>NC_135881.1:128309444-128851405 GCF_964194155.1 Cetorhinus maximus | reverse complement strand
AGAGTTCAATTGGTAAGTAGCAAATAATATTTACACCACCCAAGTGCCAGCCAATGGCCATTGTCGTATGAAGTTGTATGTACCTGCATGCCACTGTAATGTAAAGGTGCTGGGCAGAGCGAGGGTTAATGTGGGACTGGAGAATAGCACTGCTCATGGTATGATGCATAGAGAACAGCCTAGAAAGAATGCTCTGTAAACAGCCTGCATGGAGACAACAATTCCATGCATGTCCATACATTCGATCTGGAAATAGTTAAGGGTTAACAATAAGCAGTTCATGCTTACATATACAAGCCTCAAGATGTCATCATTGAGACACCACTGCACACCATATTACAGCATGGTGGCAATGGTGGAATATCAGTGCTATCAGTATTGTACAACACGGTTGGCAGCAGTGATCACTTCTACAACACTTCTATACTTCAGTGATCACTTCGCATCAGAGATAGTACCATAATCCGACATGGTGATCCGCAGTGATATATGAAAGGTGATAGCTAAATGCATGAGCCCAGAACAACATTCCAAGGTATGAAACACTAAAAACAACTAAAGCCTAACTAGAGGGATGCACACCTAAGAAGAAAACTTGAAGAAAATTTTGAAGAAGCTTCACTATAGACTTAGAAATAAGAAATACACCACAGTGAATGGAAGTCCATTACAGAAAATTGTAAGAACTAGAGTGACACAATTCATGAGATGGTGAGAAAAATTACAAAAAATATAGCTGTATTTACATTTTAGAATAGATAGCAGTCCCAAGGGCTCAGCATCCAGAGAAGAGTTGAAAGACAGCTGCAAGTAAAAAAACAAAGGTTAAAAAAAACTTGCAGAAAAAAAGGCTTGCAGAGTTAAATAAAGAAGCCTGCAGTGCACAGTAAGAAAAAAGGAAAAAAGACTGCAGAGTTTAAAAAAAAACTTATTGCTGCAGAGTTGACAGCTCGCAAGTTTTAAAAAGCCCGCCCATCGAAACTCCTCAAGTGCAAAGTTCAAAAAACAACAAGGCCCTGCAGAGGTAAAGAACAAAAGAAAGAATCACCCAGAAAAGAATTGCTGCCGTTTGAAAGTTCAGAAGCCTCAGAAAAAAATGGTGGCTGATCGCCGGAGAGCCCACCAAATTCATGAAGCACGGGACATTAAAACAAACAAAACAGGAGCAGAAGTAGGCCATTCATCCCCTCAAGCCTGCTCGCCATTCAATAAGATCATGGCTGATCTGTATGTGTTTCGAATTCCACATTCCTGCCTACCACCGATAACCTTTGAATTCCTTGCCTAACAAGAATCTATCTACCTCTGCCTTAAAAATGCTCAATGGCCCCAACTCCACTGCCATCTAAGGCAGAGAGTTGCAAAGTTGCACAACCCTCTGAGAGAAAAAAGCTTCTCCTCATGTCTCTCCTAAAAGGGCGACCCCTAATTTTAAAATAGTGTCCCCTAGTTCTGGACTCACCCACAAGAGAAAACATCCTTTCCACGTCCACCTTGTCACAGCGAGAAAAAAAATAACACCTGCTGAGAAAAAAAAGAGAAAGAACTAGCCCAGAGAAAAAAAAGTGCTGCAGTCATTTTTTCAAAAGTGTAAACTGATTGTGGGGATCCCAAAAAGCACAGGACAATCACAGGCAGCTGCAGATAGCCTGAAATGAGAAAAATGGTTACAGCACTCACAGTCTTAAAGCTGTAATGCCATTTAAAGAGGTAACTACAAGAAAAAAATGGCCATGGCAAATAAAAGCAAATTAGAAGAGACCCCAGAGAGAAGGCAACTCCCAATAAAACGCCAAGGCAGCAAGAGACCCCAGAGAGGGCAACTCCCAAAAAAGTGCCGAGGGCAACAAGAGACTCCAGGGAGAAGGCAGCTTCCAAAAGCAACAGGAGACCCCAGAGAGAGGGCAACTCTGCCAAGGGCAACAAGAGACCCCAGAGAGAGGGCAATAAGAGACCCCAGAAAGAGGGCAATTCCCAATAAAGCACCGAGGGTAACCAAAGACCCCAGAGAGAGGGCAATAAAGGACCCCAAAGCTAGGGCAACAAAAGATTCCAGAGCAAGGACAACAGAAAACCCCAGAGAGAGGGAGTCAAAAGGCCTCAGAGTGAGGGAGACAGATAGCAGTGCAGAGTGAGCTGATGGCTGTGAATGAAGAAAAACTATCTGGGGTAACTCAAAAGAAGCAAATCACGCAAAAAATAAATGAAGCTGTTCTACAGGAAAATGTTCGCATCAGAGCTAAGCTGGAAGATTTAGAGAGCAAGATTCAAGCTGAGCATTTACCTTTGAAAATGTACGATAAGCTGAAGTCTTCAATGCCCCAAGCTGGTCGAGGTCTGAACAATCAAATTTCAGAGATGACACAAAGGTGCCAGGAGGAAAAAATGATCTTCAGTTCCAGAATTGGTAAAGCAGGAGTTGGGAAAACTCAATCAGATGTACAGCCATGCACAACAGGAGGCAGAAAAGGCATGCAAAGATGTTGTAGCCCTGAAAGATCCCTTGCAGAATCAATAAGTAGCCATGGAAAGACATGAGGAGCCCCAGAGGATATTGAATATTACTTCAGGAAAAGCTGCATTGGAACTATCAGTAGCAATGAAACGATGCAGTGAAGCCCAGAGTGACTTGGCAAGAGGTCAACCAGAAAATGAATTGTTGAAAGAATGGCTGATTGCTCCTCAAGATCAAATGCAAACAGAATCATAACCATTCAGCAACATGAAGAAATGAAGACTGTCTTAAACATGGCATGGAATGGAAGCATGGCAGAAGAAACACAAAGAGACTCTATTGAATTACATGAAAGCTCAAGATGAAACACGCGAGCTTTGCAAAGAAAAGGAAAACCTATTGAAAGACCTTCACGTGTTACAAGACCTCTGAACAAACTGAAGAACAAGTTAGCAGAGAAGACTCAGCAATATTCAATATTCCAGGAAAAAGCCAAAAGCTACAAGAAACAGATTGAAGAGCTGCAGAAGCAGTTGAATGGAAAAGAGGAGACAATGAAAGGAAAAGCCGTCGAACTTTCCAAGCTGCAAATGGATAATGCAGCCATGAGTAGCACAATTACAGAACTGAAACAAGTTAAGAGTTCACAGGAGACAGACCTGGCCAACAATGAAAACAATATGAAGGACAAGGACAAAGTTCTGTTGCAGACAGAAAAAGAAAAGACAAAAATAAAATTGGAAAATGTAAGCCCGGCACTGAAGTGCAAGGAACTAGAAGAAGAAAGCACTGGATATCTCAGATGTACTGAGAACCACTGAGCTCAATGAAAGAATTCATAAGCTTGCAAAATGATTTGAAAATAAAACAGTAAACAAACATTTGGCTGAGATTGCGAAACAAGTGGAAATGAAGGCTCCACTTGAGAAACATATACCCCCAGCAAGAATATGGCAGACACAACATAAAAAGAAAATTCAAGTCCACTCTAGGAATGGACGGAGTGCACATTTCCTTCGGAAGGAATAGAACAAACACCCAGTGTCCGAAAAAGCAGACGAGCTGTTAATAAGGAGAAACACAACTCAAAGGACCGCAAAATCAAATGGAGATAGCCCAGTACCAGATACCCAGTTTACTAGTACCATTCCTCCAAATGTGACAGACTGAGATATGGAAGAACTGTTGAGCCCCAAGACCGCCCAAATTTATAAAGTCAGAGACTTGAGATGGGGAGAAGGGATAGCAAGTAAAGATTGTATTACAGATAGTTATAATCCGTTGGAAGGGAAAATTTTCTTTGGTCAACAAAGGGGTATGTTATATAATGTTGTAAGAGTCTGTATGCCACTGTGATGTAAAGATGCTCAGCAGAGCAAAGGTTAATGTGGGACTGGAGAATAGCACCACCCATGGCATGATGCATAGAATCACATGGAAACAGACTGAGAGAACAGTCTAGAAAGAACACTCTATAATCAGCCTGCATGGAGACAACATTTCCATGCATGACCATACCTTGGATCTGTAAATAGTTAAGGGTTAACAAAAAAGAGCTCATGTTTAAATATACAAGTCCCAAGATCTCATCATTGAGACACAATTGCACACCATATTACAACAGCCATCTCCAGCAACAGAGAGTCTAGCCATTTTCTTTGACATTCAATGGTATAACCATCACTGAATTCCCTATCAACATTCTGCGGGTTACCATTGACTCAAAACTTACTTGGACCAGCCATATAAATACTGTGGCCATAAGGATCAAAGTCCTGGAACTCCCTTCCTAACAGCTTTGTGGGTGCACCTACGTCACATAGCCTGCAGCGGCCCAAGAAGGCGACTCATCACCATCCTCTCAAGGGAAATTAGGGATGGGGTGAATAAATGCTGGCATAGCAGTGATGCCCACGTCCCATGAAAAATTTTTTTAAAAGACCACTTCAGAATCTAGGTATCAAGGCTGAGTAGCTCACCTTCTGGCTCCCAGAAGCCTGTCAACTTTCCACAAGGCACCATTTAGGAGTGTAATGGAATACTCTCCACTTGCCTGGATGAGTGTGACTGTATTGCCGTTGAATGACAAAGGAAAATGGTTAGTTTCTCTGTTGTTGGAGGTGGCCATTCCTCTCCTGGAACACTGGCCATTTGAGAGTAGGGAAAACAGGACCTGGTTGGGGAGATGGTTTTTGGCTATCCAGACACAATACCTAGTCGATTGCAGTTGATTTTGCATGAGTTTTCCCTGAATGCTTTTTGAGCATTTGTTTGTTCAATGATCCTCCCATTGAATCCAAAGGATGTGGTGGAGGCATTGCTGATGACATCACTGTGGTTCTACAAATAGCAATAAGATAAATGGCACAAAATCCTTAATTTGATGGTGTTGGTTGTGGAATAATATTGGCTGAGACACCTCTCTGTTTTTCTTCAAATAGTATCACTGAATCTTTTGCATTCACCTGAGAAGGCAGATAGCTGCTAGCTGTAACATCTCATCCAGAAGGCAATGCCCTGACAGTGAAGCATTCCCTTGGTATGGCACTGAAGTGCCTATTCAAATTACTTGCTCACATTTTTGGACTGGGAGTTGATACCACGGACCAAGGTTAACAGTAAAGGCAAATTCACAACAACTATAATCATCCAGTGAAAGTCAATGTACAGAAAAATATGAATGAAAGCACCAAGAATTAGTTCTCTATAATTTAATCTTGCAGCATAGTATGTAGGAATAAATGATGCCAAGGAATAATCAGGAAGGCTACGTACATTGAATTCTAGCTTCTTATCTTTTTCCATCAGTAAGAGATATGATCACATTTAAAGAGACCCTAGCCTAAATAAAAAGCCTTATTGAAAGCATAGTTATGCCATAGTTACCCCAGGATACAACTGAGCTGAAGAAATCAAATGGTTAATGCCAAGACTCTTTCAAATAATTAGGGTGATCTGTTGATCCGCCTAATCAAATAGCATCATTTTTACATATCAGCTCATTGCATGTCAAAGCATTGTCAAGGAGTGTTTTATTTTAGTGCGGCTATGTCATTAAAATGAAGATTACAGCGCAAGATAATAGATGTGTTTAGAACTATGGAAGATAAAACATGACATGTAAAAGCAGAATGTTTCCAGTAATTGACGGGTCAAGAACAAGGGGCCATAGCTACAAGATTAAATTTAAGAGATTTAGAACAGAGGCAGGGGTAATTTCTGAACCCAGAAATCTGAAGCTCTGGAATTCACTTGCAGGGCTAATGGTCAAAATTCAAGATTCAATTGAATTAACAGATGAAGTAAAAGGGGAGGATGTGATATAGGAACAGGGTTCGAAATTTGTTTTCCCTGATTTTCTGGCACAGGGAGCATGATTCGCAACATGCACATTCAGATTAAGTTAGGCACCATACACAATTTATGCACCCACCTCACCTGAATGATTGTGGTGCTAGTTGGAGCACCTCCAATGCCGCTCTCTGCTTCTTAACGCTGCCGGTGATCACTGCACATAGCGGGCAGTCCTGGTAGTGTTCTTTGCTGATCATGTGGTTGTTCTTAAAGACAAGGGAAGCTTTCCTGAAATGTAACTTCTTGGCAAATGAACACAGGTCAGAGAGAAGGTTCCAGTGTGACAATGCAGTCCTGGATTCATTAGTGATAGATTTGGGCAGGAGGAGAGGTGCCATGGTCCCGTGGTGGGGTGGGGGATGGGGGCATGGGACCCTCAAGCACCACCCTTAGAAAGGAGTGAGAGCAGGTGGCCAGAAAGATCAACTCCCAGAGTCTGGACCTGATGACCTGGCAGGACCATAGATGTTTAAGAGTCTAACATGGGTTTTCAAGGTGAGTGAAAGCACCTTCACATGGCATTTCCTACCCACTACAACACAAACCTGTCACGTTCTTCAATGCAGCACAGTTCCATTACTTACCTAGTAGCAGTCCTTCACACTCAGGACCCACGCCTAACATTCAGATGCTCTACCTCACCCATGCAAACCTACTAATGCTGTGAGCCACACATCCACCTCTCACTGTCTCTGCATGTCCCCAGCGATTCAATGATGGCAGGCACATCAGTCAATCATGGTGCTGTACAACAGCTAACATTGTGCCCTTTCCCTTGCAGGAAAAGGTGGAAATAAAAGGTAGCAGAGCAGAACAGGCAGGGGATAAAAACACTTGCATCGTCTGAGCCTTATGGAGGAGACGATTTTATGTATCTTGGTGCCGGCTGTGACAGAGCTCTTAGCACTCAGCATCACTGAGAACATCGAGGGTAACAACATAATCCTGCCTTATGCCCCTTCTTAATTCCCAGCACACTGTTTTTCTTGCTATGAGGCATAATGAGCAAGCTGCTGCTGTGTGACTATGGAACTCCTGTTTCCCACCCTCTCCCCTGTCTTTACCAACCTTTCCCTTCTGGATTTCTGCTTTCAGGCACACAAGAAATGCCTACGCATCCACAGGATCCCCAGGAGAAGGAAAGAGAGCAACAGCACAGCACTGATGAAGAGGGCTCGTCAATTGTCCTGATACTCGCATCCACTAGCGCTGCACCTACCTTAGAGTTGAATATAGAGTTTGGATCAGCACAGTTGAAGCCTGGGCATGGATGCGCTGCTGGTAGCGGTAAGGATGGTTCATTTGCCAACTCATCAGAAATGAGTACTAGCTGCAAAGGACTCAGGTGTGGACCTCGTCAGACAGCATATAGGAGAGCACTAATGAGCATGCACACTGAGATGCTGGGTGTATTGGCTAATCTGATAAGCAGCCTCCTGTCACTGTCAAGGAGCATGGAGGAGTTCAGCTTCAACTTTGCAAAGGACATTGTGCAGTGATTGCCCTCTCTGTAACCTCTGTTCTGTCTCTCTGTCATGTTGCAAAGGAATTCCCATAGCTGCCCTCATACCTGTTGCAGTCTTGTGTCAACAGGTCACCTAATACTCTGCCATCCCTTTGAAGATGTGGCCAGACATTCTGACAAAAGCAGGAACTCATCAAAATACCCCCGGAATACTCAAGAGTACTTCCAGGCATATTGCAATAGAAGAAGTTCCAAAAATGTAACTTACCTATGGCCATTTAAATAATGCTACTGCAGGGTCAAACGTGCAGCTTCATGGGGCTGAATTTTCCCCCGTCGGTGGGGTTGTGTGGGGGCAGGCGGGAGTGAGCACGAACCTGATCGACGCCCCCAATCAGATCTTCACTGCCATTTTACGTGGGTGGGCCAATTAAGGCCCGAAAGAGTGCAGAAATCTCCCTGAGGCACAAAGGTGCCTCAGGGAGATTTGTTTAACTTTTAATCATCTGAATAAAGTAATTAAAAACTTTTAAAACATGTCCCCTCATGTGACAGTATCACATGAGTTGGGACGTGTCAATGAATTTTTAAAATAATTTTTATTGAATTTTTAAACACTTCATGAAACCTCACCCCACCCGTGGATGAGGTTTCATGAAAAATGCGAAGGCCGCTTGGGCACTTCGCCTGCCCGCCAACCTTAAGGTTGGACGGGCAGCTCATTTATCTATTTTAATTAGTTTTTAACAGGCCTTAATAGACCTTTGACAGTTCTGCCGAGCTGAAAATCTAAATGACGTGTGGTGATGTCGGGACGTCCGCCCGTCATCACCGCGCGTCATTTTACGTGTTGGTGAACGGGGCCTGCCCCGGCCCTGCTCGCCAACCGGAAAATTCTTCCCATGTTTCTTCTTTTGTGAGTAGACAAAACAGGCTTTGCCTGCACATTCACTTATTGACCAATTTTGAGATCCTGGCTTCACATCAGTCAGGTTAGGTTGTATGACATCAAAATATCACCAAATCAACTTGTTTTGGTTCATGCAGGGGATGAGCTTGTCTATTAATTGTATATCAGTTGTCTTTAAACATATTCAAGTGGAGGCCATTATTTGGGGCTTCACTTAAGAACATATAAAGAGACACTTACTGAAACATGAGTTAGGAGGTGCATGTGAGTCATGTTTCAATCTACAAATAAATGTAAGACTAAGTAAAAACTGGCTTTGATATTTTTCATCTACTGGCTTTCAAATTCGAACACTACTGGTGCTCATATCATCAGAGAATACCTTGTCAGCCATACCTGGCAGCTGGCAGCGCAGACTGTCCCCAGGAAACCCAGGTAGATCTTCCAGCCTATGCAAATGAATTAAATACCAGGATACATAAACGTGAGTAGGACAATTGTCTCATAGGGTGGGGGTAGGGGTAACCGTCAATATGCGTTGGCTGGGCTAAATGGCCTATTTCTGTGTGTAACTTCTACCTTCATTCTGAGCAGTCCGCTGTACCATCAGCATTTCAGCCACCATAACAAACAAAGTGTAGTTACTGGACAACAAGGGACCATAAGGGACCAAGGGGGCAATCTATGCGTGGAGCCAGATGACATCGCTAGAGTGTTGAATGAATACTTCACATCCATCTTCACCCAAGAGAATGAGGATGATGGTATCGAACTCGGGGAGAGAGACTGCAAGGTTCTTAAGCAAATTGGTATAGGGAGTAACAAGGTATTGGAGGTGTTGGCAGGCTTAAAAGTGGACAAATCTCCAGGTCTAGATGATTTGTGTCCCAGGCTGCTGAGGGAAGCAAGGGAGGAGATCGCAGGGGCTCTGACCCAAATTTTTAATTCCTCTCTGGCCATGGGGGAGGTGCTAGAGGACTGGAGAACAGCTAATGTGGTTCTGCTCTTTAAGAAGGGTTGCAGAGATAAACCAGGGAACTACAAACCAGTGAGTCTCACGTCAGTGGTAAGGAAACTATTGGAGAAAATTCTGAAGGAGAGAATCTATCTGCACTTGGAGAGCCAAGGTTTGATCAGGGATAGTCAGCATGGCTTAGTCAGAGGGAGGTCATGCCTAACAAATTTGATTGAATTTTTTGAGGAGGTGACCAGGTGTGTAGATGAGGGTAGTGTAGTTGATGTAGTTTATATGGATTTCAGCAAAGCCTTTGACAGGGTCCCACATGGTAGACTTATAAAGAAGGCAAATGCACATGGGATACAGGGTAAATTGATAAGGTGGATTCAAAATTGGCTTAGTTGTAGGAGACAGAGGGTGGTGACAGAAGGATGCTTTAGTGACTGGAAGCCAGTGCCCAGTGGCGTACCACAGGAATCTGTGCTGGGTCTCCTATTATTTGTCATTTATATAAATGACATAGATGACTATGTGGGCAATAGGGTTAGTAAGTTTGCGGATGACACAAAGATTGACTGGGTGGTTAACAGTGAGGTTGAATGTCTTGGGCTACAGGAAAATATAGACGGGATGGTCAAATGGGCAGATAAGTGGCAGATGGAATTTAACCCTGAAAAGTGTGAGGTGATGCACTTTGGAAGGAGTAATTTGACAAGGAAGTATTCAATGAATGGCACGACACTAGGAAGTTCTGAGGAACAAAGGGACCTTGGCGTGTGGGTCCATAGATCTCTGAAGGCAGAGGGGCATGTTAGTGGGGTGGTGAAAAAGGCATATGGGACACTTGCCTTTGTCAATCGAGGCATAGATTACAAAAGAAGGGAGGTCATGCTGGAGTTGTGTAGAACCTTGGTGAGGCCACAGCTGGAGTACTGTGTGCAGTTCTGCTTGTCACATTATAGGAAGGATGTGATTGCACTGGAGGGGGTGCAGAGGAGATTCACCAGGATGTTGCCTGGGATGAAACATTTAAGTTATGAAGAGAGGTTGAATAGACTTGGGTTGTTTTCGTTGAGGCGATCTGATCAAGGTATACAAGATTATGAGGGGCATGGACATGGTGGATAGGGAGCAGCTGTTACCCTTAGTTGAAGACAAAAACAAAAATACCTGGAAAAACTCAGCAGGTCTGGCAGCATCTGTGGAGAGGAGCACAACTGTGCTCCTCTCCGCAGATGCTGCCAGACCTGCTGAGTTTTTCCAGGTATTTTTGTTTTTGTTTTGGATTTGCAGCATCGGCAGTTTTTTGCTTTTTTCCCCTTAGTTGAAGGGTCAGTCACGAGGAGACATAGGTTCAAGGTGAGGGGCAGGAGGTTTAGGAGGGATTTGAGGAAAAACGTTTTTACCCAGAGGGTGGTGACAGTCTGGAATGCACTGCCTGGGAGGGTGGTGGAGGCGGGTTGCCTCACATCCTTTAAAAAGTACCTGGATGAGCACTTGGCACGTCATAACATTCAAGGCTACGGGCCAAATGCTGGTAAATGGTATTAAGTAGGTATGTCAGGTGTTTCTCACGTGTCGGTGCAGACTTGATGGGCTGAAGGGCCTCTTCTGCACTGTGTTATTCTGAGATCTGCTGACAACATGCTTCATGACTCCAGTATGCAATCCATGCACGTGAGGGTAGCATGCATGTAACAAGAGCCATGTTGTCACACAAAGTGTGATGGAACTGACTATTGGGGTGCTTAAACAATGCATCCATTGACAGGACACCCTGGAGGATGTCAAGATTCACAGTGATCTGCAGCATTTTGCCCAACCTCACCATCATGACAGCACAGTCCTTGTCATCAACTATATGGTGACTCGCTGAGGAGGAGGAAGAGGAGGAGAGAGGAGGTAAACAACATAATGCCTTTCTGGCTGGATTGCCCATAGGCAATTCATCCAACTGTGATACCAATAAATGCAACCCCAACTTTCCAATCACCATCACTGCCATACCTTACTTCCCTCTATCACTAATTACCATGACGTCATTTTGATCACAATGCAACAAAAGCGTGCCAACACTATATAAACATTCCAAAGCAAATTAACTTATCAAATCATGCAATATTTTATACAAATAATCACCCTTGTACATTGTCTTAGTGCCTGCCTTCCATGTGATTTCATCATCGCTCGTGGAAAGCTGGAAGGCTGTTGATTCTCAGTGGAGGAGATTGCAGCTGGTATTGCAGGATGATATTGGGCAGCTCTGGCCCTAGAAGGCCTGGCTTCAGCATGCATCATTTTGGCATTTGTGGCAGCAGTCTGGGCTGGCTGCTGAAAAACAACAGTAAGGGCATTGGTGAGGCAGAAGCAGTGGGAGAACGAATTCTGGCATCTTGAGAGAGGCTAACAGGTTCATGCTCCACGGAGCTACTCATACCCCATGTGGCGGCGCATAAGCAATGCTACGAAACTGTTAGATGTAAGAATGCTAGACTGCTGAAGCACCCTGAAGGAGACTTTGAACACTTGTATCCAAAGCTATGATGGCAGCAGTCTGAGGCTGCATGGCAGCCAGCTGATCTTGCATGACTTCAGCCTAATTTTCAGCTGCAGCACCCAGGCATTGGGTGGTTTCGGTTGTGTTGGGATGTAAGCTGAAACATGCCTCTAAGATACCACATTATGGTTTGGTCCACAAGTGTGCAAATGGAGTTGGCCACCACTTCCAGGGTGGAAAGAATAGGCTCCAACCTCAATGGTAAGCATTATGCCAAGTTGATGCCAGCCTCCTTCTTCTTCCTCGATAGTGAGTGGATTTTTTCTGATAAACTTCCGTATGAAGCATTTATTTCATTGTGCATATGCAACAACCCTCTCCTGTAGGCCACCCCATCTAAGTCCTCATCTGACTACACTGCTCAATGTACAACCTCACCCTCCAATGAGCTAGCACCTTCACTACTCTTCCCCCCTGCCATGGCTGCAGGACACTCACTCCCGGTGTCTCACGACGGGCAGATCCCACCTGTCAGCTTTATTCTAAATTACAAACAGTTTTAGTTTCTAAGGTGGTGGTTGTAAGTGTGTTAGTGGGTGATGAAATTTCTCCTTCATCACTGTCTGTCTGCTCTTCCACCTCTTGCTATTCCACCATTGCCTAGCCAGGTTGCAGCTCTCTCTTGTTGGAAAGAAGAAAGGTTCTAGAGTAGGTTTGCGATGTCGGGAGAGGGGGAAAAGCTAGAGGTGCATGGTTACACCATCTGAAGCTCATAAGAACATAAGAAATAGGAACAGGATTGTACCATTCGGCCCCTCGAGCCTGCTCCGCCATTCAATAAGATCATGGCTGATCTTCTTGCGTTTCGATATCCACATTCCCATCTAACCCAGATAACCTTTGATTTCTTTGCCTAACAAGAATCTATCTGCCTCAGCCTTAAAAACATTCAATGACCCCGCTTCCACCACCTTCTGAGGCAGACAGTTCCAAAGTCGCACAACCCTCTGAGAGAAAAAATTTCTCCTAATCTCTGTCCTAAAAGGGTGACCCCTAATTTTAAAACAGTGCCCCCTGGTTCTGGACTCACCCACAAGAGGAAACATCCTTTCAACGTCCACCTTGTCAAGGCCGTCAGGATCTTGTATACTTCAATCAAAGCACCCCTCACTCTTCTAAACTCCAGTGGAACGAAGCCCAGTCTGTCCAACCTTTCCTCATAAGACAACCCACTCATTCCAGGTATCAATCTAGTAAACCTCCTTTGAACCACCTCTAATGCATTTACATCCTTCCTGAAATAAGGAGACCAAAACTGCACACAGTGTTTGAGGTGCGGTCTCACCAATGCCCTGTATAATTGAAGCACGACATCCTTACTTTTATGTTCAATCCCTCTCATAATAAAGGATAGCATTCCATTAGCCTTCTTGATTACTTGCTGTACCTGCATACTAACTTTTTGTGACTCATGTACTAGAGCACCTAGATCCCTCTGCACCTCAGAATTATGCAGTTGTACTCCATTTAATTAATACTCTGCTTTTTTGTTCTTCCTGCCAGAGTGAACAACTTCACATTTTCCCGCATTAAACTCCATTTGCCAGATCTTTGCCCACTCACTCAATCTATATCCATCTGCAAAGTCCTCATGTCCTTTTCACAACAAAAAATCACAATACAATCTTAAAATCAGAAGAGATTGTGGGATGAGGGGAAGTGGAATTTGAGAAAGAGGATTTGGTGTGAGGATACTGCTGTGTTCAAGATTTCAGTTCCACCGTGAGCCATGGGCCTGAGCCACAGCTGCTCCATTTGATGGTGAGTGCTATTTTCTCCATTGGGGTGAGGCCATGTACCTGTGCCTGTGTGCCACTTGTTAGATCCTGCAGCTTCTCGTTATGTGCCACCTTATCCTTCAAGTAAGCGTGAACTGTGAGCATGCTAGAATGTGTCTTGTTGATGTGGTTGCTATGGGATGAATAGCTGACAGGAAGCTATGAGATTTAGATATGATGTTTGCAGCAGTTCTTAGTGTGTGAGGCTGAGGCGAAGCTATGAATATTAGGTATGAGTCATGATTGATAGAGAGTATCGGTAGATAAATGATGGAGGTGTGATGAATTAAGCATTAGTCATCTGGTTGATGGGATATGGCATTTGAAGATACATTCACTGACCTTGGCCAGTTGTGCGAGTCGTTGAACTTGTGAAGCTATGACAATTTGTTACCATGAACTTTTACCCCATGCTTATGAAATGATCCAATCTATGATAGAGTCGCATTTTTGTCCTTCAGTGGCTAAGTAATTATTTATGGTATTACAGTGTGAAGATTGTTATTCTCTTAAATCTAGCCAAAAACATTCCTAAATTGAGTTGTAGATTGTAATCTGTAGTAATGTGTCTCATGCAGTAAAATACAAATAATTAGCAATTTTGGAAACCCTCATAAGGCTCTGAAGTACTTTAATAAAAACAAAATTTAATGTGTATGTCTGTACCGCAGCATTGATCTTTGTTTCTCAATAGATGTTTGTTAGATGGACTAATTGCTGTTTTTCCTTACAGCATTTTAAACGTAATTTCTCACTTCCCAGAAGGGAGTTGTTGAATCTTGTGATTTATTAATCCTGTGAGAGATCTGCCTTCTGTGGCAGGATACTGATCACATGGAGAACAACATACTGCAGGAGTTGAATGAGCTGCAGGCCAAACAGCTATGTCAGCATGAAGAACAACTCATGCAGCAGTGATAAACTAACAAACCCAAAACTCCATTGCTGAAATGGACTTTAAAGTTAGCTATTCCATAGACTGCTATTCAACATCAGATTCCATTAAGACAGATAAAAGACCACTTACGATCCCATTTTATTTCTCTTCTGTACTGGAATAGAAAGCAAAGCGTCCTCTGGTTCTGGATTATTCAGCAAATTATCTGCATTTGGCATTAACGAGACAATGGTCTGGAGTTTTCTCAATTGGTGTAATTGCCAGTTACACTGAAATCTTGGCAATCATTCTGCCATCTAACTCTGGACTCTCGCTATCCCAGGCCAGACCCAATTCCCAACTCCTTTCAACCCTACCCACTACCTCACCTCCACTCCCCCCAGCCAGGCCTGACCTGACTCACGACTCCCGACTCCCCACCCCAGGCTCGACCTGACGCTAACACGCTCCCCAACCCCCCCCAACTCAGGACTGGCCCTACCCACACCCCACCCCCACCCGGCCCGACAACCCTCTCCCCCCCACACTCCCCAAGGCCTGACCTGACACCCCAAATCCTCCTCACTTACCTTTAAACTTGGCTGGGCCTTTAAACTTACCTGGTTTACGGCAACTAGCGCCATAAAAAAGTGGGCATGGCTTAATTACCTGTGACTGAGCTGCCCATGAATTTAAGCCCTGAGAGCACGTTGCACTACACAGATCTCGCCCGGCCTGAGTTGGAAGATCGGGCGAGATAGGAGCGGCTGATTTTCAAGTTAAGTAACTACAATATTTCTCAATACCTTCAGTAATTTTGCAGTGTAATTTTGGATCAATGCCATTGTTTTGCAAGGAAATTCATGTGATAATCACTTCTCCCATTTGTATGTTTTTAAAATACTTCCCTTAAGTTTCCTTGCACTTTAGAACCTTCCTGCCCACCTACTCATTAATACTAGCATCTGTTAGCCAGCGACACTGTATACATGAGCTTCCTGGTTTTATCTCTACATGGAGTGCAGCTGAGCTAACTGAGTGCTGACTTGGAGTTTGATGGGAGGGTAGTTCGGTGAAGTGAAGGGGGAGGGAAGGATGTGTTTGTTTCCTTTTTCTAACTTTCTTACCCCATAGAAATTGGTTCTTGCTCTACTACAGGGAGAGGAGTTAGCTGAGTACTTGGTAAGTGGTTAAGTTCTATTCAATCCCTAAGATTTAAAATAGAACTCAAATTTGTAAAGTTAATAAAATATATAGGAAAGCAAGATAAATAAGTGATTAATATAATTAAATAATTACTTAAAGAACATTAAGGATGGCAGGACAGGTCATATGTCAAGGCTGCAGCATGTGGGAGCTCCTGGATAACATTGTGATCCAGGGCAAATACATCCGCAGTAAGTGTTTGCAGTTTGAGGAGCTTCGGCTCAGAGTCATTGAGCTGGAGGCTGAGCTGCAGACTCTGCAACACATCAGGGAGGAGGAAAGTTATCTGGATGCTTTATACCAGGAGGCAGTCATAGCATTTAGGATAGGGTCTTCTGATTTGGTCAGTGGCCAGGGACAGGAGGGTGTGACTTTGAGTGAGGCAGGTAAGGGGACCCAGAGGCAGGAGTGCAGGAGTGTGAGCCTCTGCAATTGTCCAATAGGTTTGAGGTTCTCTCAGCTTGATTGTATGAGAGTAGGGGCTGCAGGGTGGATGAACAATGACCATGGCACCATGGTACAGGAAGCCATCCAAGTGGGGGAGCAAAAAGAGACATAGTGGTATTAGGGGACAGTATAGTGAGGGGGATTGACACTGTTCTCTGTAGCAAAGAGCGAGAGTCCATACGGCTTTGTTGCCTGCCCGGTGCCAGGGTTCGGGATATCTATTCAGGGCTGGAGAGGAACATGCAGTGGGAGGGGGAGGATTCAGTGGATGTGATCCATGTAGGGACCAACAACATAGGCAGGATGAGGAAGGAGGCTCTGCATAGTCAGTATGACAAGCTAGGCACCAACTTAAAAAGCAGAACCTTAAAGGTAATAGTTTCTGGGTTATTACTTGAGCTATTTGCAAATTGGCATAGGACAAATAAGATTAGAGAAATGAATGCGTGGCTCAAACACTGGTGTGGGAGAAGTGGGTTCTAGTTCATGGGTCACTGGCACCAGTAATGCGGAAATTGGGATCTGTACTATTGGGGCGGTCTACACCTGACCCATGCTAGGGCTGGTGTCCTTGCAAGCTGCATAACTAGGGAAGTAGGGAGGGTTTTAAACTGACTAGTGAGGGACCAAATTTGGGAAGATGTGGTAAACTAAAGAGTGGAGACAAGGCAAGAGAGAAAGGTATTAATATGGGAAATGCGACAGAAATGGACAGAGCAGCACTCAAAACAAAACAGATGAACTGATAGAGTAAATAGAAATAAATAAGTATGATCTGAAAGCCATTACAGAGACATGGCTACAGGATGACATTGATTGGGATCTGAATATTGAAGGATACATGACATTTAGGAGAGACAGTAAGTTTGGAAAAGGTGGAGGAATGGCTCTGTTAATTAATGATGGAATTAGCACATTAGAGAGGGATGACCTAAGCTCAGGAAACCAGGATGTAGAAGCGGTTAGGATTGAAATGAGGAATGATAAAGGCAAGAAGTTACTTGTTGGAGTGGCGTACAGGCCCCCTAATTGTAACTACACAGTAGGACGGAGTATAAAAAAAGAGATAAGGGGAGCTTTCCAGAAAGGTACAGCAATAATCATGGGGGATTTTAATCTACATATATACTGGAAAAATCACATGAGCAAAGGTAGCGTAGATGAGGAATTCATAGACTGTTTTCGGGATAGTTTCTTAGAACAGCACTTTCTGGAGCCAACCAGAGAGCAGGCTGTACTAAATCTGGTATTGAGCAATGAGATAGGATTAATTGATAACCTAATAGTGAAGGCACCCCTAGGTAGCAGCGATCATAATATGATTGAATTTTACATTCATTTTGAGGGAGAAATGAGTGCTAGTATTTTAAACTTAAACAAGGGAAATTATGAGGGCATGAAAGCGGAGCTAGCTAAAGTGAACTGGAAAATGAGGTTAAGGGATAGATCAATAGAGGTTCAGTGGCAGACATTTAAGGAATAGTTCAGAATACACAGCATAGATACATTCTAATGAGAAAGAAAAAATCCAAGGGGAGGGCCCATCATCTGTGTTTAACTAAAAAAGTTAAAGACAATATCAAACTTAAAGAAAAAGCATATAATTACGCAAAGATGGGTGGAAGGTCAGAAGATTGGAAAGAATATAAAGAACAGCAAAGGATGACAAAAAAATTAATAAGGTTGGAAAAATTAGAGTATGAGAGAAAGCTAGCCCGTAACATAAAGACAGATAGTAAGGGTTTCTATAGATATTTAAATAAGAAAAGAGTTAACAAAGTGAGCGTTGACCCTACAGAAAGTGCGTCTCGGGAATTGACAATGGAAAGTAGGGAGATAGCAGATGAATTAAACAGTTATTTTGCCTCGGTCTTCACTATAGAGGACACAAGTAACACCCTGGAAATAGCTGTAAAACAAGAAATGGAAGGGAGGGAGGAACCTGGGAAAATTACTATCACCAGGGAAGTGGTATTAAGCAAATTGTTGAGGCTGCAGGCTGACAAAAACCCAGTTCTGGACAGACTTCACCCTAAGGTCTTGAAAGAAATAGCTAGTGAGATAGTTGATGCATTGGTTTTCATTTTCCAAAATACCCTATATTGAGGCAAAGTTCATTAGATTGGAAAATAGTACATGTAACTCCTTTGTTCAAACAGTGAGGGAGACAGAAAGCAGGAACTTATAGATAAAAGCAAAATACTGCAGATGTTGGAAATCTGAAATAAAAACAGAAAATGCTGGAAAAATTCAGCAGGTCTGTCAGCATCTGTGGAGAGAGAAACAGAATTAATCTTTCGAGCCTGTATGACCCTTCCTCAGAGCTAAAGAGAGGTAGAAATGTGATGAAACTTTTACTGTTTAAGGGGGGTGGAGCAGGTGAAGCTGGGTTGAAGGCCAGTGAAGGGTGGGGGCTCAGGAGAAATAGACGAAGATGTCATGGATGAAAAGACAAAAGGAGTGTTAATGGTAGTGGTAAGGGCTAAAGGAGGTGCTGATAGTGGCATAAAGATAAGAAAGCAGAATGTGTTAATAGCAGAACAAGGGTAAGGACTCTATGAAAGAACAACATGGAACAAGTAACAGATGGCCCTTTTGGGGGTGGGGTGGGGGAGGGGGCGGTGGTTGGGGAAAAAGGATGTGAAAAGGGATCAAAAGGGGATAAAAAAAGGGATTAATCAATAAATGAATAAAAATGAAAAGAGGTGGATAAAAAATAAAAATATTTTTTTAAGAAGAGGATTAAAAAAGGGGTGGAGATGGAGGAGAGAGTTCATGGTCTGAAGATTGTTGAACTCAATGTTAAGTTCGGAAGGCTGTAAAGTGCCTAATCAGAAGATGAGGTGCTGTTCCTCCGATTAGGTACTTTACAGCCTTCTGGACTTAACATTGCGTTCAACAACTTCAGACCATGAGCTCTCTCCTTTATCTACTCCCCCTTTTTAATCCCCCTTTTAAACATTTATTTTTATTTTTTATCTACCTATTTTCATTTTCATTCATTGTTTTATCTTCTTTTAATCCCCTTTTCCATCCTTTTCCCCTGACCACGGCCTCCTCCCCCCATCCCATCCTCAAAGGCCCATCTGTTACTTGTTCCATGTTGTTCTTTCACAGAGTGCTTATCCTTGTTCTTCTATTAACACATTCTGCTTTTTTACCTTTATGCCACTATCAGCACCTCCTTAAGCCCTCACCACTACCATTAACACTCCCTTTGTCTTTTCATCCATGACATCTTTGTCTATCTCTCCTTAGCTCCCACCTATTGCTGGCCTTCTATCCAGCTTCACCTGCTGCATCCCCTTAAACAGTAAAAATGTCATTACATTTCTACCTCTCTTTAGCTCTGAAGAAGGCTCGAAACATCAATTCTGTTTCTCTCTCCATAGAAGCTGTCAAACATGCTGAGGTTTTCCAGCATTTTCTATTTTAATTAACATCTGTCATTGGGAAAATGTTAGAAGCTATTATTAAAGACGTTATAACAGAGCACTTCGAAAAATTCAAGGTAATCAGGCAGAGTCAACTTGGTTTTGTAAAAGGGAAATCATGTTTAATCAATTTACTGGAGTTCTTTGAAGGAGTCACATATACTGTGGATAAATGGGAACCATTGGATGTGCTGTAATTAGATTTCCAGAAAGCATTTGATGAAGTGCCACATCAAAGGTTATTGTGGAAAATAAAAGCTCATGGTGTAGGGGGCAACATATTGGCACAGATGGAAGTTTGGCTAGCTAACAGGAAGCAGAGAGCTGGCATAAATGGATCTTTTTCTGGTTGGTAGAATGTGACGTATGGTGTGCCACAGGGATCAGTGCTGGGGTCTCAACTTTTTAAAATTTATATAAATGACTTGGATGAAGGAACCAAAGGTATGATTACTAATTTTGCTGACGACACAAAGATAGGTAGGAAAGTAAATTGTGAAGAGGACGTAAAGAGGCTACAAGTGACATAGATAGGTTAAGTGAGTGAGCAAAAATCTGGCAAATGAAGTATAATGTGGGCAAATGTGAAATTGTCCATTTTGGCAGGAGGAATAAAAAAGAAGTATCCTATCTAAATGGTGAGAGATTGCAGAGCTCTGAGATTCAGATGGATCTGTGTGTCCTGGTGCATGAATCAGAAAAGGCTAGTTTGCAGGTACAGCAAGTAATTAAGAAAGTTAATAGAATGTTATTGTTTATTGTGAGGGGAATTGATTACAAAAGTAGGGAGGTTATGCTTCAGTTACACAGGGCACTGGTGGGACCACATCTGGAGTACTGTGTACAGTACTGGTCTCCTTATTTAAGGAAAGCAGTTCAGAGAAGTTTACTAGGCTAATACCAGGAATGGACACGTTGTCTTATGAGGAAAGGCTGGACAGGTTAGGCTTGTATCCAATGGAATTTAGAGAAGTGAGGGGTGAGTTGATTGAAATCTTTAAGATCCTGAGGGGTCTTGACAGGGTGGATGTGTAGAGGATGTTTCCTCTTGTGGGGGAATCTAGAACTAGGGGTCATTGTTTAAAAATAAGGAGTTGCTCATTTAAGACAGAGATGAGGAGAATTTTTTTCTCAGAGAGTCGTGAGTCTTTGGAACTCTCTTCCTCAAAAGGTGGTGGAAGCAGAGTCTTTGAATATTTTTAAGGCAGAGGTAGGTAGACTCTTGATTAAGAAGGGGGTGAAAAGTTATTGGGGGTAAGCAAGAATGTAGGGTTGAGGTTACATTCAGGTCAACCATGATCTTATTGAGTGGTGGAGCTGGCTCAAGGAGCTGAGTGGCCTCCTCCTGCTCCTAATTTGTATGTTCGTACGTAAGCTAGACTGATCTACAAGAGGTTCAGCAGCTGCCTTTATTGCCTGCTCCAAGCAGAAGTGAGAAATTGTGAACTTTGAATAATCTGAAAAGTTGGTTTAGTGATTTTAGGATTTAAAAAAAAAGTCCTACCTGTTTTTAAAAACTTGTTGCTACTGAGACCTGCATTTGTCAAAGCACTCAAATATGTTCAGAGCCTTGACACCATCACCACTCCCACCCAGAGCTGCAGTCATAGCAACTCATGAACAGGTATGGCTTTTTCCCTGGACGAACCATTGTATGCCGTTATTAAAGCGGAAGAAGTGTAACAGCAAAGTTCTGAGGGAAGCAGAATCGGGCATCAAGAATACAGCCCACAAGATTTGCTGGCACAGCAAGCCAAATGAAAGCCTCTCTGAGTAGCTTTGCATCAGAAGAATTTGATTCTCAAAAGTTGCAATACTGAGCTGCTTCATGAAGTTCTCAAGCCACACTCATCTGCCCTCACTGCTCACATTGACCCTAAAAGCAACAACCGCTTTTACAGCTCAGGCTCTTTCAGGGGAGCCTCAGGTGATATGTGCAATATAAGACAGAGAGCAGAATAGGCTTGCATACGCCAATCACTGATACACTTTACATGAGGGCAGCCCACATCATAAACTAGGCCTTCATACTCAGGCATCTGAGATAAAAGGCAATATAATTCTCTGGGGCTGTGCATTTCCACAAGGTCCAGGGTACTATCAATAGCAGCTATGCCACATTGAAGATGGCCATAGTTCACCCTCTCACCTACGAGAACAGGAAAGGATTTCATGCTGTGCATGTGAAGATAGTTTGAAATATCACAGAGGATCCCTCATGCTCATGCCAAGTATGGGGAGGAAGCTGCCATGATGTATTCATCCTTTGGCAGTCAGCCCTCCGTGATTTCTTCAAGGAAAAAAAAAACCATGGGCTGGAATTTAGGGGTGCTGTGTTCCCCACCTCATCCCAGTGACTAAAAGGTCAGTCCAGAGCCCACTCATGAAAAAGGTGACTGCACACAGCCATTTTACCTTCGGCAGGGTGTTAATTGGCCCAGGGAGAGATTTCCGCCCCATCTGGGGGAAAGGTCCACCTTTCTGACTGGCCAGCAGCTCTGTAGTCCCAGCAGTGCCAGGTTCGAGTGGTGGCCATTGCTGGAGCTACAGTCAAACAGGAACAGGAGGCTTTGGAAGCAAGACTGAAGGCAAGTCCAAGGAAGGCAAGCCCCAGCAATGGTTGGCAGGGGTGGGGGGGGGGGGGGGCGCGGAGTTGCGGGTGGTAAGGGAAGTGGGGGGCTGGGTTTGAGAGGTTGGGGGGCAGGAGGGTTAAAGGGAGTATTACCTTGTTGGGGGGCAGGCCTCTGATGGGCATAGGGAGTCCATACTTCTTGCTCGAATTCAGCTTGCCCAGTAAAACCTGCTAGGCTACCTGCTTGGCAGGAGCCTCCCTCTGCCATGGGTAAAATAGCTATGGGGGCAGGTTGAGGCACTTAGATAGTCATTAATTTAACAAGGTATACCCTGTTGTCATGACTGATGACCCCAATCTGACTACTCTGAATAGAAGCAAAGGAATGATACAACAAAGCACATGCAGCTACTAGACTGGTGATCAAGTGAACCATTGGGGTGTTGAAATCACACTTTTGCTGCCTAGACAGATTGGGTTGGGGCCTGCAGTATGTACCACATGAAAGGTCCAGCATTATAATTATCTTTCGCAAATTTGTCATTCAGGAAAGGATGTAGTTTGTAACTTGCAAATAATTATCAGCAGAGTAAATAAGTCAAATGAGTGCGCCCTTTCCTGGAAGTCTGCAATCTCAATGGATAACAAAAACACAATATAAGCATACTTCTATTTTAATACAATAATTGCAAATTGCAAACAATCGCCCTATTCTTTCCCAATTCTATGCTACCCCTAGGTGCCTGCAATGTGTGTTTCTGTCTTTTAAATGTCTGCTCTTTTAAATGTCACTTGATGTTAGGATCAAGGGATATGGATGAATTCTCATACTGACCTGAGGTAGCCATTGCTGGCTTTGGGCACGGAGCTGCCACTGGCTGCACTCCTGGTTTTGAGCTCCTCAGCAGCCTAGTCTCATCAGGGCTTTGGGGTTGTGCAAGGCAGTTCTTGTGTGTTAGGAAAGCTGGAAGCCATAGTGCAGGATAGGGAATTGGAGCTGTTACCAGAGTACAGTGTGAAGAGCTAATTGTGTATGTGTTGCTTTAAAAGGGTGAAGAGAGTGATATTATTTGCTCCTTTAGTGTATAACTGATACAGGAGTCACAGGAATACAAACAATATACACCAAATATGTAGGTTCTTTATTTGTAACTTGAACTGGAACATATATGCACACCATGAGTGTGCAGCAGCACATTTACTCTTACTCTGTTAGTCTACACCAACAATACCTGGGTCACATGAGACGTGATATCTCTTCTTTCAGTAATTCTCCACTTACAGTCTCTTAAAGTGATCCCACAGCAAAAAGTGTTCTGGCACCCGGAGTGGGCATAGAAGAAAGGGAGAACATGCCAACTCTGATTTTGCAGCACTGTTCTGCCATTCTTGGATGGTGAATTTGGTATTCTGTGCCATCTCCCTAAAAGGGCACGAGCGACAGGAACATAGGAAGAGGAGTAGACTTTTAGCCCCTCAAGGCTATTCTGCCATTCAGTTAGATCATGGCTGTTCTGTATGTTAACTTCATCTGCCTGGGTGAGTAACCCTTAATAACCTTGCCAAACAAAAATTTATCAATCTCAGTTTTGAAATTTTCAGTTGATCTAGCCTCAACAGCTCTTTATGGTGGGGGAATGGTTCCAGATTTCCACTATTCTTTATGCAAAGAAGTGCTCTGCATTGTCCCTGACTGGCCCAGCTTTAATTTTAAGGTTATGATCCCTTGTTCTGGACTCTCCCACCACAGGGCAGTCCTGGCACATACAGTGGCAAACATGCCCAGCAGTCTGTGGCACTTATCTTTAATCTCCTCAAGTTCAATTTTATATCAATGAATTTCTGCTTTCTTCTTGGATGGATCCTTGCCCAGCTGCCCTCTGGTCATAGATAACACTTCAGTGGTCATAATTCTGTCCAATATAATCAAATTATTGTTAAGACATGCAGTGAACTTATTTAAGCAAAACAGATTAGTAGTAAGTGTTGTTTGTCAGAGTGGTTCGAAGTGGCTACTAAGAGGGTTCGGTTCTGGGTCTCCATCTGTTATATCAATAATTTAGACAAAGGGAATGGTGTCAAAAATTTCAGATGATACCAAGAGGTTTAGCTAGTTGTTTTGAAGACCAAAAGAAACTATAAATGGATTTTGATAAAAATGCGTAAACGTGCCAAAAGGTGGCAGGTGGAATTCAATGTCACTAAGTGTGAGGCGATTCATATTGTTAAAAAAGAGCATTCTGTGTATCAGTTCACAGAACATTAAAGGAAGCAATTCTGGTAGATAAGGCTGCAAAAAATGCTAATGGTGTCGTAGATTTAATTACAAGAGATATAGGATATGAAGGCCAAAAGGTAATGATGAGCTTAATAACTCCTCAATTAATGTAGTGTTTGCAGTATTAAGTTCCACACACTAGAAGGATATTGAGGAATTAATGTAGTGTTTGCAGTATTAAGTTCCACACACTAGAAGGATATTGAGGCTTAACAGAGGATACAACACAGGTTCACCCAGATGCCACCATGTATGAGAAAATGCAAAAACAAAGAAAGAATCGAAAAACTTGGTTTTTTTTGTTAGATTTTTGAATGTTATGAAATGTTTAAAATATAGGTTGAGAGAGGTTATATAGAGGCAGATTGTTTCTAGCAGTTGTATCGATAGGACCAAGAGGCCTTAGAAACAAGATCAAAAGTACATGATTTACAACAAAGAGCAGGAGAAAATCCTTCACATAGATTTGTGAGCCTGTGTAATTCACATCCAAGGTTAGTAGTTGAGGTAGAAACCATGTCAACCTTTAAGATTAGATAGGACAGATGGATGAAATAGTAAGAAAACAGGGTAATGCAAAGAAAATATTGGAGTATGTTCACTTCATTCCCTTACGGATTACATACTCTTATGGATTACAAGCACTGATTTTCACTGAAACACTGTTCACTTAGTGTACAATCTATTCCTGGCAACTCACTCAGCCAAGTATTAACACGTACAACTTGAGGCCAGGAATATTTTCACACACCTATGGACAAATTATGTATGTACATATAAGTCCTCATAGTAAAATATTTGTGGCTGGATTTACCGTGCCTTGCTGATGGACTCAATGGCAGGGTGGACCATGCTAAATCTAGCAGTTGGCCTACCACACCACCCATTTCCCTATCATAGTTAGGCCAGTGTCGGGGTGGCATAAGGGGCCTGCCCGCCAGTGGGCCAATTGAGGCCCTTAAGTGGGCAATTAATATCCACTTAAAGGCCTCATCCTACCACTGCCAGCATTTAATCTATGGCAGGATAGGCTCACTGCAAGCAGCCAGCTTGTCATGTTTCCCTGCGTGAGTTGGTGGTGGACGGGGTGGGGGATCCCTCTTTAACTGGCTAACTGGCTGCCTTGGCTCATCAGAGGGCCTCCAAGGTGTAACCCCTGCTTAGGTTGTCCTCCCACCATAGCCTCTCAAACCCTGGACCCACTCCCCTCGCCGATCCCTAAACACTTACAAAGTTATGATCCATCGCAGCTTGCCTCCTCACTGCCTGAGTCCAGCACTGGCAGTGGCCATTGCTCCTGTTGGCATTACCAGTACAGTGAGAGCTGCCAGCCACTGATTAGCTGGCAGCTCTCAGAGGCGAGACTTCCTGGGCAGGATTTTCCCCCCGTCGGGGGCGAAGTTGAAGTGCAGGCACTCACAGGCGTGCCTCCAGTCGGCATGGGCGGACCAATTAAGGCCCGCCCAGCGTGACGTCCCGTATGGAATCGCTATGCACTCCCTGTGTGAGCAGGGAGGAAATCCCTAAACCTGAGAGTGCGCTCTTTTGCGCATGCGCACGAAAGAAAGCACTCGTCTCCCTGAGGCTAAATGCTGCCTCAGGGAGATTGCCTCTACTGTCAAAAATACTAAGAATAGAAAATAAAAATTCCTTGACATGTCCCCTCATGTGACACTGTCATGTGAGTTGGGACATGTCCATAATTTTTTTTAAAACTTTAATTAAATTTTTTAAAACCTACATCAACCCACCCATGGGTGAGGTTGCATGCTTTTTCTAATTCCCGCCAGGGCTCCTGGCCTGCCTGCCAACCTTAAGGTTGGACGGGCAGGTCCATTACTTAGTTTAATTACTCTGTCAATGGCATCAATTGGCCATTGACAGGTCAGCGGGCACACGGCTGATTTTGCTGCGCCCCCCACCTACCTGAAAATTTAAATGGGGCGCAGTGACTTTGGGAGTTCCGCCCAACATCACCGTGCGTCATTTTATGCGTCAGCAAGCGGACCCCACCCCCCGCTCGCCAACGGGAAAATCCTGCCCCCTGTTTCTGAAGGGCAGTAATCCTGCCTCCTGCTTAATAACAGCCAATTACTGCAGATCAGCCATTGTTCCCCTGGGCGGAGTCTCCCACTGAACTTTTAGCCGGGGTTGGATGCAGACACCATGGCACCCTGTATTACTCAGCCCTTGACGTTGTTCAATGGGAGGATTGAGTTATAAGCAATGCTAGTGCAGAAAGTGATCTATCTTGAAAGAGCTTCTGTACTAAGCAGCTGGAAAGCATGAAGAGACATGTGCTGTTTTTCCTATTGTCAGTCTATATTAATGGTCTCAATATTAATCCCTCTAAAACAGGCGGGAGAGAGGAATGCAACCCTAACCTGCCTGTTATGTTTTCACAGCAGTGGATTTTGAAGTATTCGAGTGTCCTGCCATGAAGAGGCAGGATGCTATTTAACAGATTTAAGTTGGGCTCCAATAGTACAATTGGGAGCCCAATTTAAATTTTTCAACTGCTGTGTGTATTTTCCAGGGGTTGTGAAACCCAACAGTGAAAGGGAAGCAGGAGCTGCCAGGACTCCTTGTGGGCGAGGTGGAGCAGGATCTAATGTAGTTGATTTATAACAAAGGGGAGGAGAAACTTATCACACAAGGAATTGTGATGCTGTGAAATTCACCTTCCTCAGCCTTGAGTGCCAACCTTCCCCTCCTCCAATCTCCCTGGCCCCAAGCTCAGATCGCTGACCCCACCCTGCCCATTGGTGGAGATCATCCCCAAAGGTCTCTGGTTGTGGCCTCCTGTCACTAGTTTCCCCGCCTGCCAGCTGGACTGGCTGCCAATTTGGCTGGCTGCCTGGTGAGAAATGGAAGCAAAATAAGGCCCCAACTTTGTTGGTTTCTTCAGGCATTTTAGGACTCCCTGCAACTTCCTGCCTTTTAGTTGCCTCCATTGGGAGCAATAAGCCTGGATTATAAAATGTAAGTCACAATTCTTAAAGAGCATCCAGGAGACCTTTTTGAGCCAGCACGTAGAAAGTCCTACAAGAGAAGGGGCGATACTGGATCTAATCTTAGGGAATGAAGCCGGGCAAGTGGTAGAAGTGTCGGTGGGGGATCATTTCGGAATACTGGCCATAACTCTGTAAGATTTAAGGTAGTTATGGTAAAGGACAAAGATGGACCGGAAATAAAGGTCCTGAATTTTTGGAAGGCCGATTTCAATACGATAAGACAGGATCTGGCCAAAGGGATTGGGAGCAGCTACATGAAGGAAATACTACATCAGACCAGTGGGAATCATTCAAAAAGGAAAGAGTGAGAGTTTAGGGCCAACATGTTCCTGTAAAGGTGAAGGTTAGGATCAACAAGTCCAGGAAACCCTGGCTGTCAAGGGATATCGAAGATTGGATAAGGAAAGAAAAGGAGGTTTATGGCAGATACAGAGGGCTGAAAACAGGGAGGGGAACTGTGATATTCTTGAACAAATTAGCATTGAAAGGGAAGAGGTATCAGTGGTTTTAGCAGGCTTTAAAGTGGATAAATCCCAAGGCTCAGTTGAGATGTTTCCCAAGCTGCTACGTGAGGCAAGGGAGGAGATTGCAGATTACATGTCCATAGATCCCTGAAGGCAGCAGCACAGGTAGATAAGGTGGTAAAGAAGGCATATAGGATACTTGCCTTTATTAGCCGTGGCATAGAATATAGGAGCAGGGAGGTTATGTTGGAGCTGTATAAAACGCTAGTTAGGCCACAGTTGGACTACTATGTGCAGTCTGGTTGCCACATTATAGGAAGGATGTGATTGCACTGGAGAGGGTGCAGAGGAGATTCACCAGGATGTTGTGTGGGCTGGAGAATTTCAGCTACGAAGAGAGACTAGATAGGCTAGGGTTGTTTTCCTTAGAGCAAAGAAGGCTGAGGGGGGACCTGATAGAGGTATACAAAATTATGAGGGGCAAAGATAGGGTAGATAGGAAGAAACGTTTCCTCTTAGTGGAGGTGTCAATAACCAGGGGGCATAAATTTCAGGTAAGGGGCAGGAGGTTTAGAGGGGATTTGAGGAAAATTTTTTCACCCAGAGGGTAATTGGGATCTGGAGCACACTGCCTGAGGTAGAGACACCAACCCTCACACAACATTTAAGAAGCATTTAGATGAGCACTTGAAACACCATAGCATACATGGCTAAGGGCCAAGTGTTGGAAAATGGGATTAGAATAGGTAGGTGCTTGATGGCCTGCACAGACACAATGGGCCAAAGGGCCTGTTTCTGTGCTGTATAACTCTATGACTATGACAGTTGAATTAATAGGATAGGCTTTTAATTTACTGCCTGGGTGTGAAATTGACATTGTAGATCAGCCACACTTTATAGAAACCATCCAATTTTTATTCCCACAATTGAACCTTGGAGAATAACCTGATTAGGAGAAAGAAGACCACTTTTACGGTAAGTGTGGCTTGAAGAAAGCCTCAGATTAACTACTGTTCATCCAGGTGTTTAGTATAATAAAAGAGAATATGCACTCGTATTCTGTTTTATTATTCATTGAGATTATTGCAATGAAAATACTGTGTTGCTTTTATGCTGACATTCAATCAAGTGATAATTATTTGCATGTTCATGTAAGCCAAAGAGGACTAATGTATTGTTCTAGCCTGCCTATTGAATTGAAAGAGCAGCCTTTATTGAAAACAAAAACAGAATTACCTGGAAAAACTCAGCAGGTCTGGCAGCATCGGTGGAGAAGGAAAAAAAGCCTTTATTGAATATGGATGAAGAGTTGCAGCAATGATTCGAAAGATAAGCAGAAATATAGAGAGAAGAACAGGGCTTTAGAGAGCAGTTATGCCCTGATACACCTTATTGCAATCACTGAGGAGCAACAATTATCCTGATGCCCTTCTCCATGTACCTCTGCCTCCAAAGCAGCCTGGGACACCTCCCCAGGGTTGTGCATTTTCAGACCTGTTTGGATGACAAAATGGCACAGGGCAAAACAAGCTGCAGCTGTGCAGTACAGGTGAGCAGAAGTGAACTGCAGATCAACTGTTAGTGTGAGCAGGCTGAACAGGAAAAAGAGGATTTGGTATAGGACAGGAGCTGCCAGAGGAAAGAGGGTGCACTACATTAAGTAAATGTTGACTAGCCAAATAAGGTAATTTCACACCTGCCTTTTCTCCCCCACACCCTCACAAAGTCCTTCACATCCAAAGACTTTGGCTAAGTTCCTTCATATGATATAATTATCCTTTTACCCTGCCAACATCCAAACATCCAAAAAGAGAAATCATACACCAAAATGAATTTGGAATTTTTTGGATAAAAGCCTGGTTACTCTACAGAATTCAAAGGGCACAAAATTTATCTGGGCGCTTGAATTCCATTTTGTTGCCGGGTCATGACTTGTGATTTGCCTGTGCCCATTCAGATTGAGGTTGGTAAGATACAATGGCTGGGATTTTCAGGCCCTGCCAGCGTCAGGCATCGTTGCAAGCAGGACAGGAAAATTTGGACAATGCCTGTCGCTGGAGTGGCTATGAAATCCCACCCAATATTCCACTCATGCATGCTCATCTGCATGATTTTAGCACTAGCCAGTGCACCTCCTATGCTGCTTTCTCTCCATCAACACTGATGCCAAGCTCTGCACACAGCAGGAAGCCCCAGCAACATTGTTACAGATCACGTGATACAGCCAGACTGCTCTTTCTAAAAGGCAGACTGTCTTTAAAGGGAAGCTGCACAAAAATATTGGACTAGAGTCCCGCAGGTGTGGGTTAGCAGGAGGGGGGGCATGGGGAGGCTTTAAAAATTGGATGCCACGACATGGGCCAATTGAGACAGCTTCCAATGCTTGGGCTGGTGGCCTGGCAGGGGGTACCTCCTTTACAAGCAGCCTGTGTCCATTGGAGGATCCCCCCACCCCCCCATCCCAGATCTTCTCATCCCGCATTTCACTTCCCGCTTCTGCCCTGTGCATCCCCCAATGCCACCCCCCTGCACCACTTGCTGGACCCTGCCAAGCTGGCCTCAGTGATACCCTCCCCAACATTTACATGAGCATCCAGCTCATTCGATGATCACCATTGGGGATTTCTGCAGTCCCAGCAGTGGCCACTGTTCCCTTTGGCTGTTAAATGGCTGCAGAGAGAGCTGGCCTAGTGTTGTAGTGGTGCAGTGCCTTCTTTTCTGCTGGGGGTTGTGTGGACTCCCCCTCCATAAAATCCAGCTCACTGCTGCAAGGGAATTTTTTTCAAAATAAACACCATAGCACACAGAGGAATCCAGACCAACAGTTGTGGCACAGGAGGCATTAATGATGCAGATAGGCAGGAGGAGAGATGCCATGACATGTGAGGGGCCAAAAGACCGTCCAAGACCACCATCAGAAGTAAATTGGAGCAGCATCAGGAAGATAAATTCTTGGACCCAAGCGTATGGCAGCAATGCCATATGAGTTCTGTGAATGCATCTTCAGATGACATCATCTACCTACCACACCACCAAATCTCATGCTGCAAAATGCACTACACAACCAAGACTAACCCAATAATATTTCCTGGCACTCAGGACTCATGCCTGACATTCAAACACTCCTTCTCAGTCTCACATACCTAGCAAATCTGCCAGACTCACACCTCTTGTTGCCACCACATGCTTCCAGCTATTCAGCTACGATAGGCATGTTACTCAAACACAGTGTTGCACAACTATTGGTAATGCGCCCCCTCCCTTGCAGGACAAGGCAGTACATTATAGAAGGAAACAAAGCAGAATGGAAAGGGGACAAGGACATCTACATCTCTTGAGTCCAATGGAGGAGATGGTTCTCAGCATCATGGGCTGGCTGTGATGGGGCCCTTAGCATTCAATCACAGAATCACACAGAATCTCACAGTGCAGAAGAGACCCTTCGGCCCAACGAGTCTGCACCGACACGTGAGAAACACCTGACCTACCTACTTAATCCCATTTATCAGCACTTGGCCCATAGCCTTGAATGTTATGATATGCCAAGTGCTCATCCAGGTACTTTTTAAAGGATGTGAGGCAACCCGCCTCCACCACCCTCCCAGGCAGTGCATTCCAGACTGTCACCACCCTCTGGGTAAAAATGTTTTATCTCACATCCCCTCTAAACCTCCTGCCCCTCACCTTGAACTTATGCGCCCTTGTGACTGACTCTTCAACTAAGGGGAACAACTGCTCCCTATCCACCATGTCCATGCCCCTCATAATCTTGTACACCTCGATCAGGTCACCCCTTAGTCTTCTCTGCTCCAACGAAAACAATCCAAGTCTATTCAACCTCTCTTTGTAACTTAAATGTTTCATCCCAGGTAATCACCTGGTGAATCTACTCTGCACCCCCTCCAGTGCAATCACATCCTTCCTTTAATGTGATGAACAGAATGGCACACAGTACTCCAGCTGTGGCCTCACTAAGGTTCTAAAGAATTCCAACATGACCTCCCTACTTTTGTAATCTATGCCTCGATTTATAAAGGCAAGTGTCCCATATGCCTTTTTCACCACCCCACTAACATGCCCCTCTATGGACACACACGCCAAGGTCCCTTTGTTCCTCAGAACTTCCTAATGTCATGCTGTTCATTGAATACTTATTTGTCAAATTACTCCTTCCAAAGTATATCACCTCACACTTTTCAGGGTTAAATACTATCTGCCACTTATCTGCCCATTTGACCATCCCATCTATATCTTCCTGTAGCCCAAGACACTCAACCTCACTGTTAACCACCCGGCCAATCTTTGTGTCATCCGCAAACTTACTAATCCTACCCCCCATGTAGCCATCTATGTTGTTTATATAAATGACAAATAATAGGGGACCCAGCACAGAGCCCTGTGGTACACCACTGGACACTGGCTTCCAGTCACTAAAGTATCCTTCTGTCATCACCCTCTGCCTCCTACAACTAAGCCAATTTTGAATCCACCTTATCAAATTACCCTATATCCCATGTGCATTTGCCTTCTTTATAAGTCTACCATGTGGGACCTTGTCAAAGGCTTTGCTGAAATCCATATAAACTACATCAACAACACTACCCTCATCTACACACCCGGTCACCTCCTCAAAAAATTCAATCAAATTTGTCAGGCATGACCTCCCTCTGACAAAGGCATGCTGACTATCCCTGATCAAACCTTGCCTCTCCAAGTGGAGATAGATACTCTCCTTCAGAACTTTCTCCAATAGTTTCCCCACCACTGACGTGAGACTCACTGGTTTGTAGTTCCCTGGTTTATCTCTACAACCCTTCTTAAATAGCGGAACCACATTAGTTGTTTTCCAGTTCTCTGGCACCTCCCCCGTGGCCAGAAAGGAATAAAAAATTTGGGTCAGAGCCCCTGTGATCTCCTCCCTCAGCAGTCTGGGCACAAATCATCTGGACCTGGAGATTTGTCCACTTTTAAGCCTTCCAACATCTCCAATACCTTGATAAAAACAAAAAACTGCGGATGCTGGAAATCCAAAACAAAAACAAAAATACCTGGAAAAACTCAGCAGGTCTGACAGCATCTGAGGAGAGGAACACAGTTAACGTTCCGAGTCTGTATGACTCTTCAACAGAAATAAGGAAAAATAGAAAAGAGGTGAAATATAAGCTGGTTTAAGGGGAGATGGGACAGGTAGAGCTGGATATCACTGGCCCTCTATCCAGCTCTACCTGTCCCACCGCTCTGGTTCAGATGTAGACCATCCCACTTGTACAGGTCCCACCTTCCCCAGAAATGGTCCCAGTGATCCAGGAATCTAAAACCCTCCCTCCTGCAGCAACTTTTAAGCCACATATTCATCTACGCTATTCTCCTATTTCTGAGCTCGCTAGCACGTGGCACTGGGAGTCATCCAGAGATTACAACCCGAGAGGTCTTGCTTTTTAGTCTACTGCCTAATTCCCTGAATTCTTGATGCAAAACCTCATCCCTCTTTCTACCTATGTCATTGGTACCAACATGTACCATGACCTCTGCCTTATCACCCTCCCCCTTCAGGATGCCCTGCAGCCGTTCAGTGACATCCTGGACCCTGGCAACAGGGAGGCAACACACCATCCTGGATTCACGTTGCCAGCCACAGTCGCGCCTATCTGTTCCCCTGACTATAGAATCCCCTATTACTATTGCTCTTCCTCCCTTCGTCCCCTCCTGTACAGACAGGCTGCTTGTGGTGCCAGAAGCTTGGCTCTGCCTACACTCCCTGGAGGAACCAGCACCCTCATCAGCCTCCAAAATGGAATACCGATTTGCAAGCGAGACCCCAGGGGACTCCTGAACTACCTGCCTGTTTCTCTTGAACCGCCTGGTGGTCACCCATTTCCTTCTTTCCTCAAGTCCCTTCATTTTCGGTGTGACCACTTCTCTAAACGTGCTATCCATGATGCTCTCAGACTCGTGGATGCTCCACAGTGTCCCCAGCCACCATTCCAGCTCTGAAACCCGAGCTTCAAGGAGCTGCAGCTGGACACACTTCCTGCACACATGCTGGTCCCGGGCACTGGAAATGTCCCCGGCTTTCCACATGGACCACGAGGAGCACAATATGGCTTTGAGCGCTCCTGCCATGACTTATCCCTTTAAATTAACCCTTTGAAGTCAATTACTCTTCTTTCCTGATCCTCGTTACTGTTGAATATACAAACTGTAAACCTCAAAAAGACCTTAAACTGTAAGCGATTAAAGTAGTAAATTCCTTACCCACTACTTACCAGTGATTCCTTTCCCTTGTAGCCTCTGTGCTGCAGCACGCTCTGAATATTTAAGAAGTTGGATAGCAAGGAAATAATGCAAAGCTTCAAATAGTAATTAACATCTATTCAGGCCCTAATCAGGCTTCAGGTGATTTACTGTTAACTGTCACACAGTCAGCTGAGTCAGCTACCTTACCAACCTTTTAACTAGACTACTGAACTTACAAAAATTAAAGAGAAATTAAAGAGAAAGATTTACCAGTTCAATTCCTGCTTTGCACCAAATTGCCAATACCCACTCCGGCTGTGCCCCGCTCAGGATGTGCTCTCTCTCCTGTTTGTGTGCAAGCAATGTTGCTAAGAATTTGAGGATGGTGGCATTGCCCTTCCTAATGCCCCTTCTCAACTCTTAGTTCACCCTTACCTTTCTACCTGACATGTTGAACAAACCCCTCATGGTGTGACCATGGCTCTCTTGCTTCACACCCCATCTCTCTTCTTCCACCCCACCCTCCTCTTCTGAGTTCCTGCTCTCAAAGTCCAAGAACTAACAGCTGCAACTCTGGAAGCTACCAATATTGTTCAAAGCCCTTCCTGGTGTTTTGATGCTGCAGCAATTTCCTGAGCTGTCAGAGCCTGCAGGGTATTATGCAGGTTGTGAAACCCTCCTGCAGCATGTTGACAAATTCAAATAGTGGATTTTTTCTATTTGCCCATCATCTCAACAACAGCAACATCTCCAACAACCTGCACATATATGGCACCTTTAACATAGTTTAGCGTCTTTACATAGTAAAACAGCATAAAGGATTTCAATCTTCTCAGCCCTAACCATGAAAAGTGTTTTCATTGCCTCCACATGAGAGTGATGTTTTCCAACTGTTGTTATTTTGAAGACTAATCCCTGACATCTGGGTCCCTAATCTACTAGGTCACAGAAGTCACTTCACCACCCTTTGTGAAGGGATGGGCACTCTTCCTCTCTTCCAGTCCTAGATCCTATCTTCAGCAGTCAGCTCAGTTCTTTACTGAGTGCCAACCCTTTTAACTCATCTACTATTTCCAGCAGAGTGGATGTCCCTGTATTGGTTCCACCCCATTTGAGAATCCTTCTGTCCTGGCTAGGCAAAGTTTATGCTTAAATAACTAAATATCACCAAGGAAACCTCATTAGTGAGATGTAACTATTAGTTACTAATATAAATGATCAACTCAATCGTATGGGTTGTTTTCTAAAGCATCACTTAATTGGGAAAATGTGCCAGAAGCTGTGGGTGGAATTGTGTGTCCTCCCCGCTTAATGGCAGGAGAGTATTTAATCAGGTGGGAGGATGGCGAGTGGGGAACCAGTCACCTTCCCATCTCCACCCCAGTAAAGTCCAGGGCAGGAAGGCCTATGGATGGCCTTCTCCCCCCCTGATAATTGAGGCCCCTAAGTGGGCAATTAATGCCAGCCATGTGAATCCTATATACGTCACCTCTTTTTGGGAAGGCCCACATCTTGTTCCACTCACGCATTTGACAGGTCACCGGCAGGCCTCTTCCTGGTGTCAAGGATGCCAGGTGTGAAAGCCCCACCCGCCAAGAACTGCTGGTCAATCAGAGGCTGGCAGCTGTATTGAATGGAAAAGCCACTGGGTTAGCGATGGCTGCTGCTGATATGATACCCATCAGAGGTCTTTGATCATTGCTGGGTCCAAGGACAGAGGTGAGTAATGGCGGGAGGGGGATTCACCAGCTGGGTTTGTGGGGGAGGGGGGTCAGCAGCAATGGGTGGGGCGTGGTTCTTAGTGGGCCCCCCCTTTCCCTATGCCAGGTCCCTTGATCAGGCACTGAGTGCCTTTGAACAAGGGGCTCCCCCCGGGAATCCACAGCTAATCCTGCATCGGTTTGCTAGTCATGCTCCCTGCATGGCGAGCACACCGCCCACCACTGGGTTACTACCAGCGGCAGCAGGATGAGGGCCTTGAATGGGTATTAATTGCCTACTTAAGGGTCTCAATTGGCAACTGTGTGGGAAGGCCAGGGCCTTCCCACCACAGAGATAATCAGGGTGGGGGAGCAGTCCTAGCCTGCTACCCTCCTGCTTTATTAAACAGCTCTCTGCTACAAAGCTCTCCACATGGGATGGTACTAAATTTTGCCCTATAATTGCTTTAAATCAATTCATCTGACAAAAACAGATCGTCAATGAAATGCCTCCCTCCATGTTGGATGGCCATATTTAAATCCTGAGAAATAATTTTTCCTGACATTAGAATTCTCCACCAGATGCTGAGATCTTGTAACTGAGGATAAAACATTGCCATTTCAACACACCACCCTGCTCTCATGCCCACATGCCCATCCTTGGCCTGCTGCAATGTTCCAGTGAAGCTCAACACAAACTGGAGGAACAGCACCTCATCTTCCGACTAGGCACTTTACAGCCTTCCGGACTTAACATTGAGTTCAACAACTTCAGATCATGAACTCTCTCTTCCATCCCCATCCTCCATCCCCCTTTTTCCAATAATTTATAATTTAAAAAAAATATATTTTTCTTTTCCCACCTATTTCCATTATTTCTTTCCATCCACTATTTTATCTCCACCTTTTAGCCTATTTCGATCCCTTCCCCCCACCCCACCCCACTAGGGCTATCTGTCACTTGCTCGTCCTGCTTTCTACCCTTAATGTCACCATTAGCACATTCCTTAGCTAATGTCACCAGTGTCAACACCCCTTTGTCCTTTTGTCTATGACATCTTTGGCAATCTCTTCTTTGCCTCCACCTATCACTGGCTCTCTATCCAGCTCTTCCTATCCCACCCCCCCTCAGGCAGCTTATATTTCACCTCATTTCTACATTTCCTTAGTTCTGCTGAAGAGTCATATGGACTCGAAACGTTAACTGTATTCCTCTCCTTAGATGCTGTCAGACCTGCTGAGTTTTTCCAGATATTTTTGTTTTTGTTTCAGATTTCCAGCATCCACAGTATTTTGCTTTTATAAAATGTAGAGTGATCTCTCTTCATTCTCTTTTGTGTCAGATTCCTTTTAAGAGTGGAACCAGAGGTTTAACAAAAAATGTTTTCTGTTTCGGCACTTGTGGATCTTTTGTGTCTGCTCAGCACTGGGGATTAATCCTTTCAGTTTCCCCAGTGTGTCCAGAATGACCAGTATTTTTTTGGCATCAGAAAGAAAGAAGAAGACAACAGCTGGAACTTTCCAGCCCTGTTGGCATTGGGCGTCATGGCGGGCTGGGGGGCTGGTGGTGGGGGTGGTGGGGGAAAACGGTGAGAAGGCCACAAAAAGGTTTTATGGCATCATGAAACCAGTTTGCGGTTGTCTGCTCCACCCGTCAATGGTGTTTCCCGCCGCTGGACATCGGGAACGTCATTTTAATACATTTGCATCTAAATGTTGTCAGGAAGGTATAATAATTCTCATAATATTATTGGAATTCATTGTAAAATACAGTAATAGTTGGATGTGTCTAAATGTGTCTATCTGTGTGTGTGTGTGTGTGTGAGATTTAATTGAATTAGAGGCAGCTAGTCTGGGTGTTTTGATGTAAGAAGAGAAGTTAGGGTTGAAATGTTAATTAGGTAAACATGGGGAAGTTTAGAAACATAGTTGTCAAGGAAACTTTTGCATTTTTAAATAAACCAGACTAGATTGTTTTCAAAAGAGGGAAGGAAATGTGTCACCTAGCCAGGTGATGTTTAGAAAGAGTGTGTTTATTTTTTCCAAAGATTTAGGGTTAAGTCAGTTGAGGAGAATTAGTTGCACAGCCTGGGCATGGGTGTTAATCACTTGTATATACTGTTCACTATTGTCAATAAACTCCCAAGAATGTCTACCTGCCTATTGCTCCTTGTTCTGATGAGCAGTATTCTTGTCACTCAGATGTGAAACCTTTCTGGACAAGATAAAGGCAAGTGTCTCAGTCCATGGCCTCTTCCCTGTGCTCTGTGCAGCCTTCAGACCAAAGTGATGGTCCGGTCTCACACTCCCTGGAAACGTTACTGATGCCTACACCTTAGTAGTACTTGTCATTGCTGCCAGAATGTACTGGGAAGGTGTCACAGAGTTCTCTCATTCTCTCGGTGTGCTCTCAGCACCTTTATAGAGGGGCTGGTCCCCGTCTCTTCAGCATCTGTGACCACTGATGCTGTGCTCCAGCTCTTGAAGGGCTCAGGTGCTGAAGGCGGACAAAGCATCAGATGCTTCTAAAGTTTCATGGCTGCGTCTCTATGATATGACCCTGATCAGGGAGCGCAAGCGAGATGCCCTTGGCCAGACTGGAGTTAGACATTCTCAGAGGCCGTTTGAAGATCTATGGAGTGTCCTCAATGCATGTCATTATCATCCTACTGCAATCGAACAACTAGTATGGCCTCCACTGCATCTCCATGACAGGGGCTTTCTCACAGAGGGTATTCACACTGCCATAAGCCAGACTGGAGTCAAACGTTCACAAAGGCAAAATGAGGAACTATGGAGTCACCTCACTGCATGTCATCATCATCCTCCACAAATCTAGCAGCTATGAGGGCCTCCTGAGCACACCTGCCTCGTTTGGCTAGTGCGAGGGCCTCAACCCCATCATCATCGCCTCTGAGGACCTCCTCAGCCTCACCCCCGTCGGCGTCCTCCTCATCAGAGGAGATGTGAGCTCCTCCATTTCCTCCTCAGCCAGCTCGTCTCCCCATTGGAGCGCCAGCTTTTAAAGGGCGTAGCAGACGACAATGATGCGTGACATCCCCTGCAGACTGCATTGCAGGTCTTGGCCAGACCAGTCCAGGCACTGGATCCTCATAACTAAAACAAAATATGCTGGAAAAGCTCAGCATATCTGACAGCATCTGTGGAGAGAAAGACAGAGTTAACATTTAGAGTCCGTATGACTCTTCTTCAGAGCTAAAGGGAAGTAGAAATGTGGTGAAATATATACTGTTTAAGGGAGGTGGAGCAGGTGAAGCTGGATAGAAGATCAGTGATAGGTGGAGGCAAAGGAGAGATTGTGAAAGATGTCATAAACAAAAGGTCAAAGGTTGTTAATAGTGGTGGTACTGGCTAGAGGAGGTGCTAATGGTGACATTAAGAGTGGAAAGCAGAATGTGATAATGGCAGGACCAGGGTAAGCACTCTGGAAAGTGACAGATGGCCCTAGTGGGCGTGGGGTGGGGGGAGGGGACGGTGGTGGGAAAAAGGATCAAAAAGGCTAAAAGCTGGGGATAAAACAATGAATAAAAAGGAAATAAATTTTTTTAAAAATAATAATGAAAATATAAATAAATAAATAAAAATTGAAATTAAAAAATAAAAATGTATATAGAAAAAAGGGGGGGGGGGAATCAAATGGATGGAGGAGAGAGTTCATGATCTGAAGTTGTTGAACTCAATGTTAAGACTGGAAGGCTGTAAAGTGCCTAATTGGAAGATGAGGTGCTGTTCCTCCAATTTGTGTTGAGCTTCACTGGAACATTACAGCAGTCCAAAGACGGACATGTGGGCATGAGAGCAGGATGGGGTGTTGAAATGGCAAACAACAGGAAGGTCTGGGTCATGCTTGCAAACAGACCGAAGGTGTTCTGCAAAGTGGTCACCCAGTCTGCGCTTGGTCTGTCTAATGTAGAGGAGGCCGCATTGGGAGCAGCAAATGCAGTAGACTAAATTGAGGGAAGTGCAAGTAAGCGCTGCTTCACTTGAAAGGGGTGGTTGGGCCCTTGGTTGGTGAGGAGGGGGGAAGTAAAGGGGCAGATATTCTGCAATTGCATGGGAAGGTTCCGTGGGAAGGGGTTGAGGTGTTAGGGGTGATAGACGAGTGGACCAGGGTGTCCTGGAGGGAACGGCCCCTATGGAATGCCGATGGGGGGTGAAGGGAAAACGTGTTTGGTTGTGGCATCATGTTAGAGTTGGCAGAAATGGTGGAGGATGATTCTTTGAATGTGGAGGCTGGTGGGGTGAAAAGTGAGGAGAAGGGGGACCTTATCATGGTTCTGGGAGGGAGAGGAAGGTGTGAGGGCGGAGGCGCTGGAGATGGGTCGGAAATGGATGAGGGTCCTGTCAACCACCATGAGTGGGAAACCTTGTTTAGGGAAATAGGTCGGAAGCACTGTTTTGGAAAGTGGCATCATCAAAACAGGTGCGATGGAGGTGAAGGAACTGAGAGAATGGGATGGGGTCCTTACAGGAAACAGGGTATGAGGTAGCTGTGGGAGATGGTGGGCTTGTAATGAATATTGGTGGATAGTCTATCACCAGAAATTGAGACAGAGAGGTCAAGGAAGGGAAGGGAAGTGTCGGAGATGGGACACATGAAAGTGATGGAGGGGTGGAAATTAGAAGCAAAGCTGATAAATTTTTTCAGGTCCAGATGAGAGCATGAAGCAGCACCTAAACAGTCATCGATGTATCGGAGAAAGAGTTATGGGAGGGGCCTGAGTAGGACTGGAACAAGGAATGTTCCATATACCCCATAAAGAGACAGGCATAACTGGGGCCCATGCGGGTACCCATAGCCACACCTTTTATTTGGAGGAAGTGTGACAAGTTTAAGGAGATATTGTTCAGTGAGAGAACAAGCTCAGCCAGACGGAGGAGAGCGGTGGTGAATGGCGATTGTTTAGGGCCTCTGTTCAAGGAAGAAGCGGAGAGCCCTCAGACCATCCTGGTGGGGGATGAAGGTGTAGAGGAATTGGATGTACATGGTGAGGAGGAGGCGATTAGGGCCAGGGAATTGGAAATTGTTGATATGATGTAGTAAAAGTGATGGAGGGGTGGAAATTAGAAGCAAAATTGATAAATTTTTCCAGGTCCAGATGAGAGCATGAAGGTCTTCCTTAACCGAAGTTTCCCACCCACGGTGGTTGACAGGGCCCTCAACCGTGTCTGACCCGTGTAGTGATATAGGAACCTCATCTTCAGCATCCCGATGGTTTGCTCTACCAAGTTGTGAGCTGCAGCATGAGCCTCATTATACCATCACTTTGCTGCAGTCTGAGGCTGCCGCACAGGTGCCATCAGCCATGGCCTCTGCGGGTAGCCCTTGTCCCCGAGGAGCCATCTGTTGACCCTGGAAGACTCCAGGGATCTGTGACCAACTGAGGATGTAGGCCTTGTGCACTGTCCCTGGAAACCATGCGCACACCTACAGGATGCATTTCTGGTGGTTGCATACCAGCTGCACATTCAGCGAATGGAAGCCCTTGTGGTTGATGTAGTCCACTGTGTGTTGCGATGGAGATCTGAGCACCACATGAGTGCAATCAATCGCATCCTGCACCTGTGGGTAACCTGCGATCTGGGCGAATCCAATGACTCTTGTATCCTGGTTGCCCTGGTCCCGGGCAAAATGCACAAAGTTTTGTTCCCACGTGAAGATGGCATCCATGACCTCATGGATGCATTTGTGGGTGGAGGCTTGAGAGATCCCACAGAGGTCACCTGTGGAGCCCTGAAAGGAGCCACTGGCATAGAAATTGAGCACCATGATCACTTCCACAGCCACTGGCATTGGATGCCCTCCATGTCCACGTTGCACCTAACCCTGCAGTAGCTGGCAGATGTGAGCGACCAGTTCCCTAGCATGCGCAGTCTTTGGTGAAACTGGTTCTCAGTTATCTGCAGGAATGAAAGGCAGCATCTATAGACCCTGGGTGTCACTAGGCGCCGACCATGGACGGTTCGCTGTGGCTCTTGGGCGACATGTGCGGCAGTCCCAGCCACCCCTACTTCCTGAAGTTGCTGCTCCTGCCTCTGCATAGCCAGGAGCCTCAGTCGCTCCCTCCTCCGCCTTCTTTGCACATTGTAGGCCATCAGGCATACAGCTAGTTCACCAGGCTCCAAGATTTTGATGTACTCCTCCTGCAGGATGAATGAGAGAGACACATGGTTAGCATGGGTGTACTAAGAACCTGTCCTGGCTAAACGTGAAGGCCTCTTAACACTCCCCAGAGAGTGCTGGCCACCACTTGGATGGCCAGAGGTTAGTGTGCTGCATGGCTGCCCTGTTTGCTTGAACCATGGGAGAGACTGGTCTAAACTGGGATACTGCCATTGCAAGAGGCTGTGAGCACCTCTAGCAGTGACTGCTATATGGTCAGCTTTAGTGAGGAGATTGCACAATGTGTGCGATCCAACTGACCTGCAGTCCACTAAAGTGCTCGTGAATTTAGTCTTTGCCAGGGGGTGGGGGGCACAGGGGGGCGTGGCGGGGGCGGCTGGGAGGGAGCTCTGCAGAACTTGGTGGCACTTTGATGCCTCTGTGTTGTTTGAGTGGGCAGATAATCTAGGAACCCGACCCCAATCATATCAATGTAGCTGCACCTGAACTGTATCAGTCACTTTCTACACCTTCCCTGAATTCGTGGCCACTTCCGTCGCCCACCCTACCCCCCAACCCCATATGCTTGTGCGCTTTTTTCACTGGTAGGGCTGCCCTTGTCCACCACACCCCCCTCTACACCGCCACCAGTCACCTCAGAGACAAGGCTGCACTTGGCCCCCCTCACATGTCACCTCGCCGGCAAGGCTGCACTTGCCCCTCACTCCCCTCACCCTCAAATGTCACCTCAGAGTCAGGGCTGAACTTGCCCCTTGATTCCCCCCCCTGCCAGCAACCGGGCAGGGCTGCACTTAACCCCTGCGCCCCGAAGCCTGCAAAGCAGCAGGCAACCCTGGCGAGCTCTGCATAATGTTGCTGTGCACGCACCTCCAGTTCACCCGAAGTGCAGGCCGCCAAGTGCACGTCGCCTCTGTGCTGTTGTGAAACACTTCGGCGTGCTTTCCTGCCGACGTGGACAGACAATCCAACAGGGGTGCAGGAGCCTGGTGTGATGGCCTGTTAATGATATGTTGATGTATTGCAATGAAGTTCCCTATGACCAATGGCGAGAAACATGGCCTGCTGTCGGCAGGTTGGGTGGACAATTGCAACCTGCCTTCACACTGTCATGAAACCAATCATGCCATATTGCCCACTCATGCCACCTATCACGCCTGCCTCCAGCGGGCACGGAAAATTCTGTCCAAAGTGAACAAGGGGTATTTGCATTCAAAGAGGAGGATATGTATAAAGAAGAGAAGACTGTTTGTAAGGGAAGGCATTTTTGAGATCTGTAAGTGTGAGAAAGCCTTCAGTATCTATGCCTCAAGCTGCTGCCTCAAAGAACTGAAGCAAACTCATTTTGAACTTGACTTGTTTCTTTGCCTGGGTCTTTTAAAATCTATGGCCAGGATTTCACCCTTGTCAGGCTGGCTTGGTGGGGGTGAACGGGAGCGGCCATGAAAGCGACCGCCGCCTGTGATTGGGCCCTGACCACAATTTTACCTTGACGGGGTAATTAAGGCCCGCCCAGTGTGAAACATGTGCTACAGTGCTCAGCACTGCCTGGGTTGGCTCAGAGCTGCCTCAGGAAGCTGAAGATTTAAAAAAATGAAAAATAAAGAATTTTAAAATGGTCCCCTCAGGATCCAAATAATCAAAAATTGAATCACAATATTCGTAGCAAAGCTCGAAGATTTACTGTAGGAGATACAGTTTTCATACGGAATTTTGAAAGTGGACCTTGCTGTGTTCCTGGTACAATTGTCTCAGAAACTGGGCCCTTGTCATTCTGAGTGTAAGTGGAGGACTGAATTGTTCAAAAACATGTGGATGATCTGAGGAGTAGAGAGACATTCCAACAACCAGCTATTCCACCTGTGATTGATGTCAAACCATTAATCCCTGAGGTGACAGATCGATCTAGAATAGACATACCTGATGTGTCTGTAGAATTGCCACTTTCTAATGTTGTACCTGATGCTGCAATTCCTGATCATGTCGATTCAGTGGAAAAACGTCAAGTGGTAGAGCTACACCAAATAAGAAAACCACTTCAGGGACTTACTCTTTAATCACCTGACCTGTATATATGTATATGTTGTGGATCAAAATGTTGTTTGCAAATAGGAAATATCAAAAAACTAAAGGGGGAGGAAATGTAGTGACTGAAAGTATAACTTATCCTACTGCCCATTAGGGGGTCACATGATTGCTCTTGGCGAATGAGCCCTAAGCGTGGGTAATCTTGGGGGGGGGTGGCAATGCTTTCTAGTAGTAAACCTGGTTCAAGCATGTAGCTTCTAAAACAGCTCTGTAATAAAGTTATCTGTTTTAAGCAGAAACCTGTCCGATACATCAAGTCGTTACAACACCTCTTTCAGGCAACGTTCCGAATAGATTCTTAATCTATAAAAACATCCAGCATTGTTACTACAAGCACCCACTATTGCTTTAAGGGAGATATATCACAGCTTGTCTTTCCCTCTCACTTGACAATGAAACTCCAAGGCTTTTAACAAAACCTTGCTTTCTGTACCAAACCAGCACTACTCTGGGGTGACTAAAGGCTGCTTTTTCACAGGTCTATTTCACACAGTCCACCTCTCAAGATCTCACACGGCCACGACCATACCGCTTTCCATCTTTCTTTAAATATACTTTCTCCCTTTTGATCTGAAATCCCATTGTTTCACCTTGCTTTGGAAGTTACTTTTCCCAGGATATAAAAATCTTCTATGTTATCCTTATGGTCAGCAGTTTCGGGAAAAACAAACTTAATAACTTTGCCTTATTTATCTTGCCAGTTGTAAAACATATTATCATATACCTTTGAAAATCAAACAACCTCTTAATTTACCTACAAATGCAAATTCCATTCATATTGTATCTGCTGAGACTTTACCTTAGCTCACCCATCTCCATTTCAAAATGTATGTTTTACACTTCGTCATTTTGATGATTCAAACCTTGCAGTCTGACTGTCTTTAGTTTAATGAAATTAGTCACACACACACACACACACACACACACAAGCCTGCTTCAGTATCCCACAGTAATATCAGGAAAAAAAAATATTTCCTTTACACGATCCCCTTGCAAAAGGTGGCCATGGTGCAGTCACTGGTGGAGGCACTCACAGCCGCTTGCAATGTCTTTATTAAGGTGTGGTCCGGTGTATATTATGGTTCAAGCTAATAGTACAGCCTTGCAATGTGAGTTAGAAGAATGCCTGTGCCTGAGCTGAGAGCACAGCAAGCAATCCAATGGCTGAAGCTGCCGCCAATTGGTCCAGTGAAATGGGGCGATGGTGAGTGGGGTGTCAGACAACCAATGAGTGCACTACACACTGGCCATCCAAGTGTTGGCCTGCACTTTCTTGTATGCATGAAGAGGCCTTCAGACTTGACCAAGAGAGGTTTTTAGGGCACATATACTAACCCACGCTTCTCTCTCTTTGATCCTGCAGGAGGAGAACATCGAGTCTGGTGATCTAGCAGTATGCCTCATGGCTTACAGAGACCAGGGAAGTAGGGGAAGAGTGCAGTGGAGTCACCTAGCTTGGTAAATGGAGGGGCACCTCCCTCAAGATGAAGGGGCGGCAAGCCCTATTGCGCATGCAGCTGAAGATCCACAGTGAGCCAAGGCTTGTAGATGCCTCACTAGACTCAGGGTCTATAGGCGGTACCTGTCATTCCTGCAGATGACTGGGTACCAGTGCCGCCGAAGACTGCACATGCCTAGGGAACTTGTCAGTCACATATGCCACCTGCTGCAGAATTTGACGCCATGGGGACATGGAGGATATCCACTGCCAGTGGCCATGAAAGTGACCACGGCGCTCAATTTTAATGCTGGTGGCACCTTTCAGGGCTCCACAATGACCTGTGCAGGATTTTGCAAGCCTCCATGCACAAGTGTATCCAGGAGGTCACAGACTCCATCTTCATGAAGGCACATCATGAAGGTGCATTTCGGATGGGATCAGGAAAGACAGGAAGCAAGAGCGCTGGGATTTGTGCAGATTTCAGGTTTTCCACAGGTGCAGGGTGCCATTGATTGCACTCATGTGGTGCTTAAATCTCTGTGGCAACAAGTAGTCAACTACGTCAACCGCAAGGTCTTCCGCTCACTGAATGTTCAGCTGGCTTGCGACCACCGCAAACACATCCTACAGGTCTGCGCACAATTACCAGGGAGCATCCATGACTCCTACATCCTTAGCAGGTCTCAGATCCCTGGCATTTTCCAGGGTCCACAGGGGCTGCAGGGTTGGTTCCTCAGGACTAGTGCCACCCACAGAGGACATGGCTGATGATGCCCGTGCAGTAGCCTCAGACTGCAGCAGAACGAAGGTATAACGAGGCTCATGGCACGACCAGAACTTTGGTGGAGCAAAGTATCAGCATTTTGAAAATGAGGTTCCAGTGCCTCGATAGGTCTCTTGCTGCACAATACATAACCTGGCGCTGCAAAGGAGGAGGACCTGGCTGAGGAGGAGAAGGTGTATTTTCTGATGAGCAGGACATTGAAGGGGATGATGGTGATGAGGTCTTTGATGATGAGGATGCCAGCAATAAGGCCATTACACTGGCCAGATGAGGCAGGTGTGCTCAAGATTCCTGGAGGATGATGACGAGATGCAGTGAGGACAGTTCTGACATTCTCACTTTGCATCTGTGAACGTTTGACTCCTGTGTGGTTGATGGCAGCACACATAACCTCAGTGTTTAGGCTCATATGGAGATGCAGCTGAGGCCCTAATAGTCGCTAGATTCCAGGAGGATGATGATGACACACAGTGAGGACACTCCATAGACCTTCACATTGCTTCTATGAATGTCTGACTCCTGTCTGACTGAGGGCAGCTCACTAGCGCTTTGTGATCAAGGTCATATTATGTATACGCAACCATGAAACTTTCAATGTACCTGACCTTTTGGCTGCCTTCAGCACCTGACCCCTTCAGGAGCACAGCATCACTGGCCACAGGTGTTGAAGAGATGGGTACCAACCCCACCTTAAAGGTGCTGAGAGCACACAGGGAGGATGACGGAACTCTGTGACGTCTGCACACAACATTCTGGCAGCAATGACAAGCACCATCAAGATGCATGCATCAGTAATGTGTCCAGTGATTGTTTACATTTTAAATAAGCTTTATTGTTTCCTCTACATTGGAGAGACCAAATGCAGACTGGGTGACTGCTTTGCGGAACACCTTCGGTCTGTCTGCAAGCATTACCCAGACCTCCCTGTCGCTTGCCATTTCAACACTCCACCCTGCTCTCATGCCCACATGTCTGTCCTTGGCTTGCTGCATTGTTCCAGTGAAGTTCAACGCAAACTGGAGGAACAGCACCTCATCTTCCGACTAGGCACTTTACAGCCTTCCGGACTGAATATTGAGTTCAACAATTTTAGATCATGAACTCTCTCCTCCATCCCCACCCCCTTTCCGATACCACCCCCCCACCCCTTTTTTCCAATAATTTATATAGATTTTTCTTTTCCCACCTATTTCCATTATTTTTAAATGTATTTCCATCCATTGTTTTATCTCTATCTTTTAGCCTTTTTTGATTCCTTCACCCCACCCCACCCCCACTAGGGCTATCTGTACTTTGCTTGTCCTGCTTTCTTCCCTTAATTAGCACATTCCTCAGATAATATCACCACCTTCAACACCTCTTTGTCCTTTTGTCTGTGCCATCTTTTGGTTATCTCCACCTATCACTGGCCCTTTATCCAGCTCTACCCCCCCTTCCCCCCTTAAATCAGCTTATATTTCACATCTTTTCTATTTTCACTTAGTTCTGTTGAAGGGTTGTTCAGACTCGAAACGTTAACTGTGCTCCTCTCCGCAGATGCTGCCAGACCTGCTGAGTTTTTCCAGGTATTTTTGTTTTTGTTTATTGTAACTGACATCAGCTACAGAATCAAGTGACAAAGAAAATGTTTAACATTGCAGTAAGGGTAGAATGTTGATCTCCAGAGAGACAGCTCAAGGAGAGGGAGAACGGAGTGTTAAATTTTGACCTTTGGTTTCTTGGTCAGGTTGCGGACATTCCTTCACTCCCGTTTCTTGTAGTTCTTGATGAGAGACAGAAACCAGGCTGCAGGGATCAGAATCACAGCAGACATTACACTGAATCCAATCACCGACTCTGCGGCGTCGATCTCCAGGCCGGAGGTTTTGCTGCTGAGTTGCTCCTGCTGGCCGAGCAGAGCCGGGCGGAGCAGAGCCGAGAGGCCGAGGATCCCACTGAGGACAGCGGACATGGTGGCAAGGTGAGCGGAAATGGAGCCGGAGCCGGACCATCACTTTGGTCTGAATGATACACACTGCACAGGCAAGAGGCCCTGGACTGAGACACCTGCCTTTATCTTATACATAAACCAAGGTTTCACATTTGAGTGACAAGAACATTGCTCATCATAACAAGGAGCCATAGGCAAGGAGACATATTTGAGAGTTTATGTACAATAGTGAACATTAAGTACAAGTGATTAATGCCCGTGCCCAGGCTGTGCAACTCACATCATCCTGTTTGGACACAGGTGCAGCTCTGCTCTTTATCCTGACGCTGCTGCTTCTGCTGCAGTTGTGTGCTGGGTGTTTTTTTTTAATATGGAACGCTTCACGAATTTGCATGTCATCCTTGCGCAGGGGCCATGCTAATCTTCTCTGTATCGTTCCAATTTTAGTAGTGTGCTGGGTGTTGTTGGAGCTGGAAGGAGCCAGGAGTTGTTGCTAAGATTTTTCTGCTTACTGCCTTTTGCCTCAGGCACCTCAGGACTTCTTTATTTGCCTGTTTTGCTGCTGCCCAGGGATAATACAAGCATGCAAGACCTTACTGCTGGTGTTTTTGCCAGGGCTGCAGTGGCCTGGAGCCTGAGGCCTGAGGCCTGAGGTTGTGGGGAGAGGAGTGAAGACCATTACAAAGACTTGAGGAGAAGGGGTGTGTGTGTTGCCTAAGATCTTGCCACCCCCTCCTCACTCCACCTGTGTCTGAGTCCAGGTAGCTGGTGCTGCTTGGTGAAGAGGGATAGGGCTGATTCCTGTGTGCCAGGCAATACCGGCTGCATGGTGAAGACATCGCCCTCCCCCTACAGGAAGAACAGCGAGGCCCCCACCCATGTTCCACTCCACTGAGTGACACCCACCCACCCTGCACCCTTTACCCTTTCCCTCCTGTGTCTTCCTGTCCTTTTCCCTCTCTCTTTCCTCCTCTCGCTACCTCTACTTGCCGTCAGGAGGGAAAGGTTATGCTATCTTCCCCCTGACTCTCCCCCTGGGGCCATACTGTCTGGACGTGCCAGAAAGAGCTTGGGGTGGGTGTGGCTCAGCCCCTATGGCTGCAACAGGGTCACTGGTAGCCGGGCCCTGCAGGGCAGCTGTGGGGGCAGCACTATCACCAGTGGTGGGGCCTCCCAAGAAGACCTTTGTGGGATTGGCTGCTTCTCTGGCCTCTGCTGATCCCGTGGCCCCGTCACCATTCTGCTTCCTAACAAAGGCCCTGGGGATAAAGAGCTACTTTCACCCTGCTCCTCCTCCCTCACCTTCATCATGGTGGAGGTCAGGTCAGGGGTTGTGCCGATCCCGCTCGGCCTCAGGGAGTCTAGTCTCACCATGTGTACTCCTTCCAGTGCTAGGTCTTCGTTCGCCTGGCCCGGGAGGAGTGCACAGAGGGGCGGTTTGACGTCATTTTCGAGGGGGCTGCCTACCGGGTATTTTGGACGGTGGATGGCGTGCAGTGCCATGCCTGTAAGGAGGTGGGGCATGTTAGGAAGAGCTTCCCTGCCTCCAAGGCCGCCAGCACCACCCAGGTGGCCACAGCTGGCACCGCCGCACCTCCCCCCACCACCACTCCATCTGGTCCCCCGCAAGGGGGAGTGATGCTGGCGGCTAACGTCACCTAGGCTGCCGGTGAGTTGGGGGGAGAGAATCTACACCGTAAGAAGGCACAGAGAAAGACCCGCCACCCAGAGGCGGCCCTTGAAACCCCCTGAACACCCGAAAAACACTCTGATCCCAAGACCCCTGAAGACACCAGCTCGGGGAAAAACACCATCCGGCCCCGGCGTCATGGCAGCACCTGGTCCTGGTCCCGTGGGCACCTCAGTGCCAAGTGCTGGGCCCGGCATCGTCCCTGCGCGGGTTCCTGAGTCCGGCAGCGATGGGCCGCATGTCCCCGAGCTGGTCGTCTTACTAAAGAGAGTGGAATTGCCCAAACCCCAGACGGCAGAATGTCCGGATGGGCTGGGGGAGGTGGCGGGGGCCTCACAGATGGAGGTCTCCCCATCCTATCCCGGAAGAGACGCCACCCCTCGGAGGGGGAGGACCTCGCCACTTGTGAGGTCGGAAGTGTCTCCACCCTCAATGAAAAGGTGGTGGTGTCTCTGCCCCATAAGTCCTCACTCTATCCTCTGGGGGGAGCCCAAATCCCCGACCCTTTGCTGCAGTCCCCTGTGCAGGGCCCCTCGGGGGTCGGTGTGGTTGTCACCCTTGCAGTGGTGCCCCACCCTGATCAACCTTGTACCCCCAAGATGCCATCTGGCCCGCCAGGGGACTGCGGCAGTCCCTTCATGGCACTGACAACTGGGCTCATTGGGCAGCGGTGGTGAGGAAGGCCTCCCACTCCCTCTCAACCTTTAGCGCTGGGCGCCTCTGTCCTAGGTCTGGAGATTTTTCCGGATTCACCTAGCGACCCAGTGCCTGAGGGGGAGCGGGGCTCTGAGCTGCCGCCACTCTTTGGCCCATATCCCCAAGAGAAGACCAGAGAGGACCCCTCTGCCCTTGTTCCTGGGGGTGGGATTGAGGTGGAGGTGGAGCCGACTGGCTGCTCCGAACCAGCTTGCATACTAAATAGTGGGGCGAGGTTGGAAGCTGGAGGTGATGACCTGGAGGAGGATGGGGTTTGGTGGTGGGCACTGGGGATGACTTAGAGTTGTTGTCAGGTGAGGTAGTGGATCCCCTGGTGCTCCCCGATGATTGTCCCCTCAACCCTTTACGTGAGCTCCAGGGTTTTTTAGCAAGTAATCGCAGTCGCCAAAACAGGGTCCAGTCAGCCCTGGACCGGTGACATTCTTTTCCTCTTGTGTTCTGGTCCACCCACGAAGCCCTTAAGGCCCCTGGGCTGGACCGGAATGCTAAGAGGAGGGTCCACACATTTCTCACTGGGCTCCTGAAGGAGAGGAAAGATTAAAATAGTCCTCTCCTTCTTGCACGAGGCATGACGATAGTAGCACATACTTCTGACAATGAAGACTATCATAACCAGCCTCAACATCAATGGCAGCAGGGACACACAGCGCAGGTTCCAGAACTTCTCGGTTCTCCGGGATGGGAAGTATGCGGTGTGCTTCCTGCAGGAAACCCATACCGTTCCAGGAGACAAAACTACGCGGCTCCTGGAGTGGCGAGAGTGGGTATACATGAGTCACCTAGCCTCCTATTCTGGTGGGGTGGCTATCTTGTTGGTCCCACATTTTCAGCCGGAGATCTTGGGGGTCAAGGAGCCAGTGCTAGACCGGTTGCTGCACCGTACTGTGTGCCTAGGGGATGCGGCCCTTCACTTTGTGAATGTGTACGCTCCCCTGGGCGTGCAGCAGCAAGCGAGCTTCTTTGAGGAAGTGCCCACTCATCTTGGCTCCATCGACATTTCCAAGTGCATCGTCCTCAGTGGAGGATTTCAACTGTACCCTCGGGGCCAGGGACCGTCATGGTGCCCAGCACCACTCGCTAGGTGTGAGTAAGTTGCAGGACCTGGTCGGGTCCTTCAACTTGGTGGATGTCTGTCGACATCTCCCCTGACTCCAGCGTTTTCACTTTTGTATTGCCTGGAGCCGGAGCATCCAGACTCGACCGCCTTTAAGTTTCCAAGGCGTTCATGTCCTGCATTCCGTTGGCTTCTGCGTAGCAGATGCCTTGCACGGACCACCATCTGGTGTGGGCGGAGCTCGCTCCATTCTGCGCTTGGATGGGATCTGCGTACTAGCACTTTAATAACCTGCTGCTGGAGGACAAGTGGTTCCTGGACTCATTTTGTCATTTCTGGGCTGGCTGGAGAAGGAAGCGGGGAAGCTTCCCCTCCTTGAGGCTATGGTGGGACTTGGGCAAGGCTCACGTCTGCATCTTCTGTCCGGAGTACGTGAGGGGGTTGACAAAGAGATGGAAATCCAGGGTCGAGGAGTTGGAGAAGGAGGTGCTCGACCTGGAGCCACGTCTCCATCAGCCCGACGCAGACCCGGCCCTGCGGCTGGCGTACGAAGAGAAGAAGGGTGCGCTATGGGACCTGCAACTCGTCGGGTCCCGTGGCGCGTACATGAGGTCACGGATCCAATTCCTCCAGGACCTGGACCACGGCTCCCCTTTCTTCTATTCACTGGAAAAAAGGCACGGGGTCTGTCAGCAACTCCTTATGCTGCTGGCCGACGATGGATCCCTTGTCTCGGATCCGGAGGGCATCAGAGCCATTGTCAAAACCTACTACACTGCCCTGTTTTCTCCGTATCCGTCCAGTGAGGATGCTCGCAGAGTTTAGTGGGAGGACCTGCCGCAGATCAGCCTGGAGGGCGCCGGAAAGCTTGACTCCCCTATAAGTCTGGGGGAGCTGACCGGTGCCCTCAACAGCCTATCCAGGGGCAAGACCCTGGGGCTGGATGGGCTGACCATAGAGTTCCATACAATCGTTGGATGTGTCGGTTCACAGATTCCCAAGAGGCCTGTGTCTTCTGCGGCCTTGTGGAGTCTATGGATCCCACTTATATAGTTTGTAGGCTGCATCCCCTTTTTAGTTTCTTGAAAAACCTTTTACTGTTGTTTTGTTTGCATTTCAGTCCCACGCTCCTGATCTATAGGCACCCAGTGCGGACGGGGGTTGGGGGCGGGGGGGGTAGAGGACCTCTTCATGAACCTGCTCCTGGGCCTGGCCAAGTTGGCCATTAATAGGTCCAGGCAGTAGGCGATCGAGTGGGTTATCCGACTGGCTGTCAGTCCCTCTTCCGCGGCTACGTTCGCGACCGGGTGTCCCTGGAGAGGGGGCACGCAGTGTCCACTAGCACCATCGAGGCCTTCCGTGCTCAGTGGGCACTGCATGGACTGGAGAGTCTTATCGACCCCTTTAGTCACATTTTGATTTAATGTTGCCAAGTTTCCTTTGCATTTTGTCTTTTGTTTTTGCAGTTTCCCTTTAAGGGGCTGCTTTTTACTTTGATTTGTTAATTTAGTTTATTTGTTTTGAAACAAATGAGTTATATCATCTTAACCTCCCTAACCCTGCTGCTACATCTTGGTGCTCCCACAATATCCACTGTCTGTGGTGACCTTGACAGGTGTCCTCTGGAGAGCTGAGACCTGGAGGGCTCTAGCCTGCTTTTGGGGTGCTGTTGTGTCGCAGTGGCACCCTCCTCGGCCTGTTAAGTAGAGCTGGTGGGATCACAGGAAGAGGGGACTCGGATGGGCCGGACACACCGGGAGTGCCCAGAGTTGTGCACCCGCTGATCCTCCTCTCTATGGGTGCCCGAGAGCCTTTTGCTGACTCCCTGAGGAGAAGGTAAAACTGGAGTAAGATTAAGCTTTCCTGCACCCTTCTCGCATTGACACTGTTGGAGGCCAACTATGGCGTCAGCAATGGAGTTCAACCCGCACAACAGTGCAGGGCCGATGTCCTGGACCTAGGTCTTCATGGCGGCCACCATCCTACCAATGTTGACCTCGGTGCGTTGGCAGCACTATCACCTTAGACTAAAGGCAGATGGACCTCTCCATTGTGCCTTGCAATCTGAGGAGTGCAGTGGGAGATCCCTTCCTGATGTTCCCGAACTTGGCTTTGCAGCTCCAGCAACTGAAGTGTGACCAAGTCCAGAAGCTTGTTGCCTGACTCAGACTGAGCAGATTTCTGGCCTCCAGCAGTCCTCTGAGTGCCAGAAACCTGGGAAGTCCCTACCGCTGCTTGCTGTGGATCAGACAGTGCGATGTGCTCTCCTGATTGTGACCCCGAGGCTACGCTAGAACTAGGTCCCACTGAGTGTAATAGGTCTTCAATTGGGGTATCATCAGATTCTTCTTCCGAGGTGCCTTTGGGGTTTAAGTCGAAGACCTGGGCTGTGGACGCTTCAGCTGCTTCACAGAATTGCCTGCAAAAGCAAGGAGAGATAATTTGTGCATAGCAGGGGATTGCGGAACCGGGGAACTGATTCACAGCTTGGTTGCCTGATGGATGTTGCACCGTTGGATCTTCACGTGGTTGGGCTCTGCCAACCTCACCATCAACACAGGAACAGACCAGATCAATGCCAGCGAGCTGGATGACTCTTTTCAAAGTCTGTGAAGACCTTGATGTCAGGCATTCCTCCACCTGTCTGTGGCCGCTCCCATTTTTTGTGTGCCAGCTTGTCCTGCATGAATAGAGATGGAAAGAGTGTAAGCAGGATGCCTTCCAGGCCAGGTGATAAGGATGCCAGGCATGTGTCTGTGGTGAATAGTGGCATGGATAGGATGAGGACACGATCCAAGGGCAGATGAAGGTGTGTGTGAGAGTGAATGGTGATGTTCCTTGAACTGGCAGTGAGTGAGATCCCTGTGGATGTGTGATGGGCTTGTGAGTGTGTGAGTTGAGAGTGATGAGAAGAGTGACATACCCTGGCAGAATGAGTGGCTGTCCTCTTTTGCAGGGCGTTGACACTGACTACCACTGCCACCGCCTCCCACGCTGGATTGGTGACCTTGCTTGCTGGTCTTCGCCCAGAGCTGGGGTAGAGGACATCGTGGCGGGCTTCCACTGCGTCCATTAGGCGCCTGAGGGAGGCGTTGCTAAATTTGGGGGCAGCATGTTTCCTCATTCTGGCAGCCATGACTTTCCAGCAGCTTCCGATATCTTAGAGAGTTCTAGCTCTGTGCTGGGGCACCCTTTAAATATGGCGCCCAGATTACTGAAGGCCTGAAGTGACGATGGGGTGAACAAATCATAGGTTGCCCCGCCAGCGATCCAGCGTATTTCTCAGGAATGCATTATTAGTGAGGTGGGACATGGCAGGAATGGGCCGATATAGCGCGAAAAGCTGCCATTGCTGCCGGTGGGTAAAACGTCCTTTCCCCCGCCCTCTACCGCACTTTGTGAAAATCTGGGAACGATTCCGCCCAGTGTCTTGCAAAAGTCAAAGGAAAACGATTGAGGCCAAGAGCTTCCCCATTATTCATAAGAAGGCCAACACTCAACTCCATCTTTGATTGGGATTAAAGGAAAATTCAAAAGGGTTAATATGGATACTAATTTAACATGTAAATATTCTTCACGTGCAAGGATTACTAGTTTTTACAAATAGTATACTTTTTCCATAGAAACATGTAATAAATTCTATTTTATTCTAAGCTAATAGTTTTACAGCTAACTTAGGCCTTAGAAAGATTTTAGGGAGCTAGGAGGGTGACTAACAAGCAGGACCCCAATGGTAGAAATCTCCTGAATACTTTCAGTACCACATGGAAGTGAATATAGGAGAATACAATAGGTGAATGCATGGCTGGACAGGTGGTGCAGGAGAAGGGCTTTAGATTCCTGGGACATTAGGACCAGCTTTCAGGGAGGTGCAAACTCTACAGGCTGGATGGGTTGCATTTCAACAGAATAAGGACCAATATCCTCGTGTGGTGGTTGCTAGTGTTGTCAGGGAGGGTTTAAACTAACTTGGCAGGGGGTTGGAAATGAGAATGTAGTGTTAAAAAGAAGAAGCAAGATGCACAAAGGATTGAGAGAGACAGCCAACATGAGAGCAGAAAATAGTTTGGTATTACGTAGTCAGAGTGAGAGAATACATTAAGGTTTAAGTTAATTTTGCATGTATATAAACACACAGCGTGTGGTAAATAAAGTTGGTAATCCACAGGAACAGATAGCCACATGGAATATGATGTTGAGGCAATAACAAAGACCTGACTCAAAAATGTGCGGGACAGGGTACCAAATATTCCTGGATATAAGGTTCAGGAAAGAAAGTGAAGGAACTAAAGGAGGAGAGGTGACTTTATTGATTTGCAAATTAAACAAAACTTGGAATTATTGTGAAATGTGCAGAGGATAGTGATAGACTTCAGGAGAACATAAAGTGCAAAGTGTTACATTTTGTTAGGAAGAACAAGGAGAGGCAATATAAATTAAAAAGTACAGTTCTAAAAGAGCTGCAGGAAGAGAGAGACCTGGGCATATATGTGCATAACTCATTGAAGGTGGCAGGGCGTGTGGAAGAGAACTTAAAAATGCACACAGGATCCTGGGCTTTACAGAAGCATAGGCCTGAACTTAGCACTCGTTGGGTGCGTGCGATCAGCAGGCCCGGGAACGGATGCGAAGCGGTCCCCTGACTGCTAACGGACCCTGACCGTGATTTCACGCTGGCTGGTCAATTAACTCTCTATACTCAATTTCTATACTCACTTCTGTGTGGTACTACAAGTAATCAGGAGATTGCTACCATTAAGGTCCTGTTTGTTAGTGACCTTCCTAGCTCCCTAAAACCTGTCTGCTGGCTTTCATCCCTTTTTCTACCTATGTCATTGGTACCAAACAGACAAGGACCTTTGGCTATTCACCCTCCCCACTCTGAATGCTCTGCAGTTGCTCAGTGGCATTGTGAACCCATGGCACTAGAGAGGCAATATATCATCACAGAATGTGGCCACAGAACTGCCTGCCTGAACCCCTAACTATAGAATCTCCTATCACTATTGCTTTCTCAATCCTCCATCTGCTCCCACCAACCCATACTGCTGAGCCACCCATGGTGCCGTACATCAGAGCAAAGACTCAGTGTGAAAGACTCAGCACTGTCGGTGGGGGTGGGAAGAGGATGCACGCTGATGTCACCGCGGGTGCTGGTGAGCACTTCCACTGAGCTCCCTGAAGGCAGACAGCTGCCTCAGGTAGCTGCAAGTCTCCAAATAATAAAAGAAAGCACAAAATTGCTGCAAAAAATGTCCATGCAGCACACTCAAGCACTTGAAAGCATACCTCATAAAAATGCTGTCCCCAGATATTTCATTTTATTTTACGCCCTAACGGAGATTTCATCCGGCCCTTGGATGAGGTTTCATCAAAAACATAAAGGCTGCCTGGCCGATTAGCCCGTCCGCCAACCATAAGGTTGGATGGGCCACATTAAATTGCTTACAAGTCCCCCAATAATAACCTTAATTGCTCTCTTTATTATCGGCAGGCGCGCTTCCAATGGCCGCATGCGCCTGCCAAGCGAAATATCGCGTGAGTGCGCGATGACATTGGGATGCTCGCCTAATGACATCTCGCGTGATTTTAAGGCAGTTCAGGTCAGGCGTGCACCCACCGGCGGATTGTAAAATTCTGCCCATAAAGTATAAAAGGAAGTTCTGGTGAACTTGTATAACTCACTGGTTTGGCCTCAGTTGGAGAATTGTGTCTAATTATGAGCCCCACACTTTGGAAAGGATGTGAAGGCTTTAGAGAGGGTACAAAAAAGATTTAGAATGTTTCCAGGATGAAGAACTTCAGTTAAATGGATAGACTGGAGAAACTAGGATTATTTGCTTTAGAGAAGAGAAGATTAAGAGGAGATTTGATAGAGGTGTTCAAAATCATGAGGGGTCTGAACAGAGTGAACAGGCTATATAAATGATTGGTGGAAGCGTTGAGAACCAGAGTGTTGAATGACAAAAGAACCAGAGGCAACATAGTGAAAAACACATTTACATAGTAATGTTTATGATCTGGAATGCACTGCTTGAGAGTGTGATGGAGGCAGGTTCAATTGTGGCTTTCAAAAGGGAATTGGATTAGTACCTGAAGGGAAAAAAATATACAGGACTACAGGACAGAGGGGCATGTTAGTGGGGTGGTGAAAAAGGCATATGGGACACTTGCCTTTATAAATCGCGGCATAGATTACAAAAGTAGGGAGGTCATGTTGGAGTTGTATAGAACCTTGGTGAGGCTACAGCTGGAGTACTGTGTGCAGTTCTGGTTGCCACATTATAGGAAGGATGTGATTGCACTGGAGGGGGTGCAGAGGAGGTTCACCAGGATGTTGCCTGGGATGAAACATTTAAGTTATGAAGAGAGGTTGGATAGACTTGGGTTGTTTTCGTTGGAGCAGAGAAGACTGAGGGGCAACCTGAGCGAGGTGTACAAAATTATGAAGGGCATGGACAGGGCGGATAGGGAGCAGCTGTTCCCCTTAGTTGAAGGGTCAGTCACGAGGGGACACAAGTTCAAGGTGAGGGGCAGAAGGTTTAGAGGGGATGAGAGGAAAAACTTTTTTACCCAGAGGGTGCTGACGGTCTGGGATGCGCTGCCTGGGAGGGTGGTGGAGGCGGGTTGCCTCACATCTTTAAAAAGTACCTGAATGAGAACTTGGCAGGTCATAACATTCAAGTCTATGGGCCAAGTGCTGGTAAATGGGATTAGGTAGGTAGGTCAGGTGTTTCTCACGTGTCGGTACAGACTCGATGGGCCGAAGGGCCTCTTCTGCAATGTGTGATTCTGTGAAACTCACAAAATTCAGACTCCCCAATCCCACAACTGGGGGAGTGGGACTAGCTGAATGGGACTAGCCGTGTTGGTCTTGTAGAGAGCTGATGAACTTTACAGGCCAACTGGCCTCTTTTTCTGTGCTGTAACCATTCTATGATTCAAAGATGCAATATAATAATCACCAGACAAACATGGGAAGTAAGTTCAATGGTTATAGGAAAGAAATGGAGCTCTGTAGCTCATTTTTAGATGATACCTGGCCTCCTAAAGCTCAAATGGCATTCAGGACTTCTGATGGGAAGTGCACCAGATGCCTTTTGATGAAAAGGTGTGCACACATGCACCTAAGATGCAAGCAGCATGCAGCACAGGTAGATTATGATGTTAATCAGTGTGCCACACTGACTTGATGTCAGCACTGCTATTTTCAAAAGTCGGTCTCCAGCCTACGCCGTTGTTACCTCACACAACTGACTGTGATTGGGAGGAAGATATAATAATTTTCATAACGTTATTGAAATTTGTTGTAAAGTAGAGTAATAATGGGGCCTGTGTATATGTGTGAGTGTGCGACTCAATTGAATTAAAGGCAGCTGGTCTGAAGGCTTTAATGTATCAGAAGATAAGTTAGGTTTGAAATGTTAAGTAGGTAAACATGGGGGAAGTTTAGAATGTAAGATGGAAAGGAAACATTTGCATTTTTAAATAAACCAAACTAGTTTGAATTCAAAGGAGGGAATGAAATATTACACCTAGACTGGAGAAGTTAAGGAACAGTGTATTTATTTTTCCCAAAGATTACTGGTAAAATTGGTACTATGATAGTTTTTATTATTAGAGAGTTAAAGTGTAAAGACATAGTGAGACAATGGGAATTTGCATTCAAAGGGGAAAATATGTATAAAGGAAAGAAGGCTGTTTGTAAGGGCAGGAATTCTAAGATCTAACACAAGTGTGAAAAGCCTCCAGCATCTAAGCCTCAAGCTGCTGTCTACAAGGAACTGAAGCTAAGAAAAACTCACTTTGAACTCGACTGTTTAGGGTATTGTGTGTTACTTTGCCTGGGTCTTTTAAAATCTGTGTCTCACTGTTGGTTTAATGGAGGTGTAACTGGGGTTTAGATTAACTAGGGGATTTGGAAATTATCATAGTAGTAATTTGTAGATCTATGCATGAGCTCAAAATCATTTCTTCTATTAATAAATGTTTAATTTAATTTTGTAAGAAACCTATAAGACTTGGTGGCCATCTTTTACTGAATTCAAAGCCCGCATCTTGAAATAAGTACAAATTGCAAAATAGTTGTGGTAGCTGCTTCAAGTTTCCCTCTGGGATTTGGGCAGCTTGGCATTTACCATCCGCCTGTCATAACAGTGATGTTAAATGACATGAAGGAGACTGCAACCAGTTCTACCCAAAGGCATCATGAACTACTTGCAAATTAGTTGCTGGATTATTTTTTCTAGCTGCTGGTGCAATTAATTGCAGGCATTATTGGAACTTTCCTATAGTTACCTGAAGTTTTAATAATCCATAGGGAGTAGCCTGGCTGGTACTTTTTTGTTCATTTAAAAACATGTGCTGAAACACATTGCTTCCAGATATGGGCGGCCTAGTAGGCCTTCTTCTTGGAATTGAGTATTACTGAGAGAATGAACAGATGCTACATGGAGCAGGACAAGCTGCTGGAAGGGGCAGGAGGAGGAGGATGAAGAAGAGGCAAAGGACTCTCAGAAGGAGCCCATATCTTAAAGAGCAATTCCCTTATTTCAACTTCACCGATAAGTGAAGCAGCGATGTCTTAAGCATTGGTTAAGAGATTATGACTGAATTCCGCCAACTGTTGCAGCTGCAACTGCAACTGCAACTTCAAAGCAGAGAAAGGTTCACTGTGGCTCTGAACGTTTATGCTCCAGGCATTTTCCACTTTGCTACTGGAGTTATCAGCAACATCTCACAATTTGAAGTACACTGCTATATAAGGAAAGCGCTCTACACACAGACAGACAGCTTCAACTCATTCCCTATTACCAGCGACAAGCAGAACTAGAATGAGGATTTGCATGGATTGCAGGGTTTAATTGATTGCATGCACATTGTCTTAGTTGCATCTGATGTCAACTCGAACATTTTCACAAACTAAAAGGGGTTCCACTCCTTCAATATGTAGTTGGTGTGCAACCACAGGCAGCGCATCATGCGGGTGAATAGTTATTATCCTGGCAATGATTGTGATTCCTTATTTGTGTGACAGTACAACCTGTATTTGAAATCATAATAGCAAATCAAAGTCTGTCTACTGGTCAACAAGGGTTATCCACTCATGACATGGCTCATCATGCTAGTCTGGAACCCATGCACATATGCACAGCATGCCCACAATGGGAGGCTTGCTGCCAGAAGGGACATTATAGAACACACCATCAGTAACTTCAAGCAATGCTTCCACTGTATGGGTTGCTCTGGAGGAGCTCCGCAGGGGGGATTTTAAAAATTATTCATTCATGAGATGTGGGTGTCGCTGGCTAGGCCAGCATTTATTGCTCATCCTAATTGCCCTTGATAAGGTGGTGGTATGTTGCCTTCTTGAACTGCTTCAGTCCATGCAGTGTAGGTACACCCACAGTGCTGTTAGGGAGGGATTTTTGACCCAGCAATAGTGAAGGAATGGTGATATAGTTCCAATGTGTAACTTGGAGGGCAACTTGCAGGTGGTGGTGTTCCCTTACACCTGCTGCCCTTGTCCTTCTAGATGGTAGAGCTCACAGGTTTGGAAGGTGCTGTCGAAGAAGCGTTGGTAAGTTGCTGCATTGCATCTTGTAAATGCAGGCACACACCGCTGCCACTATGCATCGGTGGAGGAAGGGAGTGAATGTTTATTGTACTGGATGGGGTGCCAATCAAGCGGGCTGCTTAGTCCTGGATGGTGACGAGCTCCTTGAGTGTTGTTGGAGTTACATTCATCCAGGCAAATGGAGAGTACTCCATCACACTCCTGACTTGTGCCTTGTAGATGGTGGACGGGCTTTGGGGAGTCAGGAGGTGAGTTACTCTCTGCAGAATTCCCAGCCTATGAGCTGCTCTTGTAGCCACAGTATTCACATGGCTGATCCAGTTCAGTTTCTGGTCAATGGTAACCCTCAGGATGCTGATTGTGGGGGATTCAGCGATGGGAATGCCATTAAATGTCTAGGGAAGATGGTTAGATTGTCACTTGTTGGAAATGGTCATTGCCTTGCACTTGCGTTGTATGAATGTCACTTGCCACTTAAAACCCCAAGTCTGAATGTTGTCCAGGTCTTGCTGCATATGGACACTGAGGAGTTGCAAATGGTGCTGAACATTGTGCACTCATCAGCGAATATCCCCACTTCTGATCTTATGATGAAGGGAAGGTCATCGATGAAGCAGCTGAAGTTGGCTGGGCCTAGGACACTACTCTGAGAAACTCCTGTAGTGATGTGATGATTGACCTCCAACAGCCATTTTCCTTTGTGCTAGGTGTGACTCCAATCAATGGAGAGTTTTCCACCTGATTCCCATTGACTTCAATTTTTCAAGGGTTCCATGATGCCACACTCGGTCAAAAGCTGCCTTGATATCAAAGGCAATTACTCTCACCTCACCCCTTGAGTTCAGCCCTTTTGTCCATGTTTGGACCAAGGCTATAATGAGGCCAGGAGCTGAGTGGCCTTGGTGGAACCCAAACTGAGCGACAGTGAGCAGGTTATTGCTGAGTATGTGCTGCTTGATAGCATTATCCATTTTGCTGATGATCAAGAATAGACTGATCAGGTGGTAATTGGCCAGGTTGGACCCGTCCTGCTTTTTGTGGACAGGACATACATGGCCAATTTTCTACATTGTCGGGTAGATATCAGTGTTGTAGCTGTACTGGAACAGCTTGGCTAGGGGCACGGTTTGTTCTGGAAAAGGATATCAAGATTTGTTATAGTATGCTCCCTGCTGCACAACCTGGCCACTATGAGGGAATAGTTCTTGTCATCACCTATCAGACAAGATGCTGAGGAGCAGGAGCAAGAGATGGAGGAGGAGGAAGAGAATGAGGAGGAGGAGAAGTAAGAAATGCAGCAGGAAGTGGAGGAGCACGAAGATGAAGGGAAGCTAAAATGTAGACAGCCCCTTTCTGCCTGGGCTTTACATGATGAAATAATTAATGAATGATACAAGTAATTTCAATTGCACACCCCCATGTACCAAGGGTCCCATACTGCTAAGCTTTTCTTCATCACTGGCCATCTCATCATCCTCTTTCTGACAATACAAAATAAAAACCAACAGAAAAGGCAAATTCCAATCCAAATTTAGAAATTCAATCATGATATAATGTATACAAAAATAAAATCAGACCAGTACATTCCTTCAGTGCTGTTTTCCTTGTACTTTTTCCTATCCTAGTGCTCCTACGAGGTACTTTCCATTGACTACAGCATTAGTGGTGGAAGGCTGCTGCTCTTGAACTGAGGAGATGGAGAGGGAAATCTTGAGCAGCAGCTGGCCTAGCTGACCTAATTTCAGTTCGCACTATTGCGGCCTGGTCTGCAGCATTCTGAATTGGTTGGCTGAGAGGCAACAGCAAGGGCACAAGTGGGGTGGCAGCAGTGGGGCTGGAATGCTGCCATCCTGAGATACAATGTCAGATTTATGTTCCTGGGGTGGTGCCTCAGCAAACCTTTACTCTTCTGGAGAATAGATCGATGGATGGCTAAGAGGCTCTGGAAGTGCCTTTGCATGCTGTAATTCACAGCCATGAGGGCAGCAGTCTAGGTTTTCAATGCAGCACTCAGGACTTTAATAGAAGTTGTTTATGCTGCAATAGATGATGTGACATCAGCCATCAGATACTGCATCATAGATGTGCTGGTGGAGGTGACCACCAACTCCCTGTTGAAAAGGATGCTTTCCAAGCTTTGCACAAAGCCCTGTGCCAAGCTGTTTTTTTTTAACATGTTAAATATTATTGTTTATTTACACAAACACAGGGATGGAAAACTGCATTTTGATTACAGATCATGCTACAGATAAATTAGGGACATGGCCAGAAGAAATCAGTGACTGCTCGTGGCTCAGAGTAAAATGTTGCTATGCTCCTTGACATTGAGTGCAGGCTTTCAGGCAGGCTTTCCAGTTCACCAAACATTTGCTTTTGTGAACCCAACAATCTTCTTCTGTTACGTGGCCCACTGAAGTCGTCATCTGAGTCACTTGCAGCAGAACTAGTGTGTGACCTCATCCTTGGGTGAATTGGTAACTGTGCTATCTGTTCTCCCCACCCTGGATCCTACGCACTTGTGCCTTTTGTCTCACCATGTGCAGATTGCTGCTCTAAAATCAGCATGGTGTCACTGTCTGTTTCAAATTTTAAGGACAGGAGTGAATGCCATCAGACTGATTACATTTCAAAACCCAAACACTGTCTGAGCTGGGAGCAGTGATTGTAAGATTGTAATCATGTCTGTACATCTTCATTTTCTTCTTCCTCCACCTCCACTGACTTGTCAGGTTCCAGTTCTTGGGTTTCTGAAAGTCAAAAGGGACAAGCTTTGGTTTTTGATGAGGAGAAAGTCTTAAACTGTCTGCAGGTTCTTAGGAGAGATTGAGAGATGAAGGAGAAGCAGCATGAGGATTAGGGATGCCCATGCTCTCATGATTAATTGCTTCAGCGATAGCAGTGACAAAGCCTCAGGGATGTCCTTTCCCATAATGGCCAGCACTGTCTTTTACATGGGGTTTAAACCAAGCAGGTTTTTGCTGCTGCCCATTATTGCCTGCAGTAAAGGGGAATGTCTGTCTGTGAGCTGTGTGCAATATGTTTGGGTGATAGGTGGGAAAGTAAATTGCAATGAAGAAATAAGAAATTTACAAATGCACATGGACAGGTTAGGTGAATGGGCCAAAATTTGGCAGATGGAGTTTAACGTGGATAAGTGTGAGGTTATCCATTTTGGTCGGAAGAATAAAAAGGTGACTTATTATTTAAATGGAGAGAAACTTCAGAATGCTTCAGTGCAGAGGGGTCTGGGTGTCCTCGTCATGAATCGCTGAAAGCTAGTATGCAGGTACAGCAGGTAATAAGGAAGACAAATGGAATTTTGGCATTTATTGCTAAAGGAATAGAGTATAAAAATAGGGAAGCGTTGTTGCAACTGTACAAGGCATTGGTGAGACTGCACCTGGAGTACTGTGCACAGTTTTGGTCCCCTTACTTGAGGAAGGATGTAGTTGCACTGGAGGCGGTACAGAGGAGATTCACTAGATTGATTCCAGAGATGCGAGGCTTGTCTTATGAGAGATTGAGCAGTTTAGGCCTATACTCGCCTAAAGGATGAGAGGAGATCTAATTGAGGTATATAAGATGCTACAGGGGATAGACAAAGTAGATGTGGAGCAGATATTTCCCCTTCTGGGGCATTCTAGAATGAGAGGCTATAGTTTGAGGATAAGGGGTGGCAGATTTAAATCAGAGATGAGGAGGAATTACTTTTCTCAAAGGGTCATGAATCTGTGGAATTCACTACCTCAGAGTGCAGTGGATGCCCAGGACGCTGAATAAATTTAAGGAGGAGATAGACAGATTTTTAATTAGTAATGGGTTGAAAGGTTATGGGGAGAGGGCGGGAAATTGGAGTTGAGGTCGAAATTAGATCAGTCATGATCGTATTGAATGGCGGGGCAGGCTCGAGGGGCTGAATTGCTTACTCTTGCTCCTAGTTTTTATGTTCTTATGTGTGTAATGGTTGTGTAGCTGTCAGCATGTCTGAGCTGTAGGCTGCAATTGTGCAGTACAATAGTGCTAAGTATGTGAGGGTGAGGTAAAGCATATGAATTATAGGATTGAGCACTGATTGACAGATTGTTGGTTGGTGGGTGATGGAGGTGTAGTGAATGGAGAAGTATATGAGGTTATAGGTGCAGTTTGTAGGATATGCCATTTGAGGATGAACTCACTGACCCTGACAAATTGTGTGAGATCATTAAACTTAATGTTGCCCTGCTTCTACATTCTTGAAGCAACACTCCTGACATTGTCCTCCACCGCTACTTTGTCCCATTACCTCCTGAGCATCTGCCTGGAGTGCCTGCTGCCCATCTGTTGATACATTACATCTTTCCTTATTTCCACCTCATCTACCAAGATCTCCAGTGCAGTGTTTAAAGTCTTGATGGACTCTCATTTGCATGTTCAACCTTTTCTTGAAGTATCTGGGCACAGATTCAGTTTTTAATTGGCTCCCATCATTCCTGCAGCCACAATGCCCCTCCCCTTGAAGAGGTGCAAGGCTGCATTTAAGTCGTTTTAGCCATTCATGACATTGAGCTCCCTGCTGATACAAACAACCAATGAACAATGTGGTTAGCACTGGCTACATACAGCAATCTGAAGCAGTAGGCAGCAGGAATTTAACTTGTTGCCTGCAACACATTACACTGGTTAATTGTACTCTCGTGCCCGTTTTAAGGGTTTCACCACTTTTTCTGTCATGCTATATTACTAATGGACATTACAAGAAATGTGAAGCACTGTTTCTTTTGCCTTAGTTTTGCTAAAATGATAGAAAATGTAAGCATGGAGCCTGACATCAATGTGAAGAATTTTCATTGCTAGAGCTGACTGGGAAAAGTCCAGAAAAAAATGTACATGTATAGTTTAGAACCAGGAGAAACTATTATTAGAGGAAGAAGTGTGAGGAAATAGCAAACAAAATCATTTCTACCAACTGATTATGAAGTCTGGGAAGGAATGTTGTAAACAGGACAATTGTTGTGTTTGTGCAGCATTTTGTATAGCACTTATAATGTAGGAAACTGTCCAAAGTCTCATTGCTTAAGGACTTGGGAGAGTGAGTAGAAATTATGCACTACCACTTATAATGAGGCCAGTTTTTCCTTCCTTCATTTCCTGAATCTGCTACTCCTTTGTTTTTAGATCAGTCAACAGCTGTGGAACAAGCTCAGAAAGGCTAATCATTCTTCCTTTTAAGTTCTCCTGGCCCAGCTAATTCCAACAAATTTGGGCCATTTACCCTCCTCTGCTTCAGGGAACAGAACATATTGGGCCGTAACTTTCTCAAAGTGGCAATCAGCGTCGGATTTCCACTCTGTATCGAATTACTTGTGTGATTTTTCTTCCAAGCCTGTCTCACCCGACCTTCCGATGTGGGCCCGGCGAGATCCAAGCAGGACAGCTTGTCCTCGAGGCCCATCAATGAAGTCCAGCTCCATCGAAGTGAAGAAGGACATGCCCTAATTTTTAGGGCATTAGCTGCTGTAAGCCAGGTAAGTTAAAGGCCCAGTTGAAAATTGAAGGCCTGTGACAGGCCAGGGAAAATCTAAGTCTTTAAGGTAAGTGGATAGGATTTGGGGGCTGGGAGGGAATTTGAGGTTCGGGGGGTGTCGGACCTCAGTGGGCAGGGGGTGGGGGGGGGGGGGGAAGTCAGACCTTGGAGGGGGAGGGTCAGACTTTGGGGGGGGGGATGGCCGGACTTTGGGTTGTTGGGGGGGAGGTCAGATCTTGGTGGACGGGCTGGGTGATGGTGTCTGTCATCAGGTGGGGGGGAGGTTTTGGACCTCGGTGTGGGGGCGGGGTTTGGACCTCGGTGGGGGGAAGGGGTGGTCGGACATCAGGGGGGAGGGTGGTGGTGTTGGACTTCAGTGGGGGTGGTGGGTCATGGGTGGAGCAGGTCAGACTGGGGGTTGTGGGTTGGGGAGGGGCCGGACCTCGGGGTCGGGACCTGCTGGGTAAGGGGGGGATTGGCAGTTGGACCTTTGGGCGGGTGGGGGATTGGTGGGGGGGCGTCCGACCTCGGTGGGGTGGCATTCAGACCTTGCGGGGCGGGATGGGTCAGGCCACAGGAGCGGGATGGGGGGGTTGGTCCTTGATGACAGAGTGGGTGGGGGTGCCGGCCCTTAGTGGAGGGTGGGTCGGACCTTGGGAGAGGGCGTCTTGTCTGGTTGGGTCTGAGGTGGGGTGGGAGGAGATGAGGTCATGTTGCAGGGGCTTGGGTCAGGTCATGGGGGAGGGATGGGCCTCGGGCAGGTATGGGGATCAGAGTCAGAACCGGGGGGAATGGTAGAGTCCTGTGTGGGTGGGGGGGAATCCCATGGGGTTATCAGGGGTTTGGGGGGAGTCCCATCGGGGGTGGGGGGGAGGTCTGGGTCTTTACAATAGTTACCCAGAAGTTAGAAGGGGTTTTAATTCTTCTAACTTTCTCTTAGTAACTATTTGTGCAACCCTGTCGGAAACATCCGAAGTTTGCTATTTAAACTGAATTTTCGGACGGTTCCCAGTGCAGGGCAATTGCCCAGAGGAAGTTTGCACCTCTGGGCAATTGCTATTCAAACCGTTACCTGTGAAGTTCCGAGATGGGTTCCCCACTGCATCTTCGGGGTACCCCTACACCACTATCCCCCCACCACCAATCTGACGCTGGAGAGCTCAAAATATGGTCCATTGAACAACAGTTCAGTGTACTTAATGTGAAGGGACTTAGTTTACATCCTAATGGCAGACAGAGGGAACAAGATGGACAGTCCATCTTGTCCAATGGTAATTTTGCAGTTCAAGGGGTTCATAAATTCATGGTCAGCCTGTTCCTTTTACCTGCCTTTGACTGGGTTTCCCTCCAGGAATTAAACCATATCAACAGATATAAATGCTTAAGGCAGCTTCCACAGCCTTGGAGAAACCACAAAAATGTACTTTCAAAAACAGTGGGGGTGCAGAGATGAGTCTTGGCTAAGAAGAAAGAAATCCAGAAACTGAAGAAAATAACTAAACTCAGCTTGTAACTCCCGCATCCAGGTTAGATTTATGCAAAATTAGTATGCAGTATTTTGAAGGAAGCGTGATATTATTTGGCAGTTTAAATAAGTTTAAGTGGCATAATTAGGTCAACATGTAAATTCATCATAGATGTTTTTAAGATTTGGTGCAAAATGGGCAGTTGGTATGTAGAGTACACTTGCTGCCTACCCATTGTTGCTGTCATTAAATCCGAGCAATTTTGAAGACCGGGCCTGACTTGCATGGAGCTGATGAACTGAACACACCAAAACTTCACTCTAATGGAGCTCTCAAGTTAGAGAGGGTTTTGAGAGGACATCTGGAAGTCCCTTTAAGACTGAGGGTTAGGATGCAGCAGGTCACTTGTGCCCGATGTCTCGCCATCTGTAGATCACATATCTATGCTATCCTCTAAATTAATTGCAGCGCCAGTATCTAAGCTGAGAGCTTCAAGTGTGAAATCAATTAATGGTAGGCCTTCATTATCATTCTCACCTTGCTGTTCCTCCACTACCTGGCCATGTTGCACTTTTTGGGTATCTGGAAGGGTAAGGTTATTGTGTGGAGAATGGTGGGGCAAAGTTAAAAGTACATGCTTACTCAATATGGACTTTATAAATCGATGATAATGAGGAGGAGATGAAAATTGAAGTAGAATTAGGTATTTAAGTAGTGCTAGCCATTCACAACATTGACCCCTGCCCATGCCTCCAGCCAACCAACAGTGTGGTTAGCGCTGGCTGGAAACTGAAATCAAATGAGCAAACAGCGACAAGTTCATCTCTACGCCCATTTCATGAGGTTATTGGATTTAGCTCCCTAAATTATTCCTTTATATTTTCTGATGAAGAGGAATCAATAGACTCTACAGTTCCTAAAGGAACTTGTTACAAATGCAAGGTTTCACAAGATGGTTTTCTTTTAAAATATCTCTCTACTTTAAAGTAAAATGGAGTGAGTGAGTGAGAGAGACTGAAGAAGGATCATATAAACTCGAAACGTTAACTCTTTTTACTTTGTTTGCTCTTAAAACTTGAAATCTTGCTGTGTGATTCCTTGAAGTCAATCACCGGGAATTCAAATCACTTTTTAAAAGTCATCGGTCTCCACAGGGATCGTAACAAATGACAGTATTTTATTGGACATCAACATCAAAACCTTTTATACCAATACAAGCTGTTACTCTCCTTTGACATTGAGATTGAATCTTTCCAGAATATTACTTCCTAACTCAATCATTCAAAGTGTTATTGCCTAGCAATCACCATTTATGGGTAGTATTCCCACAGCAGGAAATCTGTTTTGGATCAAATTATGTCACCAAGTATGCTACTGTATAACACAGAAAGGTGCTTAAACATCTGTTCACAACTGAAACAGTTTCAGGTTGCCTGATGACATTTGAGAATGCCCTGTGGCAGTGCAGTTATCTCTGTGGACTGAGTATTAGTCTCTGCTACATCTTTTATGAGACACCGAATAAATCATCCACCGCCAACCCTCATTTAACCACTGTATTGAAGTTCTCAACAGATCAAACACACAAGATATTAACCAGTTGTTAGACTTGATTTGTAGATATAGTTTGGAGAGAAAAAAAGAGTCAGTTGTTTTTTGCCAAGTGTGAATATTCACAGATTTATTTATTCATTTTTGAAGTTGCAATAGTTTGTGCACTGACAAATAGTTCATTATATTGTTTCTCCTTTATTTTTTTTAATATATTCATGTTATAAGCATGCTCTGTGCGTGATGATTTCATTAAAAACATGTGATCTGGCCATTTTGGTGTCAGCCTTTCTTACAAGTTCCACCTAATATATAACAGATTTTGGTGAAAAAGTTAAGATTAAGGTACAAAAGTATTTGCATCAAATGACAGTATAGACTGTGATGGACAAAATAGTCTAGTTCCCAGTGAGTTAGCTGCTATGATGGCAAAGATTTTGGCTAGATTATGTGAGGCCTGAGCTTCAAACTGGCTTTTCAATGAATGGGTTGCCACATATGGTCCTATTGTCCATTGATTTAACTACTGACTACACTAGTTTTGACAAATACAAAACATCACCCCAACCACCTCCCTCAGGACAGCGGCAACACTTGATACCAATTCTGTCAATTTAATTTTAGAACCATAATTCTAGCTACCACAGTTACTATTCAGCTAAATTTCCCTGCTGATAAAAGCAAAAAACCGGGGATGCTGAAAACCCAAAACAAAAACAAAAATAAAAATACCTGGAAAAACTCAGCAGGTCTGACAGCATCTGCGGAGAGGAATACAGTTAACCTTTCGAGTCCATATGACTCTTCAACAGAACTAAGGAAAAATAGAAGAGAGGTGAAATATAAGCTGGTTTAAGGGGGGGTGGGGGCAAGTAGAGCTGGATAGAGGGCCAGTTGGTGGAGATTGTCAAAAGATGTCATAGACAAAAGGATAAAGAGGTGTTGACAGTGGTGATATTAGCTAAGAAATGTGCTAATAGGTGACGTTAAGGGTAGAAAGCAGGACGAGCAAGGTACAGATAGCCCTAGTGGGGGTGGGGTGGGGGGAAGGGATCAAAATAGGCTAAAATGTAGAGATAAAACAATGGATGGAAATACATTTAAAAATAATGGAAATAGGTGGGAAAAGAAAAATCTATATAAATAATTGGAAAAAAGGGGGATCGGAAAGGGGGTGGGGATGGAGGAGAGAGTTCAAGATCTAAAGTTGTTGAACTCAATACTCAGTCCAGAAGGCTGTAAAGTGCCTAGTCGGAAGATGAGGTGCTGTTCCTCCAGTTTGCGATGAGCTTCACTGGAACATTGCAGCAGGCCAAGGACGGACATGTGGGCATGAGAGCAGGGCGGAGTGTTGAAATGGCAAGCGACAGGGAGGTCTGGGTCATGGTTGCAGACAGACCGAAAGTGTCCCACAAAGCGGTCACCCAGTCTGCGTTTGGTCTCTCCAATGTAGTGGAAAAGGCATTGGGAGCAGCGAATTCAGTAGACTAAATTGAGGGAAGTGCAAGTGAAATGCTGCTTCACTTGAAAGCAGCGTTTGGGCCCTTGGACGGTGAGGAGAGGGGAAGTAAAAGGGCAGGTGTTGCACCTTCTGCGGTTGCATGGGAAGGTGCCTTGGGAGGGGGTAGAGGTGTAGGGGGTGATGGAGGAGTGGACTAGGGTGTCCCGGAGGGAATGATCCCTGCGGAATGCCGCTGGGGGGGTAAAGGGAAGATGTATTTGGTGGTGGCATCATGTTGGAGTTGGCGGAAATGGCGGAGGATGATCCTTTGAATGCAGAGGCTGATGGGGTGATAAGTAAGATAAAGGGGGACCCTACCATGGTTCTGGGAGGGAGAGGAAGGTGTGAGGGTGGATGGGCCGGACACGGTTGAGGGCCCTGTCAACCACTGTGGGTGGAAAACCTCGGTTAAGGAAGAAGGAAGACATGTCAGAAGAACTGTTTTTGAAAGTGGCATCATCAGAACAGATGTGACTCTGACATGTCTTCCTTCTTCCTTAACTGAGGTTTTCCACCCACAGTGGTTGACAGGGCCCTCAACCGTGTCCGACCCATCTCCCGCGCATCCGCCCTCACACCTTCCTCTCCCTCCCAGAACCATGGTAGGGTACCCCTTGATCTCACTTATCACCCCACCAGCCTCTGCATTCAAAGGATCATCCTCCGCCATTTCCGCCAACTCCAACATGATGCCACCACCAAACACATCTTCCCTTCACCCCCCCGGCGGCATTCCGCAGGGATCATTCCCTCCGGGAAACCCTAGTCCACTCCTCCATCACCCCCTACACCTCAACCCCCTCCCACGGCACCTTCCCATGCAACCACAGAAGGTGCAACACCTGCCCCTTTACTTCCCCTCTCCTCACCGTCCAAGGGCCCAAATGCTGCTTTCAAGTGAAACAGCATTTCACTTGCACTTCCCTCAATTTAGTCTACTGAATTCGCTGCTCCCAATGCCTTTTCCACTACATTGGAGAGACCAAACACAGACTGGGTGACCGCTTTGTGGAACACCTTCGGTCTGTCTGCAACCATGACCCAGACCTCCCTGTCGCTTGCCATTTCAACACTCCGCCCTGCTCTCATGCCCACATGTCCGTCCTTGGCCTGCTGCAATGTTCCAGTGAAGCTCATCGCAAACTGGAGGAACAGCACCTCATCTTCCGACTAGGCACTTTACAGCCTTCTGGACTGAGTATTGAGTTCAACAACTTTAGATCATGAACTCTCTCCACCATCCCCACCCCCTTTCCGATCCCCCTTTTTTCCAATTATTTATATAGATTTTTCTTTTCCCACCTATTTCCATTATTTTTAAATGTATTTCCATCCATTGTTTTATCTCTACATTTTAGCCTATTTTGATCCCTTCCCCCCACCCCACCCCCACTAGGGCTATCTGTACCTTGCTCGTCCTGCTTTCTACCCTTAATGTCACCTATTAGCACATTTCTTAGCTAATATCACCACTGTCAACACCTCTTTATCCTTTTGTCTATGACATCTTTTGACAATCTCCACCAACTGGCCCTCTATCCAGCTCTATTTGCCCCCACCCCCCCCTTAAACCAGCTTATATTTCACCTCTTTTCTATTTTTCCTTAGTTCTGTTGAAGAGTCATATGGACTCAAAAGGTTAACTGTATTCCTCTCCGCAGATGCTGTCAGACCTGCTGAGTTTTTCCAGGTATTTTTATTTTTGTTTTTGTTTTAAAGTCCCCTGCTGGCTGAACTGCATACTGCAGGTTTAGATACACATTTGAAAGTTACATCTCTCAATAGAAATAAAAACTGGGAGGGATTAAAATAGATTGCCAATTCACCATCACCCATTCTACAGTTTAGAACAAAGCAACGGTCTACGCACCAAACCATTAATCTTGAAAACATATTAAATAGGCACACTAGTTAGGGAACATAACTAATGCTTTTAGGGGCATATCCATTAATCTTATTAATGCCTTCTCATTTTTTGGAGCAGTGAGACAACATTGACAGTTAATGGTTAATTCTATAAAGTGGCACATTTGAAGATTTCAGTTCTATTTCATAGATCTGAGCTGCATTGAGCAGGAAGGCGCAGAATTGAGACAGTTTATTCTCTGGGCGGGATCAAAGGGAAATTGAAAGGTAGCTGCAAGTGGATTATGGTGAGCAGCAAAGTCATTGAGAAATTTAAACGCAAAGATGGTCATTTAAAATGCAAAGTGTTGGAAGACTAGGTCCAGTGTAAGATCACCATGCTACCAAACAGGAGCCTTGGGATGTGGACCTCATTTCAGTTTGGCAAGGTTCTGATACCTGTCGTGCTTCCGCAGGCAGTCTGCCCTTTTCAGCTTTTAGAATTTTGGGCCCCTTGTATTAATGGCAGAGGTCCCAAATTAAGTCTTGAAAGAGCACAAAGGAGTGGGAGCAGGGGGTGGTAGTGGCAGTGTTTCAGTTTGGAAGCAATGGGGAAGGGAGGTATTTGGTGGTGAGCAATTGCTATGGAGTCAGGGATGCAATCTTGGCTCCAAAGTAGAGAATTTTAAAAGTTTTAAAAATCTTACCTTTTGCTAGTCACCACTGAAAAATCCCGAGCAGAGCAGACCTGTTCAAATCTGATCACGGCCCAGGACCTTTCTGTAAATGTCATTGTAATTACTGTAAATGTATGAATACACTTCAATGGGTAATAAATCCCCCAGTCTATCCTTATCTTACCTCCTGAACCCGGATAATGACATAAGGAAGGAACTTCTTACAAAAAATGCTTTTCGGCATGTGGATAAGGCTGTTAAAACTGTACTTAGTACCATCTCTGGTTGCCCTGGGGAAGCGGTGGGGTCTTTTTCCTTGAATCACTCCTTTCTTTGAGCTGTTTGTACTGTAATGATGATGTTAGGTAGGGAGTTTTAAGACATTCAGCCAGTGATAATGAAGGGTTGTAGGCTACCCAAACAATAGGGGAAAGCTATTCAAATCAGTGATAGGATTCTCTATGATTGGTGTGCAGGAAGGGGAGGCCAGATGATCAAATGCTAGGGAATAAATTTGTGTGTGTGTTCTCCAACTTATCTGCCATAACTGCTGTTTCCATGGCTCTTCCAGGGAGGTTATGGCAGATGATCAGATGAACCCCGTGAAGTGACCTCTCTTGGACCTTTGATACTTGAAAACAATGTGAATGCAAGATAAGTGTTGCTGAACATGTATGGGATGTTTGAAGAAAGCTTTAGACAATATCCTGGCCAAAAAAAAGATCTAATCTGTACAAATGTAACAGCTGGAGATACTGGGCAGAATTTTTGATCCTCAGAGGAGGTGGGATTGGAGGTGGGCGAGGGAAAATCAGATCCCAGTGCCTATCAGTTCTCCTACGCGGTCCTGCATCCCAGCCAATTTTGAAGAGGTTCTGGGACCTGAATACAGGCAAGCCACACAAGCGTAGCAGTTCAGCACTTTATCATGTAAATGCTGCACTGAACAACCAATTAAAAGGCAGAAAATGATTCTTGATTGCCAGCACTGTTGTGATGGTGTGCTTGTTATTATGCAATGTATACTTATCTAAATATATGATTATGTAAATAGTTATGTCATCACAGGAAGCGATGCAATGTCACATGATGCAGCAGCAACCTTCCTAAGTAAGTCTGCACAGTGAGCAGCACATGTAGCAGCAGTATGATTGAAGCCTCCACCAAAGGTTTGTGTTCAACCTCTACCCCTGCTTTGTTTGTTTTTGTCTAGTGTTATGATCTTGGTAGAGACCAGTAATGTATTTATTATTTTTGGTTGGAAGTCTAAAAACCCAGGTATTTACTAAAAAAATGAAGCCACAAGGTTCATGGTTCAAACAAAAGAATTTTACTACACAAAATCAAAGCGCATGAATACTCATAACAATGCTCTATTTAAATAGTCAGTTATGTTAAAGATATTAAAAGCACAATGAACACAGTTACTTATACTCTAAATGATCTGCAATGGAGCGGTTTGGGTGCATTAGCGTGCATAAGTTGGGGTTTGGTGAGTAAGGGAGTTCAGTGAAGAGGGGTATGCTCCTTTCTTTTTCTACCTTCCTCAGCCTCCAGAGCTGACTCTTACATTACTACAGGGAAAGAAGCTGACTGGTGAGTAACTGGTAAATTACTTTACTTATTCTAATTGTAATAAATTGCTTTCAAAGTTATGGTATGGCAAGTCAGCTCAGCCGAGTGGAAAGTACACCCTGCGGTATATGGGAAGTCATGGAAGCACCATGTATCCTAGATGAACACATCTGCAGGCTGCTGAAGCCTGAGCTCGGGCCTTCAGAACTCAAATGGCAACTAGAGTCATTGTTGTGCATCCGCGAGGCAGAGAACTACATGGATAGCACCTTTAGGGAGGTGGTCACACCACAGGTTAGGAGAGTGCAGGTAGAGAGGGAATGGATGATTGCCAGGCAGTCTAAGAGATCCAGGCAGGTAGTGCAGGAGTCCCCTGAGTCTATCTTGCTTACTAATCAGTTTTCCATTTTGGATACTGGTGAGGGCAATAGTTCCTAAGGGGAGTGCAGCCAGAGCCAAGTCTGTGGCACCATGGGTGGCTCAGCTGCAAAGGAGAGGAGGAAGAAGAGTGGGAGAGAAATAGTGGTAGGGGATTTCATAGTCAGGGGATCAGACAAGCATTTCTGTGGCAGCAAACATGACTCCTGGATGGTCTGTTGCCTCCCTGGTGTCAGGGTCAAGGATGTCAGGGAATGGCTGCAGGACACCCTTCTGGGGGTGGGTGAACAGCCAGAAGTCGTGGTCCACATTGGCACCAGTGACATAGGTAGAAAGAGGGATGAAGTCCTGAAAGCAGACTTTAGGGAGTTAGGAAGAAAATTAAAAAGCAGGACCATGAGAGAAGTGATCTCAGGATTACTCCCAATGCCACCTGCTAGTGAGCAAAGGAATAGGAGGGTTCAGCAATTGAACATGTGGTTGGACAGTTGGTGTAGAAGGGATGGCATCAGATTTCTGAGGCATTGTGGCAGGTTCTTGGGCAGGTGAGACCTGTACAAGATGGACGTGTTATCCTTTAACAGCACTGGAACTAAAACCCTTTCAGGGAGATTTGCTAGTGCTTTTGGGGAGAGTTTAAACCAGCTTTTCAGGGGGGTGGGAATCTGAGGGATAGCTCAAATTGGAAGGAAGTTAAGCTGGCAACGGGAAGTGGAGAACTGGGATGCGAAATTAGAAGGCACACAAAATGAAGGCGAACATCAACTAAACCTAGAATGTGGAATAATGTCAGAAAGACTAAATTAAGGGTACTCAACCTGAATACTCGCAACATTCACTACAAGATAGATGATTTAAAGGCACAAATAGAGGTAAATGGATATGATATGATTGCCATTATGGAAACATGGCTGCAGTGAGACCAAGACTGGGAACTGAATATTCGAGGATATTTGAAATGTAGGAAGGACAGGCAAAAAGAAAAATAAAGTGGTGTTGTCCTGATAATAAAGGATGGGATCAGTACATTAGTAAGGGAGGATCTCAAATTGGAAGAACAAAATGTGGAATCTGTTTGGGTGGAGCTCAGAAACCTCAAGGGGCAGCAAACATTGGTGGGAATTGTTTATAGGCCACCAAACAGTAGTGGTAGTGTGGGGCATGGTATTAATCAGGAGATTAGAAAAGCATGTAGCATGGATAATACAGTAATCATGGGTGGCTTCAATCTGCATTTAGACTGGGTAAACCAATTGAGCACTAATGCTGTGGAAGACGAGTTTCTGGAGTGTATTAGGGTTGGTTGTCAAGAGCAGTATGTACAGGAACCGACTAGAGAGCAAGCTATTTTAAATCTAGTTTTTTGTAATGACAAAGGGCTAATTAATAATCTTGTTGTAAAAGAACCTTTCTGGATGAGTGACCATAATATGTAGAATTTTACATGAGGTATTCAATCTGAAGCCAGGTTGTTAAATTTGAACAAAGGAAACTCTGGCGTATGAGGGGCAAATTGGCTGAGGTGGATTGGGAAAATATATTTAAAGGTATGACAGTACATAGGCAATGGACAGTCTACAAAGAATTATTACATAGTTTACAGCAATTATACATCCCTCTAAGACACAAAAACCCAAAAAGAAAAGTCAATCAACCGTGGCTAGCAAAGGAAGTTAAGGATTGTATAAGATTAAAAGAAAAGGCCTATAAAGTTGCCAGAAATAGTCATAAATCTGAGGATTGGGAGAATTTTAGAATACAGCAAAGAAGGACCAAGAAACTGATGAAGAAAGGGAGAATTGAATATGAATGTAAACAGACAAAAAACATAAAAATGGACTCTAAAAGCTTCTATCGGTATGTAAAATAGAAACGTTATGCTAAAATAAATATGGGTCCATTACAGTCAGAGTCAGGACAATTTATAATTGGGAATAGAGAAATGGCAGAGAAGCTAAATGATTACTTTGTGTCTGTCTTCACTGAGGAAGACACAAGAAATTTCCCAGAATTAGAGATCCAGGGGGCTAGGAAGAATGAAGAATTGAAGGAAATTAGTATTAGTAAGAAGGTTGTATTGGACTGAAGGTTGATAACTCCTGGGACCTGATGATCTACATCCCGGAGTGTTGAAAGAGATAGCTATGGAGATAGTGGATGCATTTGTGATCATCTTCCAAAATTCTATAGATTCTGGAATGGTTCCTGCAGACTGGAAGGTAGCAATGTCACTCCACTATTTAAGGGGGGTGGGGAGAGAAAACAGGGATTTACAGACATGTTAGCCTTATATCAGTGGTAGGGAAAATGCTAGAATCTATTGCAAAGGATGTGATAAATGGACATTTGGATAATAATGATCTGATTCGGCATAGTTAACATGGATTTATGAATGGGAAATCATGTTTGACGAACCTGTTGGAGATTTTTGAGGTCATTAGTAACAGAATTGATAAAGGCGAGTCAGTGGATGTAGTATACTTGGATTTTTAGAATGGTTTTGACAAAGTCCCCCATAGGAGATTGGTTGGCAAAACTAAAGCATACGGGATAGGAGGCAATGTACTGGAATGGACTAAGGATTGGTTAGCAGGCAGAAACCAGAGAGTAGGAATAAATGGGTCATTCTCACGTTGGCAGACTGTGCCTAGTGGGGTACTGCAGGGATCAGTAGACCATAAGACCATAAGACATAGGAGCAGAAATTAGGCCATTCATCCTATCGCGTCTGCTCCGCCATTCAATCATGGCTGATAAGTTTCTCAACCCCATTCTCCCGCCTTCTCCCCGTAACCTTTGATCCCCTTACCAATCAAGAACCTATCTATCTCGGTTTTAAATACACTCAATGACCTGGCCTCCACAGCCTTCTGTGGCAATGAATTCCATAGATTCACCACTCTCTGGCTAAAGAAGTTTCTCCTCATCTCTGTTCTAAAAGGTCTTCCCTTTACTCTGAGGCTGTGCCCTTGGGTCCTAGTCTCTCCTACTAATGGAAACATCTTCCCCACGTCCACTCTATCCAGGCCTTTCAGTATTCTGTAAGTTTCAATCAGATCCCCCCTCATCCTTCTAAACTCCATCGAGTATAGACCCAGAGTCCTCAAATGTTCCTCATATGTTAAGCCTTTCATTCCTGGGATCATTCTCATGAACCTCCTCCGGACCCTCTCCAGGGCCAGAATATCCTTCCTGAGATACGGGGCCCAAAATTGTTCACAATATTCTAAACGTGGTCTGACCAGAGCCTTATAAAGCCTCAGCAGCACACCCCTGCTTTTATATTCTAGTCCTCTCGAAATAAATGCCAACATTGCATTTGCCTTTCTAACTACCGACTCAACCTGCAAGTTAACCTTAAGAGAATCCGGGACTAGGACTCCCAAGTCCCTTTGCACTCCAGATTTCTGAATTCTCTCCCCATTTAGAAAATAGTCTATGCCTCTATTCTTCCTACCAAAGTGCATGACCGCACACTTCCCCACGTTGTATTCCATCTGCCACTTCTTTGCCCATTCTTCCAACCTGTCCAAATCCTTCTGCAGCCTCCCTGCCTGCTCAATACTACCTGTCCCTCCACCTATCTTTGTATCATCTGCAAACTTAGCCAGGATGCCCTCAGTTCCTTCATCTAGATCATTAATGTATAAAGTGAAAAGTTGTGGTCCCAACATTGACCCCTATGGAACTCTACTAGTCACCGGCCGCCAACCTGAGAAGGACCCCCTTATCCCCACTCTCTGCCTCCTGCCAGACAGCCAATCTTCTATCCATGCTAGTACCTTGCCTCTAACACCATGGGCTCTTATCTTACTGAGCAGCCTCCTGTGCGGCACCTTGTCAAAGGCCTTCTGGAAGTCCAAGTAGATAACATCCATTGGCTCTCCTTTGTCTAATCTATTCATTACCTCCTCAAAGAATTCTAACAGATTTGTCAGGCATGACCTCCACTTGATGAAACCATGCTGACTTTGCCCTATTTTACCATGTACTTCCAAGTATTTTGAAATCTCATCCTTAATAATGGACTCTAAAATCTTACCAACGACCGAGGTCAGGCTAATTGGCCTGTAATTTCCCGTCTTTTGCCTCACTCCCTTCTTAAACAGGAGGGTTACACTAGCGATTTTCCAGTCCTCTGGGACCCTCCCTGACTTCAGTGATTCCTGAAAGATCACCACTAACGCCTCCACTATCTCTTCAGCTATCTCCTTCAGAACTCTGGGGTGTAATCCATCTGGTCCAGGTGATTTATCCACCTTCAGACCTTTCAGTTTTCCTAGCACCTTCTCCTTGGTAATGGCCACCATATTCACCTCTGCTCCCCGACTCTCTTGAACTTTGGGGATGTTACTCATGTCTTCCACCGTGAAGACTGATGCAAAGTACCTATTCAGTTCCTCCACCATTTCTTTGTTCCCCACTACTACTTCTCCAGTGTCATTTTCCAGCGGCCCAATGTCCACTTTTGCCTCTCTCTTATCCTTTATATATCTAAACAAAACTCTTGCATTCTTCTTTTATATTACTGGCTAGTTTACCTTCATATTTAATCTTCTCCCTCCTTATTTCTTTTTAAGTTGTCCTCTGTTGGTCTTTGCAGACTTCCCAATCCCCTGGTTTCCCACTGCTCTTCGCCACATTGTATGCTTTCTCTTTAGCTTTTATGCTGTCCCTGACTTCCCTTGTCAGCCATGGTTGCCTCGTCCTCCCTTTAGTATGCTTCTTCTTCCTAGGGATGAATTTTTGCTGTGTCTCCCAAATTACTCCCAGAAACTCCTGCCATTGCTGTTCCACTGTCTTTCCTGCTAGGCTCATCTCCCAGTCAATTCTGGCCAGCTCCTCCCTCATGCCTCTGTAGTTGCCTCAGGGCCCCAGCTGTTCACAATTTGTATCAATCATTTGGATGTGGGGACTAAATGTAATATGGCTCAGTTCATAGCACCCTCGCCTTTGAATCAGAGGGTTGTGGGTTCATGTCCCACTCCCGGAAACCAAGAACTGTGATTGTACTTGAACGAGTTGCAATCTGTGACTGTTGATAACTCGAAAGAGTTTCCAAGTTCATGGATGACACACAGCTAGGTGGGAATGTATGCTGTGAGGAAGATGTAAAGTGGTTTCAAGAGGATTTGGACAAGCTTAATGAGTGGGCAAGAACATGGCAGATGGAATATAATGTGAAAAAATGTGAGGTTATCCACTTTGTTAGGAGGAACAGATGCACAGAGTATTTCTTAAATAGTAAGAGATTAGAAAGTGTAGATGTGCAAAGGGACCTGGGTGTCCTTGTCCATAAGTTACTGAAAGCTAACATTCAGGTGCAGGCAATTAGGAAGGCTAATGGTATGCTAGCCTTTATTGCAAGAGGGTTGTGGCCATGTCTCCAAGTAGAAGGTATCATCTCAGCCAGTAATGGAGGAAAATCCATTAAACAGCAGTACATTAAAGGAGAATGGGTCAGAGAGCTGCTCAGGCAGTGACACATTGCCATTGAATGTGCAGAGGTGACTATGCACTGGAGAACCTGGAGGGGAGTAACCCTGCAGGGAAATGGCAGGAGTTTCAAGGCAGCTGTGACATCACTTCTGGAAGCAAGGGTGGCCAAACATGGAAATGGGGATGGGCTACTTGGATTTGAGGATGAGCAGCCTCTCCCAAAGTAAGTACTCGCCATTACACATGTGACAAAGATAATAATTTTCATAATATTTTTCTGGTTATTGTAAAGTAGGTTTATGGGTGTAAGTGTAGGTGGTTCTGCCTGTGCGATTTAACTACGTTTGGAGCCAAGTAGACTGCAAGCTTGAAATCATCAAAAGAAACTAAGTGTAGAAATGTGTTTGACATGCTAATGAGTAAAAATGCTGGCTTAGTATGTAAGGAGTGAAGGGAATTTGCATTTTTTAGATAAATGAAGGGATTTCAAAGGCATGTTAGTCTGTTTACAACTAGTTAAATAAGCAAGGCTAAGGAGTGTGTTTATTTTTCCCACAGTTTACTAACAATATTGGCAACATGAAAGTTTTTTTATATTATGAGGAAGATACAGTTTCAAAGACATATGGAACAATAGAATTTACATGTTAAAGAGAGAGAAACATATATTCAGGGGAAGGATAGGCTTTGTGAGGAAAGGGCCATGTAAGATCTACCGGGAGTATGTGAAACAGCCTTCAAGGAGCCTCCAGACATCTGTGTATAAGTCTGCTATGTAAAGTAACTGAAGGTGGGGAAGTCATCTGGAATTCCACTGTCAAGTGGGTATTGTGTTAGCTTGCTGGTTTTGTTTTAAATCTAAAATCTATTTTGTATGTTGACTTAAAGTGGGTATGTAACTGGGGGTTAGGTCAATACAGAATTTTAGGATTTTTTTCATAGTAATAAGTAATTATAGACTTATGTATGTGCTTGCAATCTTTTATTTTGTTTATAAATATTTTAATTTAGTTTTTAAAAATCTCTAAAGGTCTTAGTGGACTAATTACTTCTGAATTCAGTGCACACATCTTCTCGTAATAAATACAAATTGTAAAACCATTGTGATAGTGTGATCAAAATTCCCTTGTGGATTTGGTCCACCTGGCACGCATCATCTGCCACATCATAACATACTTTAGACAGGCAGAAGTGATGGACAAGGGGCAGGGAGGGATCAAAGGCGATACCTTCCCCATAGCTTCTTGAATCTAACGGAGTATTAATGTCTCTGAAGGGTATGTCTTTCAAGGCAGATGGTAGCAGAGTTTTATGCTCTGGTGGAGGTCTACCAGCATTGTCAATTGTCACAATGGCACACCCTGCCAGTAACCGTCAAAGTGACCATGGCACTGAACCTCTTTACCTCCGGGTCCTTCCATGGGCGGCAGCTGACTTTACTGGTGTCTCACAGTTGGTTGTGCATTATAGCATGCAGTAGGTGACAGATGCCTTGTTTGAGAAGACATCGGATTATATTACATTCTCCACTGGTTGGGCCACATAGGCACAGATGCAGGGAGATTTTAATCTATCACTGGAGTCCCTAAAGTGCAGGGCATTATCAAGTACATTCATGTGGCCATCAATTAAGGCACTGGCAGAGTTGCCGGGGCATTCATTAACAGCAAGGAATTCCACTCTCTTAACGTTCAACTGGTATGCAACCATCAGAAGCATTTCCTTCAGGTTTGTGCACAGTATCCTGGGAGCTGCCATGATCCTTCATCCTCAGACAATCACAGGTGCCATAACTCTTCATGTCACCAGAGAACCTCTGTGAGTGGCTGCCAGGTAACAATGGCTATCAATTGAAGAGTTGGCTGCTGGCATCTATACAAAACCCCTCGACAGAGGCACAGAAGCAGTACAACCAGTGTCCTCTCAGCACAAGGGCCACAATTGAACATGCCACTGGTCTGCTCAAGATGCAGTTCCACTACCTTGACCGGTGGGGGGGGACACTCTCCAGGATGGTATCGAATTGTAGTGGTCTGCTATGCTCTTCACAACATGGCCCTCCAGAGAGATGTGGACCTTAATGAAGGAGAGGCGAGGAGTAGTACACTTCCTTGGAAGAGAAGGAAATAGTGAAACAGAGTGGCCCAGCATGGCAAAGGGTTCCAGATACTGTGGCCACTCTGATCCAGGCACGTTACTCCTGAGGGCCCTTCATCCTGGAAGACAAATGGTTCATGACCTCAGCTTTCCATGGGGAGAGTGTGAATCCAACAAGCAAATGATTCATAGAGCCTCCACTGGTCCCCACATTGCCCAGAAGGTAAGCCTTAGAAGGTAACTGACACATTAAGTCAACTAATACATGTATTTGTGTCGCCCTGCCACCTCATAACTTGTGTGCCTTTAACCCAATAATCATTAGAATCTGGGAGCAATCATAATCACCTTCATTACAATACATTGATTCACTTTAACAGATCAAAAGCATAACAAATGCCACGCTATACAGTGGAAGCAGGTTGCTCATGTGTGTGCAGATGAAGCTAATATGCATGTGGCAGGTGTCCTCAGTACCGCAGTGCCAGTGTGGGCACAGCGACAGATGGCCCCAGCTGCGACAATGCAGGGACAGTTGCTGTCAGCAAGGGTCTTCCGGCAATTATGTCACCTTAGTCGGAGGAGCGAAGAGGGTGACCTGCCTCAATCCTTTCATAGGCCACCTGAACATTAGACTGGATGACCAGCTGGGGTGTACCTGACATACACTCCATATACTGTTGTGCCATCAGTGCCACTTACTGGTCAATGTTACATAATTTGGCATCCATTGCCTGGTGATTAATGAGCTGTTTCTGCATCCACTCAACTTAATGCTGCGTATGGCTCCCCAAGAAGTTGGCTACTCTCTCATGCACTCATATGTCATATATGACATGACATGACATATATGATCATACCCAACCAGCCCCTGCCTGCAAAACTCAAAACGCGGTGCCCAAGATTAGGTGTGATTCTGCGATTCCAATCAGGGTCAAGCTGCCTGGTTTAAATTTCAAACAATGCTTGGCAGTTAACTGTTAGTCACCAACACTGGTGCATTCTCCATGGGAACGCCTCTACCAATCAGCGTCCACTCGTGAACCAATCAGCACTCTCTTCTCAAACAGTATAAATTGTTGTTTTCTTCTAATATTGGTATTCTTGCAAAGTATCCTGATGAATGTGAGATGAAAAGCTTCGAAATGTCTTTTTTTCAGCAATACTCAAGTTTTGTACTACCAAAAGAGAGAGAGAGAGTTAAAACCAATGTGCACTCTCTCACTACATTCAGCTGCACTAACATATGTGATGTTACTGTCTTCAACTTTGCTTCCAGTACTTCTGAAAGAGAGGGGAGCTTTGCTCATGGCTCCGTGATGCTCCTGGACACATATGTATTCACTGCTGTAGAGGACTATGTGCCCTCAGGCTGCTCAACTCGTGTGCATGCATGTGACTGCAGACCTGAAAGCTTGCCATCTGGATACAGTGTTGCACTCACCTTGCCAGTCTGCAGAAAGTTGTTAAAGTGCTGCATTGAATCCAGGTCCTCCTCATCACTGTACGTCCACTTTCTTGCTCTACCATCTCCAGTCGAGACTGTTTGGTCTGCCTGGCCTGCCCTCTTGCCACTTAGTGGAAGTAGAATGTGATGGTGTGCTGACACTGCCTCTATAAAAGCCTCAAGGGAGGCATTGCAAAAGTAGGATTCCACTTGGCATGGGTGCCTGTTTTCTTGTGTGCACACAGTACCTCTACTTCTGCCAACTCTCCCTAAACTGGCAACCAAAATAATACTGCTGGATCCTTCTAAATCTCACCTGCCTCTCTGATTTCCTGCCTACCTCCCATCTTGGTCACCCCTAACTGAGCATCCAGTGCACCCTCTGTGCACTAGTTGGCCTGCTCAGTTAAAATTGCATCGCATGTCACAGGCCAAGGTGTCATGGGGGTGGGGACCCAGAAATGTATCTGATGTCAGGGGCCCTGACCCTCGAACAACAATTTTGTCCACTGTGTGGGTAGGCGGATGAGAACTTGGCCAAACTTGCGAAAAGTACAATCTTCATCAAACTTGATGCCAACAGCAGATTCTGACAGTTACCATTTGATAAGGAGTCAAAACCCCTAACCACTTTCATTACACCCTTTGGATGGTACTGTTTTAACCGTCTGCCATTTGGCATCATGTTCACCACAGAAATTTTCCAACGGGGAATGCTCAACATACTGGAGGGCATGGAAGGTGTCATATGCCACCAGGATGATGTTTTGATCCATGGCTCAATGAAAGAAGAACATGGTCAGTGAAATTCTATTCATGCTGCAAGAGGCTGGTGTGACACTCACTGAAATGTAAGTTTTCTAGGCCCACGATAAAGTTCTTAGGTTATATTATACAAGCAACTGTAATTACTGCAGACCCAACAGAAAACATATGAACATTCAAATTAGGAGCAGGAGTAGGCAATTCAGCCCCTTGAGCCTGCTCTGCCATTCAGTTAGATCATGGCTGATCTGATTTTGTCTCAAAGGAATTCCTGCCACCTAGAAATATAACAGAGCTGCAGAGATTTATGGGCATAGCCAACCAATTAGGTAAATTCTTACTTCAGTTAGCCCAGATAAATGAACACCTCAGACAGCTTTTACGGCAGTACTAGGTGTGGTGCTGGACTGAGCATCAACAGCAGTCATTCGAACAAAAACACGATACTAACAGCCACACAGATCCTAGCTCACTACAATCCTGAACTTCCCATGATTGTGGCAACAGATGCATCTGCATCAGGCCTGCAAGCAGTGCAATTCCAGGTCCAGAGTGATGGTAAAAAAATACCTGTTTACTTGAACCTGCATCCAGGTCATTAACCGTGATTGACAAGTGCTAATTTGTTATAGAAAAAGAAGTCCTCAAAGCAACTTGGGCATGTGAGAAATTACTGATTACATCCTAGGCCTGCAGTTTAAGATTGACTGACCATAAGCTGTTGATACACATTATTGAACACAAAAAGAAATCACAAAGATTCCACCCTGGTTCTATTGATTCATATTAAGACTCATGCGATATGACGCTCCTACTGAGTACATAAAGGGTAAATATCAGACTATGGCCGACATTCTGTCAAGGATACTCGCTAATTAACCAGTACAGGAAGATAAAACCTTCATTGAAGAAGTTGAAACCTTCAGAACGCTGACTATTCACTACTTGCCAGCAACAGACCAGAAGCTCCCCAATTTTGTGAGGCTCAGAGGCAAGATGAAGAATGCATTCAGATTCGCATGTAGTGCCTGGATGGATGGCCACAGTACATTCCAAACAACTCCATCTTGAGGCAATATTTTAAGCAACGTCACCGCATAGCAGCGTAGATGACTTCCTGGTATACGATGGTAGCATGAGCTCTCCGCCTGGAAATCGTCCAGAAGATTCAAAGAACATCTTGGTATTACCAAATGTTGAGTCAGGGCACAGCAGTCTGTATGGTGGCCAAGTATTTCATGCACTATTGAAGAGATGATCTCCAACTGCATCACCTGCATCGTTCACAGACAGGAGCAGAAAGAGCCACTTCTGTCTTCCTCCTCCCATCCAGGAGTTGGAAACACTTTGGCATGGACTTGTTTGAATATGAAGGGAAATACTTCTCCTAGTAGTAGTCTAATATTCCCATTGGATAGATGTGCAAAAACTACATTGCTTCACCTCTGAAGCCATTATTACCTCCTTGAAGAGAATATTCCCTACACATGGCATTTCATATCATATTATAATGATATAGTACCTTGGGCTTATTTACTGTGCAAGATACAAGGCACCAATCGCTAATAAGGGATTGGGTATAAACATTGTGAGTTCATTAATTAATACTAGGTACGTGAGAGCAGTTATACATAGATGTAAAGCTTGAAAGCATCAGGGTTGTGTGTGTCTGCTCTGCTCAAAGCCAAAGTGAAACCAAGACTGGATCACATGACACATTTCCCTTTTAGTGATGTCATGCCGATATCCTTTAAAGGTATTTTACAACATTCCAGACATTGTCATCTCTGATAATAGGACACAATTCGCCAATGCGTGTTTCTAATCCTTCACAGTGTCAAATGGATTTGTGCATGTCACAATTTTACCAAAGTATCCCCAGTCTAATGGAGAAGCTGAGCATGGAGTACATTCTGTAAAAGATTACTAAGGAAAAAGGAAACCTTTGAGTTTGCTCTGCTTAGTTATCGTTCTACACCGTTGCAGAATGGTTTTGCCCCATAAAGCTTGTGATGGGCCACAGACTAAGAACTCAACTGCCTTTCCACCCCCACATATTGCTACCAAATGAAGACCATGATTGGGCTAGGAAAAAGGGAGAAACTTACAGAACAAGTTGAGCTTTAACTGAAGACACGAGGCTCATGGCCTTTCCACTCTCGAAAGAGGAGAGATGCTGTGGATTAGAGACCAGCAGCGAGAACGTACTGTAATAGAGAAGCTATAGCATCCGAGAATGTACCTGGTCAAGACACAGTCAGTCATCATTCGAAGGAATAGAGAAGCCCTGATTTCAATAGACAGAAAACAATTAACAGGATGGGCTGTGTATTCTGAACCTCAGGAAAATGTCACACCTACAGAACCACAAATGATGAAAACTAGGCATGACAACCACCAGGCACTGACCTCAGAGAAATCAGATTTCCAAATACCTCAAATGAGCTCTTCACTCATTCAGGAAGACTCATTAAACCACAAAGAGATTATCCCTTTAAAATCAGAGGCTTTGAGGGAAGGTGTAGGAGACGTGTATGTAATAATATGGTTATAAGGACTCAGGGGGAAGATGTAAAGTAAAGGGTTAACTCTAATGATAGCTACTGAACATGTGCATAAGGAGCTATGTCATAGTGATGTCAATCACTGAGAGAAGATGAGTGAGAAGCACATCAGAGAGTAGCTGTAGCTATGTCCTGATGTCCTATAACCTAGTGAGTGATGTTAATGAAGGTATTTTGAACAAAAGACAAATTGCCTCCAGCAAGGTCTGTTCTAGAGTAAGAAGCCAATGAATCCTGAGAAAAACCCACAATATCAAATGCTGAGCCAATGAGTCTTTATCAAAGCACAATTTCTGGCAAAGCCACTAGAATAGTAGTCAGGAGTGGGAAAACATTCTCCTATATGCTCCAGAGCTACCAATTGAAAAATAAAACCCCACCATTGCGAACCTTGTTAAAATCAGCTAACTCAACCCAAACAGGAACATAAAAATATAAAAATATAAAAACAAAAAACTGCAGATGCTGGAAATCCAAAACAAAAAGAGAATTACCTGGAAAAACTCAGCAGGTCTGGCAGCATCGGCGGAGAAGAAAAGAGTTGACATTTCAAGTCTAAACAGAAACATTCTATCTTATACAACTTAGTTAAATAAACAGAGATGTTTTTGGATGACACTTATATAACAAATGTGGAATGTAATAAGATCTATTAAAATATTCTATTGTCTAATTATAGTTTATTGGATACAATATCATAGTTAGCAACAAGCACTTCCTTCCATTAACTTGGTTGAACTAACATGACCCAGTTAGCCAACTATGCTTTTTGATAATGCCAGTTTCTCATGTGTATTCAAAAAAATAAAACAGACTCAAACAGAGAAACTAATTTCTGTTGAAAAGAACTGAAATCGCAAAGTTCATCAGCATTATAAGGGATCAAGTATTTGTGATATTGCAGCCCTATCAGATAGAAAGAGAAGCATTTTGAAAATATTGGTCAAAATTAGTAACTGTTTTATTATTTGATTTGCTTCAATCATCTGAAGAAGTTACATTTTACAAGATATAACCCTATGAATACAGTATAAAAGTATTTAATCCAATATTTAAAACCCTGATGTAACTGTACTGAGAATTAATTCTGTAAGCTAGCTTGCTGCTGCGTTATCAAGGTGGCACTTCACATTAAGCTGTCGTGTCAGATTACACCAGAATGGTTTGTGGGATATTTTCTATAATATTACTGACAAGAGGTAATCCCTCTGGAAAAAAATTCTAAGTGCACAATACACGCTATAACTACAGTACATTTATTTTTTAATTATTAAAAAAGATTGAAGGTAATATCTCTTTACTAAAATCCCAACTTTCAATTCTCTCACTTGATAGGTTAATTAAATGCATAATGCTCTGAAATATCACGTTTTAAAGAGTATAAGCTCGATGGTCATTTCCTTCTGGCCAGGATTTTTAGTTCGGCAGGTTGGCACGCGCCTGACCCAACTGAACGTGAAATGATGCGCGATGACGTCGGCCAGGCGTGCCGGCGTCAACGTGCAGTCGCGTGGTAGTTTGGTCGGAGGGCGTGCGCGGGTGCTGGCAGCACACCCGCCAACAATTAAAAGGCCTATTAACACCTTTAAGTTATCAATTGTGCTTAGTTTTTCACTGCCCATTGAACCTAATGGTTGACAGGCAGGCGAAAAGGTCAAGCAACCTTTGTATTATTTTGGAAACCTCATCCATGGGGCGGGCTGAGGTTTCCAAAGTCAAATACAAATGAAATAAAAGCTTTAATATTTAATTAAAAACATGTCCCTGCTCATGTGACATGCATTGTGCGTCATTTCACGTTCGGTTGGTCAGGCGCGGACAGAGACACATGAGGGGGCGTATTTCATTACATTTTTCTGTTTAATAATTTTTTGCATATATTCATCTCCTTGAGGCAGCTCTCTGCCTCAGGGAGATTATTCAGCACTTTTTTGTGTGTACGCATGAAGTTCACGCTAGGCCTGTTCACTCACCCACCGCCCGCACAGGCAGCGCTCAGCGCTGCTGCTCGCGTATCACGCTGGGCGGGCCTTAATTTGCCCGCCAGCATGAAACCGTGATGTGCTATCAATCGCAGGCAGTAGCTGGCTTCCCGACCGCCCCCGCCGGCCCCACCCCTGATCCCGCACGCTAAGGGCAAAATTCTGGTCTCTGTTTCTGCAATGCTTCTAACAGCAATTTTTTAAATAAAGGGGTTAGATTGCACAACACTAACAAATTTTTTTAATGATTCTCTAGATAAACTGTAGAACAAAACTCCAGTCATTTGTTAAATGACTTTAGGATGGAAATTAGTACACGCAATGTATAATTCAAGTCTGACTAGCTCTTCATCACCAGTTGGGGTAAAATTTGTTTTGACTCATTTTCAGATGCACCCAACTTAGGAGGCTCAAGCCTCAGCCTAAATACGGCTATCGGCTACTTCAATAATTGGGGTGAGCTGTCAGCACTTATCATATCCCTACAGACACCTCATCACTGTGGACCAATCCAATTTGGACCACTTGCCATGCCATAAGTTAAGTCCTAGAAAATGGAATAGGGAAGAACAGGATCACAGGCTGGTGGGGGTGTTTTTTAGTCAGGGGCAGCATTCCTGCATCTCCTGGCTCCACACATCTTTTGAAGTTTTATTTTATAAATGACTTACTACCATTAGTGTTAAGTGGAACAGGTCTTGCTCCTGTTTTTCGATCCAATTTCCCAGAAGCAGACATTAAACTCCTCATTTAGGGCCTAATGCCTATTTTAGGGGCAGCAGGGATGCCTGAAAAAATGTTCTGACCCAACAGATGTCCTTGAAATTGATCCTCATTGTGCTTGTAATTGCACGAACAGTGGTGTTCCCTGACTGCACGGCAGGCTGTGATAATTTGATTTATTTATTCTACCTGCATGTGATAGTATGTTGGCATCGGGGGAGGTGGGTGTGCAAACGGATGAATTTCCAACTGAAGTCAATGGAACCATTGGACTGAATGGACCATCGATCGATACTGACAGATTCACACCAGGATGGTGAGGTTAAAATTGCCCACATTGCAAGAATGCAAATCCTCCATGATTATCACGTGATAAATGTGAAAACAACCTTATTTAAACAAATGTGTCAGTTAACTATTAAAGTATGCAAGTTGATTCATTTTGTACCAAGCAACCCATGTTTACCTCTACTGACCAATAATTTTGCAATTATCTTTTCAACTGAATGAGTGAAATTTTACTAATTTAATGCAGTACGTAAAGTAATTGTGAACATAATTTGATATTGGATATACCTGTCACAGATTTTGTGATTTTTAATGTTAGACTCATCAGGATTTTGAAAATGGAGAGTTGCTGAGTGATAAACTGGATAGGAAACCCCACCCCGCCCCCCAAAAAAGGACTCAATGCACCATTTACCGTGTCCATTGACTGTACTGCAGACAGCACACTGCCCATGTGCTGCCTGCTTATTAGAATTATTTCTATGCACATCCAGCACTAACTGTGCTGGTCATTGACTGCAGGCATTAGCAGGGGACCCAAAATTGTGACTTCCTCACAAGAGGAAGTAAAGCTAGCCTGTACTACTTAAAGGAGGGGTGCATTGTGGCAATAGGTGGTGGAATTCATATAGAAACTGAATGCCCTAGGAAAGGGTGAGAAATAGGAGAGAGTGAACCCCAAGGCTGACCTTTATAACTATACGATTAGAATATGAACAGACAAACATATTGTCATGCCAAGAAGATGAAGGAAAAAAAAAAATATATGTCTATATCATCCTGGCTACTTGATAAAATTATTATTTTTTAAATGGACAAAGACTTTACACTGACTGAAGCCTATGGCTCACACAAAAGGAATTTCTAGCCTTCAGAAAACAGCAGGATCTCATTATCTCTAAAGAGTCACTAATGTCCCCTGTGACTGCAGAAGTCAAATTCCAAGAAAATGCACAAAGCCCCTTTACATTTCCAAGGCAAATCTCAGGCCAATGGAGAGGATACGCCTGCAAGGACAAAGGGGCCCTGAAACCGCCAAAACATTTTAATGGATACAACATTAACCATCTTAAGAATCCAGATCAAATCAATACTAGGAATTTAAAAAAAATTCTTTCATGGGATGTGGGTGTTGCTGGCTAGGCCAGCATTTATTGCCCATCCCTAATTGCCCTTGAGAAGGCGGTGGTGAGCTGTCTTCTTGAACTGCTGCAGTCCATGTGGTGTAGGTACACCCATAGTGCTGTTTGGGATGGAGTTCCAGAATTTTGACCCAGCAACAGTGAAGGAACAGCAATATATTTCCAAGTCCAGATGGCAAGTGGCTTGGAGGGAAACTTCCAGTGGTGGTGTTCCCATGTGTCTGCTGTCCTTGTCCTTCTAGATGGTTGCGGTCGGGTTTGGAAGGTGCTGCCTAAGGAGCCTTGGTGAGTTCCTGCAGTGCATCTTGTAGTTAGTACACACTGCTGCTACTGTGTGTCAGCGGTGGAGGGAGTGAATGTTTGTGGGTGGGGTGCGAATCAAATGGGCTGCTTTGTCCTGGATGGTGTCAAGCTCATTGAGTATTGTTGGAGCTGCAATCATCCAGGCAAATGGGGAATATTCCATCACACTCCTGACCTGTGGCTTGTAGTGGGGGGATAGGCTTTGGGTAGTCAGGAGGTGAGTTACTTGCTGCAGGATTCCTAGTCTCTGATCTGCTCTTGTAGCCACAGTGTGAAATTGCCCCTAAGTGTGGTAGCCGGTAGGAAAAAGGACGTTTTACCCAGTGGCTGCAATGACAGGTTTTGCACCATATTGTCCCATTCCCACTTCATTCATTATGCATTCCCGAGAAACACACCGGATCACTGGCATTCTGGAAAAATAGGCAAAAAGCAAAAGGGGGTGGGGTAGCCTTGTTAATAAAGGAAGGTATCAGTGAGGTGGTGAGTAATGATATAGGAGGCATAGATCGTGATGTGGAATCAGTTTGGGTAGAAATAAGGAATAGCGAGGGAAAGAAGTCATGGGTGGGAGTCGCCTCTCGGCTCCCGAAGATTTGCCTCCCTGTCAAAGTATAAATCGGGAAATAATGGAGGCACGTAAGAAGGATGCTCCAATTGTCATGGGTGATTTTAATCTGCATATTGACTGGACAAATCAGATTGGCAGGGGTAACATGGAAGATGAATTTGTAGAGTGCATCGGGGATTGTTTCTTAGAGCAACATGTTGCAGACCCTACCTGGGAACAGGCTATTTTAGATCCAGTAATGTGTAATGAGGTGGGATTAATGAGCGAGATCATAGTTAAGGATCCTCTAGGGCATAACGATCACAACATGGTAGAATTTCAAATTCAGCTTGAGGGCGAACAACTCGGGTCTCAAACTAGTGTCCTCAGCTTAAATAAGGGTAATTACAGAGGTATGAAGAAAGAGTTGTCTAAAGCAGGCTGGGAAAATAGACTAATGGGAAGGTCAGTGGATGAGCAGTAACAGACGTTTAAGTAGATATCTCTTAACGCTCAGCAAAAATTTATCCCGGTCAAAAAGAAGGACACGATGAGAAGGATGAACCACCTGTGGTTAACAAAGGCGGTCAAGGAGAATATCCAATCAAAACTAAGGCATATAAAGCAGTGAAAACTAGTGGTAGGCCAGAGGATTGGGAATTTTTTAGGAACCAGCAGCGGATGACTAAAAAGCTAATAAAGAGGGAGAAAATTGGTTATGAAAGTAAATAGGCAAGGAATATAAAAACAAACAGCAAGAGCTTTCTATAAAAGGAAAGAGAGTAGCTAAATTGAGCATGGGACACTTGGCGAATGCAACTGGAGAATTGATAACAGGGAACAAGGAAATGGCACATAGTTTGAATGAATATTATGCATCGGTCTTCATGGTGGAGGACACTATAAACATTCCAAAGATATCAGATAAGCAAGGAGCTAATGGGAGGAAAGATCTTGAAACAGTCTGTGTCATGAGGGACAAAGTATTGGACAAACCAATAGGACTAATGGCAGACAAGTCACCAGGACCTGATGGTCTGCATCCAAGGGTTTTAAAGGAAGTGGCTGCAGAGATAGTGGAGGCATTGGGCGAAATATTCCAGAACTCACCAGATTCCGGGAGGGTCCCAGCGGATTGAAAAACAATTAATGTGACACCCCTGTTCAAGAATGGAGGGAGACAAAAAGCAGGAAGCTATAGGCCAGTCAGCTTAACATCTGTCGTTTGGGAAAACGCTAGAATCTATTATTAAGGAAGAAATAGCAGGACATTTAGAAAAGCTTAACATAATTAAACAGAGTCAACATGGTTTTGTGAAAGGGAAATCATGTTTGACAAGTTTGCTAGAGTCCTTTGAGGATATAACAAGCAGAGTTGATAAAGGGGAACTGGTAGATGTAGTGTATTTGGATTTCCAGAAGGCATTCGATAAGGTGCCATATAAAATGTTATTGCGCAAGACAGGAGCTCACAGTATAGGGGTAATGTATTAGCATGGTTTGAGGATTCATAGATTCATAGAGTTATAGAGGTCTACAGCACAGAAAAAGGCCCTTCAGCCCATCTGACCAGCCTGTTTATATCCTCCTGTAATCTAAGGCAACCCTCCTCACTATTTACCACCCCACCAATTTTCGTGTCATCCGCGAACCTACTGATCAATCCTCCTGCATTTAAGTCTAAATCATTTATATATACTACAAACAGCAAGGGACCCAACACCGATCCTTGTGGAACCACACTGGACACAGGAATCCAGTCATAAAAACACCCTTCGACTATCACCCTCTGCTTCCTACCATTCAGCCAATTCTGGATTCAATTTGCCAAATTGCCTTGGATCCCATGGGCTCTTACCTTCATTATCAGTCTCCCATGCGGGACCTTATCAAAAGCCCTGCTGAAGTCCAAGTAGACTACGTCAAATGCATTACCCTCATCTACATTGACACACAGGAGACAGAGAGTTGGGATAAATGGGTCTTTGTCAGGTTGGAAAGACATACCTTTTGGAGTGCCACAAGGATCATTCCTTGGGCCTCAATTATTTATTATCTATATTAATGACTTGGAGGAGGGGGCAGAGTGTAATGTATCCAAATTTGCTGATGATACAGAATTGGGTGGGAGGGCATGTTGTGATGAGGACATAAGGAATCTGCAAGGGGATATAGACAGATTGAGTGAGTGGGCAAAAACTTGACTGATGGAGTTTAATGTAGGAAAGTGTGAGGTCATGCACTTTGGTACGTAAAATCAAAAGGCAGACTATTATTTAAATGGAGAGAGACTCCAAAAAAGTGCAGCACAGAGGGATCTGGGTATTCTTGTGCATGAAACACAAAAGGTTAGCATGCAGGTGCAGCAGGTAATTAAGAAGGCAAATGGAAGTTTGGCTTGTATTGCTGGGGGGCTGGAGTTTAAAAATAGGGAAGCCTTGTTACAACCGTACAGGGTGTTGGTGAGGCTGTACCTGGAGTACTGTGTACAGCTTTGGCCCCCATATTTAAGAAAGGATGTACTGGTATTGGAGGTAGTTCATAAGAGATTCACTAGGCTGATTCCTGGGGTGAAGGGGTTGACTTATCAAGAGCGGCTAAACAGGCCTTTATTATTTGGAGTTTGGACAAATGAGGGGTGATCTTATTGAAACATACAAAGTTCTGAGCAGGCTTAACAGATTAGATGTTGAGAAGATATTTCCACTAGTGGGGGAATCTCGAACTAGGGTACATAGGGCATAATTTTCCATCTGGCGGGGGGGGAGGCGCGGAGTGGGAGTGGGTGTGGGCGGGCGCGGAACTGATTGCTGCCCACGATCGGGTGCTTGCCGTCAATTTATGTGGGTGGGCCAATTAAGACCCACCCAGTATTTTTCCTGACTCTTGAGGATAGCAGGAGTGTGCGGGCGGTGGGCATGCACAGACCACTGTGTCCAATGACGACCAGGCAGTCTGTTTAAAAGAAGGCCTGGCAGCCATTTGTAGGCTGCTCACAATGGCCAGCGCTAGGCCGCAGCAGAGGGGCTCAGGTGAGTAGGCCAGGCGGGAGGGTAGGCCAGTGGGGGGGCCAGTTTGCCCCTCATTTTTCTGATGACTGCCTTGCTGCCCTCCTCTAGGAGGTAGCAGCACAGCGGGAGATGTTGGTACCCCAGGATGGGAGGAGGAGGCCCCCCCTATATGATGAATCGTGCCTGGGAGGAGGTGGTGAGCTCCCGCGATGTGGTGCAGTGCACCTGGATCCAGTGCCGCAAGCACTTCAACAATTTGTTGTGCTCTGGCAGTGTGCGTACCATGTTGGCATTGGGCATTTAACCCAGCAGGTAGCCTTACCCTCTGCGGCCCCCCACAAGTCGCAGTGTCGTGACTGCATTGAATCAGCGATGGCATTTTTCTTTTGCTGGGTGGGCAAGCAGAAAGTGCCCATGCTGAGGTCAGCCTGAGGGGGTCATGAGGTGAGTTTTCCCCAGCAGCATGTGTTGATCTGAGTCCCACTGACTGGTTTGAGGGCAAGCTGGAAGAGCTGCACCTAGGCGCAGACTCAGAACTCCAGGACATACCCTAGTCAGGGTGATGAGACGGTGAAAGGGGTGCTTCAAGGTGGCGTGGCAACGAACCTTTTGCTGCCCTCTACGCTGCACATGCTTGCGCCTCCCTGCTATGGGAGGAAATACCGTGTGGTTCCTAATGTGATGTAGGCAGCATGAGCCCAAGGGGGCAGTGGGGGGATGGGGAGCAGGCCTAGCATCTTTGTCTGAGTGATTGGCTGCAGCGGGGTGAGGAGGCACTGGAGGCTTGATATGCCCCACTCTGGTTGGGGTTTGCCGTGTGCAGAGTCCATCTGCAATTTGCCCTAATCAACGCTCTTCTCTCTTTTTCAGGAGAAGAATGCACAGAACGCGGCCGAACATGTGAGGACTGGGGGAAGCCAAGCACAGCTCTGCATACTAAGCTGCTTTGAGCAGGAGGCCCTTGAACTAGAGAGGCGCCATGCACTCACGTCTACTGGTGTCGGTGAGGCTGGGGTGCCACGGCCAGGTATTTATGCCCAAAAGTAAGGTCAGCATTGTCCTCCCAACTGCCATAGCACTGATGATTGTTAAATTAGTTATTGTTGCAACATTGCTGGGCCATTGCTTATGGAAGGTTGAGCGCATAATGAGCCGGGGGGACAGGGATGAACTTTGTCACTGTCTGCACGCTAACTGATGCACTGTCCTTGTTCTTCCTTTCAGCATCATCAGAGTATGGCCGGAAGGAGGAGCAGCAGATGCCCCCTCTCACACCTGAGGGGCCTGAAGTCTCACCAGCATCACACCATTTCTGCGAGGCAGGCACAAGTGCAGATACTAGTACCTTGATGGGAATTAGAACAACGGCTAGTGTCTCGGGGCACAGCGGTGAGGGCACTTCACAGTCGCTGGAGGAGCTGGTGGAGACAGAAGGTGTCCATGGCGCCAGCAGTCAGAGGACTGCGAGGGACCAGTCACATGCTCAGTCAGTGCCTAATGATGTGCCTCTGGAGTTGTCCGTGACACAGCAGAGGCAGGAAATGTGGCCAGGTGTGTGGGAGCATTTGGGGGTGATACATGAGGCTATGCTTGGCTTGGTCTCCATGGTGGAAGAGCCTACATGGATGCTCGCTGAAGCAATGAGCCACATGTCCGAGCACCAAGCGTCCTCCATGGAGACAGTGGCGACTATTGTGGAGAGCGTACTCCAGGAGACCCACCAGGGCTTCCTGGGGATGCGCTCTGACCAGCAAGCCCACACATTGGCAATGACCTCAGCTGGTCACTGACAGGGTGGGAGATGGTGTGGGCATCAAGCTTTCCAGCTCAGTGCCCATCCATCCACGGTGAGCAAGGAGGTCCGAAGCAACCTCACGTCAGTGCAGCAGCTGTCTGTCATCCCTGTGGGCTCCTCCCAGGGCACTTCAGATGAGGACTGCAGCTCCTCTGCCCCTCTCGCAGTGACTGTTTCATCCGGTAAGGCTGTGACGACTGGGGAGATGCCAGCTGCGGAACAGGCAGCTCCCTCCCAGGCTGGGCCAGCATAGGCTCCACGGGACAGAGGACAAGCGCCAAGGTCATCAAGGTCAGCAGGCTGGCTCAGGTGCTGTTCCGAGCAGCACCAAGACGTAGCGCCGGAAATGAAAGCAAAAGCACTCCACAGGTTTTTCACCAGTGCTTTTGTGTTGGCCCAAGATGAGGTCTTTTATTATTTCTTTTTGATTGTTAACGCTATTGTTTTCTCTTTGTGATAAGTTATTTTACTTCACACATTAAATGCAGGTGTGTGACCATGGCTGAGGGTGTCTCATTTCTTCTGCCTGTGTATGGTTGACAAAAGTGTAATAGTGATTTGTTGGACATTCAGCTTTATTTACAAGGCCCTTAGTTAGTGCTGCTGACCTGGCAGATTTTGCACTTAGGTGTCAAGTATCGAGGCAGCAGCCCAGGCTTGTCCTGGTGATCCATCTGTGTTGTGCTAGCTGAAGGTTTGTTGGATTAAAGCATCCTGGGTGTCCCTGCTTCCCTGGAGTAGTCCCTGGTCAGCGTCTACCCCCTCAGCATTTCCCTGTGCCTGCTCATCCTTGGAATCACTGCTGGACTCATTGTGTGCAGCCGTAGCCACAGCGTCGACGTCTTCTTTGTCCACTGCATCTCCCCTTTCCGGCACAAGATTTTGGAGAGCGCAGCAGGCAACCACCATCATTGAGACACGATCTGGGGGGCAATGGAGAGCACCTGCTGAGCAGCCCAGGCACCGGAAGCTCATCTTGAGAAGACCGATGGCTCTCTCCACCACAGTCCTTGTGGAGGCGTGGCTCCTATTGTACCCCTTCTCAGCTTCTGTTCTTGGATGGCGGAGAAGTGTCATGAGCCACCTTCTGAGGGGTTAGCCCTTGTCACCCAGCAGCCATCCATCAAGCCGAGCCAGAGCACTGAAGAGCCCCAGCACCTGGGAGTGCCTGAGGATGTAAGCGTCGTGGGAGCTGCCTGGCTACCTTGCACAGACTTGTTGAATCAGCATCCTGTGATCACACACTACACGTTCATGGAGTGGAAGTTCTTCCTGTTGACGAAGGCACCGGGCTCATCTGCTGGAGCCTTGACAGCCACATGTGTGCAGTCTATTGCACCCTGGACGCGGGGGAAGCCAGCAATCACGGCAAAGCCTCTGGCTCGCTCTGTCTGGCTGGCCTGGTCCCAACGGAAGTGGATGAAGGTCAATGCACGCCTGAACAGAGTGTCTGCGACCTGCTTGACACAAGTGTGAACAGCTGATTGGGAGACACCACAAAGATCACCCACCGACACCTGGAAGGTGCCAGAGGCATAGAAGTTGAGGGCAGCTGTGACCTTCAGAGCCACCGGCATGGGGTGTCCGCCCACACAGCCAGGGGATATCTCAGGCCCAATCATCTGACAGATATAGTTGACTCTCTCCCTTGAGAGACGAAGCCTCCTTCGGCACTGCACCTCAGACATGTTGAGGTAACTGCTTCTTGGTAGCAGGATAGTGGCATCTTCTGCAGCGCCTTCTGCCTTGGACTACCTCTTGGCCCTGCGCCGCTTATGCCTGAGCCTGTCCTCCCAAAGGTGGCTCCCCGGAGGCTGATTGTACACTCCTGGCCACCTTCTCCTTCTAGCCCTCCCTTCCTTCTCAGAGGAGCTGCCTCCAGTGGACAGATCAGTTCCCATACCCAGGCTAAGAGAAGGCTTCCTGAAACCTGCAGGCCTGGAAAAGATTCCTCACTGCAGCGTGCTGACCTGAAGGCTATGAGTCCAGAAAAAGCAGCGGGGATGCATTCTGAAGTACTGCAGATCACACAGGCAAGTTTGAAAATCTTTCAATAATAAATACTTCACAGAGCAGATTCACGACGTCACTGAGTCCTCTTAACCTGGCTGTGGATGTGGCTAATACAAATGTCTCCTACCCGCTTGCCCATTGTGCATGTGTGCCGACCCAAGGATCGCACAGGCGCCAAAAAATCGGTTTCGATTGAACACTAAAGGGCCTTAAATGGCCCGTTAATTAATGGCGGGCGCGCGTCGGACTTCATTGTGCGCCCGCCCAGCGAAATAGCATGATGGTGCGCGGTGACGCTGGGACGCTCGCCCGGCGTCACCGCACGTCATTTTCCATGCGGACGTGCGAGGCCCGCCACCCGCACGTCAAATGGAAAATTCTACCTATAGTTACAGAATAAGGGGAAACTTATTTAAAACTGAGATGCAAAGGAATTTCTTCTCTCAGAGGGTAGCGAATGTCTGAAATTCTCTACCCCAGCGAGTTGTGGAGGCTAGATCACTAAAAGTATTTATAGAGGAGGTTGATAGATTTTTGAAATATTGGGGAGTTGAGGGTTATGAGGAGCCGGCATAAAAGAGGAGTTGAGACCTGGGGCAGATCAGCAAAGATCTTATTGAATAACGGGGCAGGCTCGAGAGGCCGAATGGCCTACTCCTGCTCCTATTTCTTATGTCCTTATGCAGTCCATATGGTGTAGGTACATCCACAGTGCTATTAGGAAGGGAGTTCCAGGAATTTGACCCTGCGATAGTGAAGGAACGGCAATATAATTCCAAGTCATGATAGTAAGTGACTTGCAGCAGAATTTCCAGGTTGTGGTGTTCCCATCTATCTGCTGCCCTTATCCTTCTAGATGGTAGTGGTCATGGGTTTAGACGGTGCTGCCTAAGGAGCCTTGGCGAATTCCTGCAGTGCATCTTGTAGATGGTGCACACTGCTGCTAATATGCGTCGGTGGCGGAGGGAGTGAATGTTTGTGGATGTGGTGTCAATGAAGCGGGCTGCTTTGTCCTGGATGGTGCCAAGCTACTTGAGTGTTGTGGGAATTGTATTCATCCAGGCAAGTGGGGAGCATTCCATCACACTCCTGACTTGTGCCTTGTAGATGGTGGACAGGCTTTGGGAATTCAGGAGGTGAGTTACTTGTTGCAGGATTCTTAGCCTCTGACCTGCTCTTGAAGCCACAATATTTATATGGCTAATCCAGTTCAGTTTCTGGTCAATGGTAAACACCAGGATGTTGATAGTGGGGTTAAGGGGCGATGGTTAGATCCTGTCTTGTTGGAGATGATCATTGCCTGGCACTTGTGTGGCGTGAATGTAACTTACCACTTGTTAACCCAAGCCTGGATATTGTCCAGGTCTTGCTGCATTTGAACATGGACTGCTTCAGTATCTGAGGAGTCGCAAATGGTGCTGAACATTGTGCAATCATCAGCAAACATCTCCACTTCTGAACTTATGGTGGAAAGAAGGTGATTGATGAAGCAGCTGGAGATGGTTGGGCCTGGGACACTACCCTGAGGGACTCCTGCAGTGATGCCCTGGAACTGAGATGATTGATCTCCGCAACCACAACCACCTTCCTTTGTGCTAGGCATGACTCCTTTGTGCTAGGTCTGAGTTCTTTGCTAGGGCTCCTTGATGCCACACTCGGTCAAACGCTGACTTGATGTCAAGGCCAGTCACTCTCACCTCTGGAGTTCAGCTCTTTTGTCCATGTTTGAACCAATGAGATCAGGAGCTGAGTAATCCTGCCAGAACTCAAACTGAGCATCAGTGAGCATGTAGTTGCTAAGCACTGTTGATGACCCCTTCCACTACTTTACTGATGGTCGAGAGTAGACTGATGGGGCGGTAATTGGCCGGGTTAGATTTGTCCTGCTTTTTGTGTAGTGGACATAGCTGTACAATTGCTGGGTAGATGCCAGTGTTGTAGCATCCTTTGTCCAAACCAAGGGGGAGAAGTGAGAGTTATGTTGTATGACACCCCCGCCCCCCCCCAAAAATCTGCTAGAACTTGTAATATTGCCTTGTGGAGCTGAATCCAGGCATTCTGCCATTTTCCATCAATAAAACAGCAGCAGAACCAGAACTGTGTCCAGTTTAAGTAGCCTGGCCCTCATCTACACAGTTTCTACTGGAACATCTGAACTTCTGTACCAGTGCCCACTGCAAAACTGATTCATCTGTACGTGTTTCTCCCATCATGGAAGTCAGTGCTACTGGAAAAGCGGATCACCGCATATCAGCTTCAGGCTGCTAAACTTTCTGAAGGAATACACCATTGGACTTCTGAATCTGGACTCTGGACTCATGTGAAACAATAATTCTTATTTTGTCTGTGGCCTTTGTCCTATACCTCCTTCTTTCCTTTATCCTTCTTTTATTGTGTGAATGTACTAGGGGTTATGTGTAAACCCCCTTCCCGCATTTTTTGTATGATTGTAAAATAAACTAACCCTCTGATTTTACCCTGTCTGCACGGAAGTACTTTGCGCTTCCTGTGCAGGTGGGGGGAATCCCTAAACCCGAGAGTGCGCTCTTTCGCGCATGCGCACGAAAGAGCACTCATCTCCCTGAGGCTAAGTGCTGCCTCAAGGAGATCAGCTCTACTGTAAAAAATATTAAAATTAGAAAAAAAAAAATTCCCTGACATGTCCCCTCATGTAACACTATCACATGAGTTGGGACACGTTCATAACTTTTAAAACCACTTTAATTAAATTTTTTAAAACCGCCATGAAACCTCATCCCGCCCCTGGATGAGGTTTCATGCTTTCTCTAATGCCCGCCAGGGCTCCTTGCCTGCCCGCTAACCTTAAGGTTGGATGGGCAGGTCCCATTAATTACTTAAATTACTCTGTCAATGGCCTCAATTGGCCATTGGCAGATCGGCGGGTGCACAGCTGATTTTGCTGTGGGCCTGCCTACCTGAAAATTTAAATGGGGCGTGGTGACATCAGGAGTTCCGCCCGACGTCACTGCGCTTCATTTTACGCGACAGCGAGCAGGCCCCGCTCCCCGACATGAAAATCCTGGCTCATATCTTTGGCCCCTTCATTCAAGTAATTTAAATAAATTGAAAATAGCTGAGGCCCCAGCACTGGTCCTTGTGGCACATCTTGCCAGCCAGAAAATGACTCATTTATGCATAATCGCTCTGTCCTGTTAGCTAGACAACCTTCTATCCATGCCAATATGTTATCCCCTATACCATGAGCTTTTATTTTCTGCACTAATCTTTGATGTGGCACCTTATCAAATGCCACATTTGGAAATCTAAGTGCAGGACATCCACCGGTTTCCCCTTTATTCACAGCACATGTTGCTACTTCAAGAACTCCAATAAATTGGTGAAACATATTTTCCCTTCCACAAAACCATGTTGATTCTGGCTGATTACCTTGAATTTTTAGGTAGGGTTTTTAGCTTGGCAGGTGGACGCGGGCCCAACCCGACCTGACCGAGCTTGAAACAATGCGCGATGACATCGGCCAAGCGTGCCGATATCAATAAGCAGTCGCGTGATAGTTCGATTGGCGGGTGCACGCTGGAGCCGGCAGCATGCCCGTCGACAATTAAAAGGCCTATTAAGGCCATTAAGTTATCAATTGAGTTTAATTTTTCACTGCCCGTCCAACTTAATGGTTAGCAGGCAGGCAAAAAGGCCAAGAGGCCTTTACATTTTTTTGGAAACCTCATCCATGGGCGGGATGAGGTTTCCAAAAGTAAATTCAAATAAAATAAAAACTTTAATTTTCAATTAAAAACATGTCCCTGCTCATGTGACAGAGTCACATAAGAGGACATGATTTATTAAATTTTTCTGATGTTCAATAATTTGTTCAATATATTCTTCTTCTCCCTGAGGCAGCTCCGTGCCTCAGGGAAATTATTCTGCGCTCTCTTGCACACATGCGTTAAGTTCACGCTAGGCCTGCTCACATTCCCCTCGCTCCCCCCTGACCCTACAGATAGCACTCAGTGCTGCCACTCGCGTATCACACTGGGTGCGCCTTAATTGATCCACCCACGTAAAATCATGGTGCGCTGCCGATTGCGGGCAGCGGTCGGCTTCCCGACTGCCCCCGCCAATCCCGCATGCCAAGGGCAAAATTCTGCCCTTTGAATACAAGAGGGTAGCAGTTATGCTTAAGCTGTAGAAAGCCCTGGTAGATCACACCTGGAGTATTGTGAACAGTTCTGGGCACCGAATCTTATGAAGGACATACTGACCTTGGAGGGAGTGCAGAGTAGATTTACCAAAATGATACTTGAAGTATAAATTATGAGGAGTGATTACACAAATGAGCAATATATTCTGTGGAATGTAGAAGGTGAAGGAGTAATTTGATCCAAGTTTTCAAAATATTAAGGGAACAACTAAGGTAGATTGGGAGAAACTACTTCTGCTTGTTGGAGAGTCTAGAACTAGAGGACATATCTAAAAATTAAAGGCAGACCTTTCAGGAATGTAATTAGGAAACACTTCTATGTGCAAAGGGTGGTAGAAGTTTGGATGCTAGATCATTTGTTAGTTTTAAATCCAAGATTGGTGGATTTTTGTTAAGCAAAGGTATTAAGGGATTTGGGGCAAAGGGAGGCATATGGAGTTAGATCTCAGATGAACAATGGTATCAGTGAATGGTGGAAGAGGCTTGAGGGGCTCAATGGCCTACAAATATTCATTTGTTCCTATGAATGGCAGTGACTTGGTGGAGTATGAACCTGCTATCCTATCTGAGGAAGACAGCATTCCTCCTTCCACCACTGCCACTCGGTCAGTGTGCTTTCTGTTGTCTGTCAGCCAGCTCAGACTGCTGCTACCCATACTGAGATGGTGCAGTCAGCAGCTGGGACTTGAGGTCTAGAACTACTCAAGATCATCCTCCACAATCATCTGCAGCCCCTCTATTGTAAATCAGCTACCATGCTGTCTCTAAGCTACGCACTGTACAGCAACATGAAAGTTCCACTGCTATCCATACAAAAGTTGGCCCCTTTAAGGTACCATGCATTCATAGCAGAGCAAAAAAATTACAGGGCCTATGTACTTAAATAAATCGGCCGTGCATTAGAAAAAAGATTAGAGGCTATGTTGGTCAGCTGCCTTCCACCAGGCACATTGCATTATTGGGGCAGCAATTTGTTCCAAGCAACACACATCGAAGAGAGGGACTAAGTGAATGCACAAGGGTGATTATATTTGTTTGTATGTAATAAAATTCATGCAATTCATCCCATAAATGGGGTATGGTATCACAATGATTATGTTGCTGGACTAGTAATCCAGAGACCAGGGCAATTGGGAAACTTAAATTCAGTTAATTAAATAAATATGGAATCAAAAGCTAGTATCGGTAATAGTGACCTTGAAATTACCAGATTATTGTAAAAACAGATCTGCTTCACTGAAGTTCTTTAGGGTAGGAAACCTACTGTCCCTACCTGTTCCAGTCTAAGTGTGACTCCAAAACCACAGCAATATGGTTTACCCTTAACAAAAACAAAAACAAAAATACCTGGAAAAACTCAGCTGCCAGACCTGCTGAGTTTTTCCAGGTATTTTTGTTTTTGTTTTTGTTTTGGATTTCCAGCATCCGCAGTTCTTTGCTTTTATCTCATGGTTTACTCTTAACTGTCCTTATAAATCATCTACTTGTATTCAAGAAGGTGGCTGACCATCACCTTCTGAAGGGCAATTAGAGATGGGTAATAAACGCTTGCCTTGCCAGCAATGTCCACATCTTGTAAATGAGTAAAGAAAACCATGATTTATCTTACTGATTTGGTTTAGAATGTTTATTTTGTTGTGGCTTTTATTTTTGCATTTGGGCCAAGCAGATGCTTTGATGGTCAGTAACAGTGAGAAAGCAAATTGTTGAACTGTTGACGAAAGGGGAATTGGAATTGCAGTTACTGGTATCGCACTGGAATTAATTGTTTGCAGATATTCTGAACAGAAAGGGGCTTCTTGATTTCCTGCACCTTCGCTCTTACTCTTCTCCTCTTCCTCCTCCTCAGCCACTCGCTATATACTCACTGGTGGTAAAGGCTGTTCCTCCATGATGGCGAGGTTGTGCAGCATGCACCAGATGACCACAAACCTTTATGCCTGCTCTGCTGTAGGAATCCTTTAGAATGTTCCAAGCAGTGGAAGTGCTGTTCAAGTGCATCAATTGTCTGCTCTATCACATATTTTTGCATGTTGTGTGGCAGCATAGCTTTCATTGTATATATGCAGCCCATGTGTGCATGTGTTATGCAATACAATCCTTGCCCTGCTCTGAGGTTACAGTTATGGCTGCAGCAGGTGGAAAATTTCAGTGAAGACATCCTTACTAAAGCTATAGGTGTCTCACACATTATTCCTCACAGAAGGTAAGGTATGAGAATTGTTCTCTGAACACCCTGGGCAGATATGGCTTCCTACAGAGGGCCCTTCTGATCCTCCTCCCTGTTGTAGCAGCTTGACCTGCTCTGTGGGACCTCTGTGTATTTTCCAAGTCATGCTCAATTCCAAAAGGAAGGCCTATCAGGGCATTCATGCCTGGGAGCAACTTGTTAAATGCATGTTTTTAAATCAACAAAATTGTACTTCAACACCTGCCAGATACTCCCCAAAGACTGTTGTAATTTTAGGCAGCCATATAAAAGCTGCAAAAATGCATGTAATTGCATCAACAGCCAGAAGAAATACTGGAGCAACTATCCTGCAAGTAGCTCATGATCCATCTAAGTAATGCTGGTGTGGGCTCCTTCATGCTGTTTAACGTTGTACTCAGTTGTGTAGAGTTAAGATAGTGTGGTGGATCATAGTTTTTGAAATGACAATTCTGGCATCAAATTAGCGTTGACATCATAATCTGCTTGCTTTGTATGCTCTAGGGCAATGCCTACGCTTGCACCTATGTCTGAGAGCAATTCATTTGCCAAGAAGCCTTGAAATCATCAAAAAGTTCTTCAGTACCTTTCACACCCTTCCAGACTTTTGTAACTTGAATAGAGAGTTCCAAACACTTGTAGAATCATAGAAAAAGCCAGAAGAAATTAACCAGCAACAAGCTTGTATGTAGTTGATGATAGACCAGTTGGGGAATTCTTCTTGCTGCTTAATAATATGAGGTTAAGAGAGGGTGCCAGCTGGAGTGCTGGGCTCCAAAATGGCAATTCTGACATCAAATCAGCATTGCATACCCATCGATGTCATGGGACAGAATTTTCTGCCTGCCAGGTGGGCGGCCCAACCCAATCTCCAGTGGGCAGGGAGACGATCCCCGCTGGAAAAGTGGGCCCTGCCGCCATTTTACGTGGGTGGGCCAATTAAGGCCCATCCAGCAGGAAGTGCTATACGCTCCTTGTGCAAGTGGGGGGATTCCCCAAATGTGAGTGTGCACTCTTTCACGCATACGCAGAAAAGAGTGCACATCTCCCTGAGGCTAAGTGCTGCCTCAGGGAGATGGCTTACACTGTGAAAAATATGAAAAATAGAAAACAAAAATTCCCTAATATGTCCCCCTCATGTGACAATGAGATGGGACATGTTCATAATTAACATAATAACTTTATTAAACTTTTTAAAATCCTACATGAAACCTCATCCCGCTGGTGGATGAGGTTTTATGTATTTTCTAGTTGCCGCCGGGGCTCCTGGTCTGCCCGCCAACCTTAGGGTTAGACAGGCAGGTCCTTTAATTGTATAATTGACCCTGTCAATGGCCTCAATTGGCCATTGACAGGTCGGCGGGTCCGCAGCTGATTTTGCTGCGGACCCGCCTTCCTGAAAATTTAAATGGGCCGGGATGATATCGGGGGTTCCGCCTGACATCATCTCGCGTCATTTTACGTGTCGGCGAGCGGGCCCCGCCCCTTGCTCAACGACGGCAAAATTCTGCCCATAATCTGCTTGCTGTGCATACTTCCAGTGGACTTAAGTTGTGCATGCTAATGCCCTCACCAATATGGAATCCGGTGTGATTCACAGCAAAAGTGTGCATGTGAACGCAGTGGATACCCAAGTGATACACAGACAAGACAGGCATGACAAACATGCACCTCCAAACCCAACAACCATTGTTTCATTCTGTTCCATATACTCTGAGCATACCAATAAATTAGACTAATTAATTAACAAATTAACTAATCAACTGCCCCTGAGGGCAGGGGCACTGTAACAAAAACAAAACTTTAAAGGAAATTTAACAAATTAAATTAAAGTTACATTTTCGGGAGGGGAGAAGCCTCAAGTGTACTGGCAGACACGGTGTATGCTCCTTCCCCAAGGACACCAGGGCAAGAATATGGCTACAGAAAAGACCCACTCAATGACCCATTGCTTGGACCTATTAATGGCCATCTTGGCCAGGCCCAGGCTAACAAGGAGGTCCTCCACCCTGCCCATCCCCCTCTGCACCATGTCATGATGCGACAGATGATGTGTGCCATGCGGATCAAATCCACGAGGGAAACTTAATCATGCGGTCACAACAGTTTTGCAATTTGTATTTTATTTCAAGATGCATGCCCTGAATTCAGAAGTAATAAGTCTACCACAACTTCAGAGATTTTTAGAAAACTGAATTAAACATTTATTAACAAAAGAAAAGTTTTCAAGCACATACATAGGACAATAAATTACTACTGTAATAACTCCTAAAACCCCTAATTAATCTGGCTTCCAGTTATATCCCTATTTGTTTACTGTTGTAAACAAACAAAAAAAAAAGTTTTAAAATAGATTCCAGCCAGTTAACACAATACCCTGGATAGTCAAATTCAAAATGGTTTTTCCCAGCTTCCATTTCTGTAGCTTAATGCACAAATAATGGAGACTATGCACACTTCTGGTAGATCTTACAATACTTTCCCTGACACATAGCTTCAATCTCCTTGAAACATGTTTCTCCCTTTTAATGTGAATTCCATTGTTCCCATATGTCTTTGGAACATTACTTTTCTCATAATATAAATCATTGCATGGTGCTCAGTAACCTTTGGGAAAAATAAACACACTGCTTAGCCTAGCTTCTCTGGCTAGGTGTAATATCCTACCAGCTCTTTGAAATTCAAACTACCTTGATTTATCTAAAAGTGCAAATTCTCCTCACCCCACCTTATAAAACTTCAGTCATGTTTATGTATTTAGCATTTCAACCTAGATTCTTTTGATGAATCAAATCCTCAAGACCAGTTGTCTCCAATTCAATTAAATCCCACACACACACACACACACACACAAACTGTCCAAACCCCATTATTAACCTACTTTTACAATAAATCACAATAATATTATGAGACTTATTATACTTTCATGACAACTGGGTGGCCAAAGATCAGGAGCATGGAGCTGAAGTGCAAAACAAATTTGAGGAGCAACCCTCTGAAATAGTGGAACAAGGGCTGCAACCTCACATAACCAACACATGCATAGAACACAAAGCAGCTGAAATTCTGCTCCAAAATATAACAGCATAAGTGAAAGTTAATGCACAGTGCTTGAATTAAACACTGAAATAACATGCAATTATTAGAGTGCACTGGGTGACACACAGCAGCACATTTCAGAATGATTCTACCTGGCTTCTTGTTCTCCCAACCCTTACCAGATTATCAAATGGCAATTGCTCACCAGTGACCTGCCAATCATCTCAGCCCCAGGACATCGCTGCAGGATTGCTCAGGGTAGTGTCCTAGGCCCAACCAGGTTTGCCTGCTTCATCAAATGATCTTCCTTCCATCATAAGGTCGGAAGTAGGATGTTTGTTGATGGTTACACAGTGTTTGGTCCCATTTGCAGCTCTGCAGATAATGAAGCAGTCTGTACCCACAAGTGGCATGACTGGGACAACATTCAGGCTTGGGCTGCGAAATGGCAAATAATATTCAAACCACACAAGTGCCAGGCAATGAACCTCTCCAACAAGACACAGTCTAACCATCTTCCCTTGATGTTCAACAGTATAACAGTCATCATCAATATCATGGGAGTCGCCATTGACCAGAAACTTAACTGGACTGGCCACATGTATACAGTGGATGCAAGAACAGGCCAGAAGCTGGATATTTTCCTCACCTCCTGACTCCTCAAAGCCACCAGTTACAAGGCATAGGCTAGGACTGTGACGGAATACTCTCCATTTGTTGGATGAGTGCAGCTCCACTAACACTCAAGAAGCATGACATCAGCCAGGCCAAAGCAGTTCACACAATCGACACCTGATTTGCCACCTTAAACATCCCCTCCTTTTGCCACTCATGCAATGTGTCTGCAATGTGGTCAATCTCCAAGATGCAGGGCATCAACTTACCAAGACTCCTTCAATAGCACCTTCCACATTTGCAACCTCCACTACCTAGATGGACAAGACTCGCCATGTTATGCACTAATGAGAAATAGAAATCTACCCCCCTACCTCACTGCAGAGAGCTGCCAGCCAATCAGATGATGGCAGCTGCCCCTTGCAGGCAGCATCCAATAACGATAGTACAGGAAGGAAAAGGAAAATTCTCAGTTCTCTCAGTCTTTCACCATAACTTCATCTGAAGATTGGATAAATCACCAGAGAAAAAGTGTAAGTGGCTAAAAATGGGAAATCACTCATTTCTGAGCAGGAAAGATCCGTGAGGATAAATGATCCTCTTGTTGGCAGATTTACAATGTGCAACTGATTGTGATCAGTAGACTTATGTAAAGTAAGAATATTAAGGGATATGATGCAGCAATGGGTAAATGGGGTTATCGCATGTGCGTTTCTCGAGTCAGTCATAGGTAGCAGCTTCATGTTGGACATGAACCTAAACATTGACTATTGCACCTGGGGATCACTAGCTGGTGAAAGAGGCAAATGGCAACACCTTCTGTGGGCTGGCATTTAATACCATGATGACTAGTGGCTACAGCAGCTCATCACCTGGCAGTTTCACATGCAGCACTTGTGGCAGAACCTGCTTCTCAAGGAGTGACCTTCACTGCCATCGCAAAGATGCAACAAGTGAAGACACCCCACCTAAATGGATTGTTTGCTGCATGTCCACAATCTCTCATAGATGTAAGGATATCAACTCTCTCACCCTTGTATACGTGGAGTAAGTTGGACAATACCTAGTGTACAGCTTATCTGTTTTATTTCAAATGTAATTGTTATCTCTTTTCACATTTCTCTTAGTATCTGTCATTCTCCTTCCCTCTCTTTCTATCTGCTGCCTCCTCCCCACTTCAGGTTTCCTTTGTTTCCCCTGTCTTTTTTTGCCCTCAACATGCTCTTTGTGATTTAAACTGAGTGATGAACAGCCAGGAAGCCAGTTCAAGAGGTTCAGGTAGCTACAAATGTTAATTCAATAAGTTCAATAAGAGGTGGGTGGGTTATTCTCCCACTGTTTTAGGTGCAGCAGTGGGGAGAACAGGAACATTTTGGGAAAGTTCAATCTAACCAGTCCATTGGATGGCATTTATGAGTTCTGTTAGTAGCAACAGTAGGTCTTGTGGCTCAGTTGGCAATATTCCTACCTCTCAGTCTGAAAGCTCTGTGTTCAGGTCTTGCTCCAGGACTTGATGGTCAAGGAAAGAACTATTATGGTGTGGTGTATAAGATTGTTAATAGCCTGCAGATCCTTCCAACACTCCACATTATTCTCCGAGGGGAAGATGTGAAACAAACAAACCGTAACAGCAGTTTTTTAAAATGTGATTATAAATCTGCGATCCTTTGCTAGGAGAAAAGAGGGCAAGTTGTAAAAATCACTTCGTAATATACAAGAACAAATTGAAGACAAATTAAGCATATAACACTTTGGGAATGGTGGGTCAAAGCTCGAGTGTAAAATTACAGCTTTGATGTATTTGAGATATACAATATCAAGTAATTTGCAACTTTAGAAAATTGCAATTATCACAGTGGCTAATGTTGCAGAAATGAGATCAGGAGTATTTAACCCACATAAAATAGGTGCTGCGAGGGAAATATTCAACAAGATCTATTTTTGGGCATAGGGATTGCAACGCCATGCCCAGTCCCATGGAGGCAGGCAGCACACTCAAAAACGGCCAACAGCACGCATGGCTAACACGATATATAGCTAGACTGGACCTCTGAAAGGTAGCCTTCCCCTCTTAAATGGGAGGTATGTGAAACAACAGATGCTGCAAGTCTCAGGAAGGTTTGGATGGAAGGTACAGGATAGCAAATTGGAGCAACAAGCCAGAGAGAGGTCTCCCAAGTTTTCAAATGCCTTAGTGATGGAGCTCGAAAGGAGGAGCGGAGTCAGGAAACCATCAAGGCATACCCTGAGAAGAGAATGGGAACAGATGAACCAGGGAGGTCAGTTTCTGGAGTGTGGCCCTGAGGACCTGGCTGCAGCACCAAAAAAAGTTCAATAAACTCACATGGGTGGTCAAAGTTAGTAAATGCATTTTCACATGACACCTCCTATCCATCGTTCCACCAACCTTTCATGTTGCTTAATGTACCACATCCCCATTGCTTACTCATCAGCAGTCAAGACTCATGTCTAACATTCAGAGACTCTACCTCATCTGCCCCAAGCCTAATGAACTTATACACCAACGAGCAGCACCCCCTCCCCACAACCTGGTCCTCAAGTTTATCTATGAAGATGAGACCTGCTGTGGCATACAGGCTCAGACTTTCCCGGTGCATTAAATGAATATATTGCAAAGCTGGCTGACTACTGTAAGTCATGGCACCTACAACCAAACACCGATAAAACATTCTCTAGCACATTCCGCCTTCACAATGCCTGCGCTAAAAGGGAGCTGAACATCACCCTGGAAGCACGATCCCCACCTTGTTTATTTAGGCATCAGCCTTAGGTACAGTCAGCACGTCACCAAGAATGTAGAAGAAAATTAAAACCTGCAATAGCCTCCTCAGTAAACTGGCCAGTACCTCATGGGGATCAAAGGTCAAAACCCTAAAACCTCTGCTCTTGTTATCATGTGCTCAACTGCAGAATCACAGGTACTCTTCGATCAACTCACCTCCCTGACTCCTAGACCTGAACAACAATTCCCCTTCCTGCCCCTGGCACCTCCTACATCAGAAGGGAAATTACTGAGAAGGTCTACTTCAATCCGAGCCTTCAATAGTCTCCTCAATCCACCAGCAATACACCTTCCCTCACACCACCATACATGGTTAAACCCACCACACCAATGAGTAACAGCTATGGCAGGAGGATTGGCAGAGGAAACAATCCATCAGAAACTACTCTTGTCATCGTAAACCCCACTGCTTGCCACCAGACTTTGATCTCCCACGGCAGCAGTGTGCACCTTAAACCATTTCTGGACTGCAACATTTGTGGGGTTGCTAAAACCATCCAGGCTGTAGCTGTGGTGCAGTCCAAACAATGACTCACATTGTCGAGAAGTGTCCACTGACTAAACTTGAATAAAGGCAAAATACTGCGGATGCTGGAAATCTGAAACAAAAACAAAAAATGCTGGAAAAACTCAGCAGGTCTGACAGCATCTGTGGAGAGAAAGACAGATGGACGTTTTGAGTCCGTATGACTCTTCTTCAGAGTTTCAGAAGGCGGGCTTAAAGAACTGCATCTAGCCACTGACAAGGTTACTGCTTGGGTCTGTGACTATGTGCAGGATAAATAAATAAATATCTGCACACACTGACCAATGCTACCAGCTTCACACCCACCTCTCACTGCTTCCAAATAACCCCAGTTGTCCAGTAAACCTTTTCTTAAAGAAGTTGATGGTTTGGACCACAATATTCCTTGTGACTGCATGGCTCTCATTTTAAGTGTGATGTCCTCACATGATCGGGTGGGGAACAGGGGGTCATTTGCCACATGTTTAGCTGATGTTCCATGTCACTCAATGGTCAGCCTCCGCTTTTTCATGTTTGGTCAAAGATGGCGGGTACTCCTGACGGGCACAAGATGAATGCATTGTGGCAGCTGCCAGGATAGTGGGTATTCACTGAGAGGGCGTTCTGGTCATGGACGCACACCAACTGGACTTTGATAGATTAGTAGCCCATTTGGTTTCAGTGATCTCCTTTTTTATGTCCCACAGGCTGGCACGTCCCTGACCTGATTGGGCGTAAAATTGCTCGCGATGACGTTATGTGAGCATCCCGACGTCATCGCGCACTCATGTGATATTTCAATCGACAGGCGTGCACGGATGCTGGAGCAGCGCCCGCCATTAATTAACAGGCCACTTAAGGCCCTTAACAGCCCAACTGACGGCAATTTTCCCTTCCCTGTGCGATTTCGCGCTTGTTGCACAATCAAAACAGGCAGGTGGCCAGCCGACATTTTCAGAAACTTCATCCACGGGCTGGATAAAAAGGGTCAGCAGCAATGCCAGTGTGAGTGATGAGGAGTTTTGGAGATAGTTTGCTGCTGATTGCTTATTGGTACTTGGCAGCATTCTCTCTGTTTGGAGCTTCAATCCTAGCATTTCCAGGCTTCATTTCTGGACTCATTGGTGTCTGCAAGACCCCTGGAGGATTCAGGCCGTGTGGATCCTTCCAGGTATCAGACAGCCTTCCGTTACCTTGGTAATGGGGATTGTGGTCTCCGTTGGAGGCACTTCCTCTGTGGAGGAAGAGAGGGGCAGAAGGGAAAGGAGGGAGAGGTGTCCCAATGCAGCTTCCAGAGGAGGGACCTGTGGGAGGAGAGGCGCAGGTACAATGGGTGCAGAGCCAGCAGGAAGTCCAAGGCGGAAGAGGCTGCAGAAGACACCATTATCCAGTTGCCGGGGTTTACAGGCAGCGATGCAGCTACCTCAGTATGTCTGAGGTGCCACGCTGAAGGAAGCTCCACCTCTCAAGGGAGACTATTGACTCCATTTGCCAGATGAGTGGGCCTGAGACCAGCTCCAACTGTGTGGGTGAACACCCCATGCCGGTGACACTGAAGCTCACAGTGGCCCTCAACTTCTATGCCTCCGGCTCTTTCCAGGGCTCAGTGGGTGATCAGTGTGGAGTCTCCCAATCAGCTGTCCACAGTTGCCTCAAGCTGGTGACAGAAGCTCTGTTCAGGCAGGTCCTAACCTTTATTATTTGCTGTATGGACAAGGCCAGCCAGGCTGAGCAAGCCAGAGGCTTTGCAGTGTTTGTTGGGTTCCCCTGCGTCCAGGATACAATTGACTGCATACATGTGGCCATCAAGGTGCCAGCGGGTGATCCAGGTGGCTTTGTCAACAGGAAGGGATTCCACTCCATGAACATGCAGATAGTGTGTCATCATAGGATGCAGATTCTGCAAGTCTGTGCAAGGTACCCTGGCAGCTCTCATGATGTTTACATCCTTAAACGCTCCCAGGTGCCGAGGCTCTTCAATTCTCCAGCCCGAATGGATGGACGGCAGCTGGGAGACAAGGGCTATCCATTGAATAGGTGGCTCATGACACCTTTCGGGCACCCAAGATCAGAGGCAGACAAGCATTGCAATATGAGTCATGCCTCCAGAAGGGCGGTGGTAGAGAGGACTGTAGGTCTTCTCAAGATGAGCTTCTGATGGCCTGGGCCACTCAGGGAGAGCATTACAATGCCCCCAGAGTGGGTGTCATTGATAATGGTTGCGTGCTGTGATCACCAAAATCTGGCACTGGCAAGGGGAGACCCACTGGACGAAGAGGATTTTGACGCTGCTGCACAGGACACAGATGATGAGTCCAGTAGTGAGCCTGAAGATGAGCACGGTGAGGAGAATGCTGAGGGCATGGAGCTAGACCTCGGTAACGTAAAGGGAAGCAGAGATACCAGGGATGCCTTGATCCAATGCTCCTTCAGCTCGGCTCTCAAGATCAGCTTCAACCGTATGCCAGGATTGCCACCTCCATTCTGGATGTCTGAAAGGACCCTTTCATTTGAATACAAAGAATACTCAGTGCCCATGCAATAAAATTCAGAGCCACCTACATCCAGTATTACATACTGGCGTTCCCCGCACCAACAAAATAAAAAGGTGAAACATACTCAGGCCATGATGACAAAAGCACGATTTATCTCATTCTGACAGTTCAATAATATTTGCATAAGCGTTTCTGGTCTTCAACCCCAGACCAGTATACTTAAAGTCAACATAAATGAACATAAAATCACCCGTGATCTGTCCCTCTTGTGCTCATGGTGCCTTTGACTTATGTTTGCAAGTGCTACGTCTTGGTGCTCCCCTCTCATTGGCACCGACATTGGAGACAGCCTGCTGACCGTGCTGTCTTGTTGACCTTAATGACCTTGGCGGTCGTCCACTGGCCAGTGGAGCGTGTGCTGGCCCCGCCTGGGAGGGAGCGGCAAGTGCCACGGTTGGCATCTCCCCAGTCGCCGCAGCCTCATTAGATGCCACGGTCACTGGCAAAGGGGTGAAGGAACCTCTGCCATCATCCAGAGCACCATGAGAGGAGCCCAGAGACAGCAGGCAGGTCGTGTGCCAAAGTGAGGTCGCTTTGGACCTCCCTGCTCACCATTGATGGACTGGCACTTGGCTGGGATACTGGGTACCTCATCCATCTCCCACACTGGCATTGACTACCTGAGGTCAGTGCCTGTATGAGGGCTTGCAGGTCCGAGCGCAATCCCAGGAACCCCTGATTCTGTTCCTGGAGCTGCCTCTGCATGAGAGTCACCACTCTCTCCATGGAGGAGGCAGTGCGCTCGGCCATGACGGTCAACGCACTGCTCATGCTCTGCATGGACTCCTCCATTATGGAGACCATGTCATGCATACCCTCATGGACGTCCACCAGATCTTCCCACACATCTCGCTGGACATCCAGCGTTTGCTACCTAATGGATGACTCCAGAGGCTCATCATCAGCCTTCTACTGAGCATTGTCCTGGTTCCCAGCAGTCCTCCAACTGCCGGCGCCCTGGGCACTCTCTGCCTCCGCCTCCACCTCAAGCGAGTGTGAAGTGGCCTCACCAATGTGCACCAAGATACGAGTCACCAACCTAATGCCCACCAAAGTGTTGTTATCTGTGCTGGTGCCTGCTTTAGAGAGCAGGTGTGAGTCAGGTGCAACAGAAGCTCAGTGGTCCTCCGGTGTCAGGGGTGGCCCTTCGGGGTCTGCAGAGCACATACCTGCTGGCGAACCTAAAAGGGAGAACAAGGATATGTCATTAGTTAAAGTCAACACACTGTTACAGTGCATGTTAGGCACCCTGGTGAGACCATGGAGACCCGCATCATAATGCCCTCGTCTTCCAATGATCAATAGGGACTCCAGGTTCGAGGTTCACATCAATGAAGAGACTACACTAGAATGGTTGTACAAATCGAAAGTATCCCCTCTGTGCATTGCATTCATACTTTTGTCTGGCACCACCGCCTCTCCACGTCTGGTTGCACAAGATACATGCTGGCTCAAGCTCCAGGGCATCTTGCTCATATCTGGACAGGATTAGGAAGCCTCTGCTGGTCCGCGACCTTTCAATATCGTTGTGGGCTGTCTTCTCCTGAAACAACAGAGAGGCAGTGATTAGTCCACTCTGTACCTGCAGCGCCATTGCAACCTGGCCAACCTCAGCTGGGAAGCACTTGGCATGGCTCACCCAAGTCGTGGCCCTTGAGCCACAAGGCACAAGTCCAGCAGCAAGGGCTCACCCCCTTGGCCAGCTCCAGTGTCATTGACAGTTGGCACTCAGTCTCTAGAACCCCGGAGGTCCACGGTGGGGACGATTAACAGTTCTGCACGCTGATCCATGCCAACATGGTACTCACCTGTGGTAAAGTGGAAGGCTATGTACATTTAAGAGAATGTAGTTAGTTGACCATGTGACTGAATTGACCAATCGCTACACAGCAGGGGCTTCTTGGGTAACTGTAGGTTTAGGGCTGGAGATGATTGAAGAAGCACACCTGGTGTTAGTGCTATGTTCTTAGTTCCAATAAACTACCAGTTTTCTTTTCAGTTAATTGGTCTATCTGCCTGTATTGTTTCAAGCACCAACTAATGTGTTACTAACAAGGGTGCAGCTAGCATTCACCGGACAAAGCAAACCTGATAACTAAAAACATAAAATCACCCTTCCTGAGCGCAGCCGGTCATTGAAACGCTACCAGTACTGGACCCAGGTGTGCTGTACCACATCAGGGCTGCTCGCCATTGCTGCAACCTCACCCATGCCCTCTTGGTGAGGTGTGGTGGCCTCCTCCTCCCATCCCTGGGGACAAGGGTGTCCCTCCCAGCTGCCAACACCTCCAGGAGGGGCTGAGCACCCACCCGACCTGCCCTCCTGCCTGCCATGTCCAACCGCACTCAAATCCTACTGCTTCTCTTTGCTTGGTGAGAAAAAGATTATATTGCCTTTCCTCGCAATCAGTCCCTCCATTACTTCCCTGATGCAGCAATGTATGGCGCACTGGGATGTGTTTACTGTATTGCCGATGGTTATCGGATCATTGTTGGGAAAGGCGCGAAATAAATGCAAGTCTTTCCTTTGCTCTGTATGTAACACTATCCCCACCTACACAACTGTGTCATGCAACTTCTGCTGAATGGAATAATATTGCAAAAAGAGGAAAATCTGCTGTGCATGAATTGCAGGTCATCTACCTTAGACTGCTGTGAATATATATTTACACTGGGTAATACCTCGTATGATGGAATAGTTATCACATGCCTCAGGGAGAATGAAGATGCGCGCGAGAAAGTGCTGGCCCCGACTCTCCCTCTTCCCCCCCCACCCACACAGGTAGGGCTGAGCGCTCAGCTCACGTGTTACGCTGAGCGGGCCTTAATTGGCCCACCCGCGTAAAATGGCAACACGGAGCCTATTGCGGGCGGCGATCGGCTCCACAACCACCCCTGCCCACTCTTGCCGAGCCCACCCACCACCTGAAAAATTCAGTCCCTGCTAATAAAAGTAGAATCAACTCTTGACACTCAAGATCTGCTTCAGCAGATTTCTTGCCCTTTCTTCACCCTGGAAAAGAGATAGTCACATTGAAATCTAATGCAATCATAGTCATGCACTGTGCTCATCTTGTCTGCAGCTCCGGCTCCAGTAGATGGTACAGCTCGATTGCATCCTCCTTGCTGAAGAGCAGAAGGTGAAGATTGGCCCCTTCAGACATGGCCAAATAATTGTGCTTGGGTCCAATAATGTAAGTTCTGGACTGCTTGGGATGGGCATTAGACACCTAAGAGTTATATGGTAAAAGCAAAAAACTGCGGATGCTGGAAATCCAAAACAAAAACAAAAATACCTGGAAAAACTCAGCAGGTCTGGCAGCATCCACGGAGAGGAGCACAGTTAACGTTTCAAGTCCGAATGACCCTTCAACAGGACTTATATGCATTTGTCTTTGCTCACTGTTCTTCTTCCTCTAGGACAGGCATTGGCAGTCCAATGTAAAAACCCATGTTGAACTGTGGAAGATGGGGGTATGGGGGTAAGGGCAAGGATGGGAGAAAAATTGTTGCTTTGGAGAAATGCGTCAAAACAGTGCTGAATTGCGGAGAAACAGCAGGAAAGATTAGAAAAAAACCTGCAGTAGCTCAAACATTGACTTGCGAAAAACAACAGGAAGAATCTAAATCTCAAATGTCAAGAAGTAGAGATAGAATGGCTGTTTCTCAATCAAGCCATCCCGGTGAAGAATGTGAAGGCTCAGGGTATTGCCTCGTCAACCTGACTGATCTGCAGGGAAAATAGAACCAATAGAACGATGTAAAACCCTGATTCCAATTTTGGTTTAAAGTTAGACATTTGTGAGACCCAGTTCTTTAGATACAACTCAGGCTGTAAATTGACATCTGATAGCAAGTTCCCCCTCCTTATTTATCACCGCTACCTGATCTTGTTACACGTGCTCTGGGAATATCACCCATGGCACCTTCCTGTCGCTCACTATCTAAACCCTGCCTCCCCGCCCAAGGAGGATATAATTGAGATGGTGCTCGTGTGGGTAGGGATGAATGACAGTGGATGCTGGAGGTCCACACAGGTCTGGATCACATAGCCCAAGTTCTGGATCACACAGTCCTGGCATGAGATCCTCTGACACACATTGGAACAGAGATGAAAAGCATTAGTTGCAAGGGTTGTCACCATGGCAACCTTTCCAACGCAGCTGAATGAATCACGTATCATTGTGCTTCAGTCAACTTATGCATTGATGTCAGTAAGTGAGTGAATGAGAGAGCACATGAATAGAGAAATGAATAGGATGAGAAGAAAGTGCACAGGAGGATGAAAATAATCCAGAACAGGTTGTCAACTTGTGATTGGGGTTTATGGAGTGTGGCATCCTCAAGCAAGGGCTGTAAGTTGCGATACCCGACTCCTGTGCTTCTGCCTATTTCGTGCAGCCTTCTCAGCAAATAAACAAGATGAGAAATTCAAACGGTCAGGAGGGCAAATTGTGATTAGGATGTGGACCACAGTGGGTGTGATTCAGTGGTAACATGAACCTCTTTGGAACCCTAGTTATTGTTATGCAGGAGAGCAACATTGAGTGCTTGGCAGATGGTGGTAATGCATTTCAGTCTAAGGATCAACACCCAGAGGAACTGGCTGCATTAGAAAGAAAAATTAGAGATATCTCCAGGTCAGCCAAGGAAGGATTAACAACCTTTACCTTGTATTTGAGGTAACTGCCTGGATGCGTCAGAAAACTTTTCCTCCACATCACATGTGTAGGCATTCTGCACCAACACAGTTTACAGCAGCAATTTATATTTATTTAAGAAGATTCAACTGGAAATAATTCTTCCTTCTCAATATTGATACATATAACGTAATGGAAGATGTCATTAGATGTCCTGCCAAAGCAAATGATGGCCCATTGCCTCCATAAAATGTCCGACCTCATGCTGAAAATGGCACTTTTATTAGACCAGAGAGAGGTTTACAATTCTTCTGTTCTTGATCTAAGTGAGATTGAAGGATTAGTACCACATCATGTTGAAATGCAGGACAGGTTTCTGTTTTGGCCTATAGTTGTCCAGGTTTATTTTAAGTAGAACTGTAAAACAGTAGAGGGAGAAAGAGAAAAACAGAAAATGCTGGAAAAACTCAGCGGGCAGAATTTTCTGGCTGACATGCGGATGGTGTAGCCCACATGGCATCGCTTAAAATGTCGCCCGGTGACGTCGTGCGAACGTCCCGATGTCAGCGCGCGGCATCGCAATATTTAGGCGGGCAGGCGCGCTATGCAGCGGCACGCACGCCCGCCATTAATTAAAGGCCTTGTTAAGGCCCTTAACTCGACAATTGACACCGATTTTGAAGAGCCTGTGTGAAATTCAGCTCGGTGCACTGGCCCAACAGGAAGATGGGTAAGTGATTTTTGAACAGAACTCATGCACTGGCGGGATATGAGGGCTCAGAGGGGTTGTTCATGTTTTTTCTGAAGTATTTAATGTAGAAAGCGTTTTAAACTTGGCTGTGATTGTTACCAGTTCAGATCGATTTCCAATAGCTTTCTCTGTACTTCGAAGCTTCAGCTCACCAGTCTGCAGTCAGTAATCTTTATCGGGCCTGCAGCTTTCTGGAGGCCTCCATTTAGCCTGGGTATGGGTTCTGACATCTCAACTGGAGGCAGCTTCTCTGAGGAGGAAGGGAGGGATAGAATAAGGAGGAGGCCAGGAGTCCATAATCAGCCTCCAGGGGAGCCACCTTTGGGAGGCCAGGCGCAGGCACAAGGGGCGCAGGGCCAAGAGGTTGTCCAAGGTGGAAGGGGCCGCAGAAGATGCCACTATCCTGCTGCCAGGGTATACAGGCAGCGAAGCAGCTACCTCAATATGACTGAGGTGCAGTGTCGTCTGTCAAGGGAGACAGTCAGCTATATCTGTCAGATGATTGGCCCTGAGATCTCCCCTAACTGTGTGGGAGGACACCCCATGCCAGCAGCTCTCAAGGTCACAGTGGCCCTCCACTTCTATGCCTCTGGCTCCTCCCAGGGCTCGGTGGATGATCTTTGTGGTGTCTCCCAATCAGCTGTCCACACTTGTGTCAAGCAGGTTACAGATGCTCTGTTCAGACGTGCATTGAATTTCATCCACTTCCGCTGCGACCAGGCAAGTCAGGCACAGTGAGCCAGAGGCTTCACGGCCATTGCTGGCTTCCCCTGCATCCAGGGTGCAATAGATTGCACACATGTGGCCATCAAGGCGCCAGCAGGTGAGCCCGGTGCCTTCGTCAACAGGAAGGGCTTCCATTCCATGAACGTGCAGATAGTATGTGACCACAGGATGCTGAATCTACAAGTCTATGCAAGGTAGCCAGGCAACTCCCACGACGCCTACATCCTCAGACACTCCCAGGTGCCGGGGCTCTTCAGTGCTCCGGCCCGGCTGGATGGATGGCTGCTGGGTGACAAGGGCTATCCCCTCAGAAGATGGCTCATGATGCCTCTCCGCCATCCAAGAACAAAAGCTGAGGAGCGCTACAATAGGTGCCACGGCACCACAAGGGCTGTGGTGGAGAGAGCCATCGGTCTTCTCAAGATGCGCTTCCGTTGCCTGGACTGCTCAGGGGGCGCACTCCAGTACCCCGCAGATCATGTCTCTGTGATAGTGGTAGCATGCTGAAGTCTGCACAATCTTGCGCTGGAAAGGGGGGATGCAGTTGACGATGAAGACCTTGACATGCTGGATGAGGTTGCACATGATGAATCCAGCAGTGGCTCAGAGGATGAGGAAGCAAAGGGCGAGGATGAGGGGCAGCACGCTGACCCGCTATTACACCAAGGAGGCAGGGACACCCAGGACAATTTAATCCAATGAACCTTCAGCTAGCTCCACACACATTGATCAGCAGGACCAGCATTGCCTGTCGCTTCCACACGTGGCACTTAGGTGCTACATCTTCCACCTCATCAGCTGCAACTAAGGGCTTAGTACAGAAACATCAATGTCCACTCAAACACTCATGAGATGTCTGTGAAGCATACAAATGCAGCACAAAGGAAACACCCTCAGCCATGGTCAATAAGACATGTGTTGGAGTTCTGAGTATGTGTCTAGCTGCCTCCCCTGCAGGTTGCTCCCAGGCTACTCAATTGTGACAAACACCAACATATGCTGCAGGGAGAACGCATCTTCTCCTCAACTAAGGCTGATGTAAGCATGGTCACTATCTGTTTGCCCACCCAGCGTGCGCTAAATGCCCAATGCGGTAACAACATTGAGACGTTTGTGAGGGGTGGTGGGGGGGGGGGGGGGGGGGGTGGGTGCTCAAAAGCTAAGGCTACCTGCTGGGTCAAATGGCCAAGGCTGACATGGTACTCATCCTTCCAGAGCGCAGCAAATCATTGAAACGCTTGCGGCACTGCGTCCCAGTGCACCGCACATCGTCATGGGCGCTTACAGCCACCGCCACCTCCTGCCACGCGTGCCTGGTCAAGTGGGGGGGCCCTCCTCCTCTCATCCTTTGGATACAAAATATCCCGACGGTTGGACACCTCTTGGAGGAGGACAGCAAGGCAGGCATCAGAGAACCGAGGGGCACAGTGGCCCCCCGCTGGCCTATCCTGCAGCCTGCCCCCTCCTCCTCTTCCTCTGCCCTCAAACCAGCATGTCCTTCTCTATGAGTGGCCATGGTGCACTGCCTCAAGGAGGCTGCCTGGCCACTCTTTATACAGACTGCCGGTTTCCCATTGGAACCGGCGGTCTGAACATGCATGTCGCCCATTCGATTTTCCCGTTGTACACGGGAGTCATAAACCCGCTGGGCGGGCCTTAATTGGCCCGCCTGTGCAAAGTGGCAGCGCGGCCCGTTTCGGCGGCAGCGATCGGCTGCCCATCCGCCGCCGAGTCAGTCGGGCCAGCCCGACCGTCAAGGGCAAAATTCAGCCCAGCAGGTCTGTGGAGAGAAAAACAGAGTTGACGTTTCGAATCCCGACCCTTCTTCAGAGTTATAGAGAAGTAGAAATGTGATGAGAGAGAGAGAACTATTAACCACTTTATCTGTGTCAGATACAAAGCTGGTCCCAGAAGCAAAGGTATAGTTTCCCAGCCCACCATACTCATTCATGCATTTTTATGTTTGAAATTTAGAAATTTCTGACAAGGAGCTGAATGATTTACTATTGTGGTGATGTGTATAACATTTGTGGTTATGGAGCAGGGTCTGCTGATTGAAAACAGATTGCATTTAGAAAATGAATGACTGATGAATAATGTCTGCAAAGAAAGGTCAAAAATAACAATGACAGCTGGATTTTTGACACAAAACCACAGTTTGTAATGCAAGGTGGAGAGGATTAGCAACAGGGAATTTTAAGCTTCAGAGCCTTACAGATAATGCTGCAGATATGTAGAGACTAACAGTTTCCATTTTATTTGGACAGCAAAAATTCAGTCAGTATCCACTTATTTTTTCTGTGTGGATGAAAATAAGCACAATTCCCAACTCCACACCTTCGGCTCTGACCTGATCCTGTTACAGCTCCAGGGAATGACATTCTGTTGCACGGTGTGGGCAGGCATTCTTGATCTCATAACCACAAGCGTACAACAAAGTTCCACCCCCAGGCAGCACAGCGCTACAAAGGAGCTGGAATTGGTAAAGAATAATTTCTCCATGAACTAGGACAGGAGACAGAGAAAGAGAGAGAGTGAATGGCAGTGTGAATTGGGAGGATGAATATTTTTTCTACTCCTCCAAGAAGTACCTTGGACATTTTCCTGCCTTACAGAGGCTATTATAGGAGCAATCCCATTCTTGTAAAAAAAATCTTAAAATTCCTGGTAGTGAAAAGTCTCTATTATCTGAGTGGATGGGTAAGGAATTTGTGGGATGACTCAGTTAAGCAGGTCATTGCACTTTTTTTTGTTCTGACAGAGATTGGGCAGAAACCTCTTTATATCCACCACCTCCTCCTTGTGGACGTCACTGGAAGATGTGATTGGTAAAGTAATGCTATTCACTAGAATTCCAGATGGTTCTGTCTTTGAAGGCCCCAATGGATGATTTTGGGCATCAGGGTCAGGTCCTAACACAAGTGTTTGAAATGCTGCAGAGTGATCAAGTCCCATGGCAAAGCAGCAAAATTAATAATTGGCTTGGTAAATAAATTTTCAAAATCATTTTGAGCCTTTTTATCTGGCTCAGTAGCCCAACTTGCACCGCAAATAATATTTCTCCCTCCTCACACCTCCATAGATTTGGATGTCACAATAGCACAAAAGCTGTGGTGAGTGCCTATCAAAGTTGTGTAAATTACCCTGAGTCCAGCATTTTGGATTTGGTCAAGGACACACCCATGGGGCAGGCAGAAGTTCCACTCTGCCCTGATCCACCATCAGGAGGAGGCTGCTTTTAGAATAAATAGGCTCCAGTCAAGAAACCTTTCACTTTATTAGGTTTTAATCTGATAGAATTTGAAGGACTGTTGAATTCTTTGGCCATGGGGTACTGATGCTTCTAGCAACTGAGCATGATGATTGGATATAAAGGTCACCTGGATGTCTCAAATTGTAAAAGCGTACTTCACAAGGCAGTGGCAGAATGGAGTGTCAAACCCTGCAGATGGGAATTCAATCTTGACAATCCTATCAGCTTGCTGGGACACTTTAAAGGACACATGTTTAAATATTATATATATTATATATGACTCCCTTGCCTCTTTTTCAGACATTTATGAATGGGGTGTGTGAATCAGGTTGCCACAGTCTCTGTGCAGATGCATCGAAGTAATACGGTATTGGTTACAGCTTCTAGCAGAATTATTAGCCTTAGAGGTATATGTTCTCATACATGTTCACAACATGTTTGTATATGAGTGTTGTATTTTTGAAGCAAAGTGAGGGAGGCTCAGTTCAAGAGAATTAGATTTGCCTGCTCTGTTTCTCATTATATATGAATTAATTGGGCCTATGCATTGGTTGAGATCCTATGGTCAACTCACAATCCCCTTGCAATGTATGTAAGTTTTAAAATGTAAATACCTAATTAATTCTAACTAGATGAACCAATGATAACATAATTAATCTTTAGAGTCTTAAAAACATGGCAGTGAAAAATATCTTGAATCAAAGAAGGGCTCCTGCTTTCATCAAGGGTGCTGGTGCTGCTGCCTTCTCCAGATCCTAGACTCTTTATCTTTGTCCTTAGTCCCTTCTTCTGATTTATAGGCCATATAAGAACTAAAGGCATTGTGTTTATGTAGTGCTTTTCATTCCCTCAGGAGGTCACCAAGTCCTCTGTAGTTAATGAGTTGCTTTCGAAGTGAGGTATATCTTCTTCAAAAACTAATGCTGATTTTATTTATCCACCTGAAGTGGCAAGTGGGGCCTTAGTTTTTAATGTCTTATCTGAAAGCACCTACAGCAATTTAGCAGACCAGATCCCAGGGTTCCTGCCCTATTCCTGTCACTGGCAAATTTTATTAGTGTAGAAAAGGGGGCGGATTGCAGGCCCACATTCAGCTGTCCCTATGTTGCTGACTCCATTGTACAAATAAGCATATCTGATCCCCTGACATTTTCGAGTTGGGCTGGCTTTTGAAGGCAACTTGGTACAAACCAGCTCAGAAGTGTCATGGTCCATGGGAAAATCCTGGTTTGGAGTCAAGCACCTTATGACAGGTAAGTTCAAAAGGTGTTGCCAACTATACATGTCATAATGAAAAGTTGTATCATGAGTTATATATATTTTTAATACAGTGATTGATGCTGGGGTGTTGTTATGAAAAGGTAAATGACCATTAAATTGAATAGCATTGTGAAATGGAAAAGTCTTCAGATGTTTAAGTATGCATTATCCACTGGATTAATTGCTATTCTGCACTGCACAATAATAATATTCATTTCTGACTGCGTGAATTGTCCCCTTTGCATCCATGTTTTCCTTGAAGTCGAGCTCAGCTATCTGTTGATAGTTTCAAAGCTTTTGCAGGTGACTGAGCTTTTACACTCTTGATGTTCCGCTCAGACATCTGTTTGGCTGTTTCAAAGCTTTGACAGATGACAGTGCCTCTATCTGTGTTCAAAGGATTTAAAATATTCAGCTCTGAAGGTTTTGTTGACACAGTATTTAAATAGCATCTCATTATGAATATTGGGCTAAGTTCCAATCTCACTAATGGATTCAATTTAGCAAGGGTTGTTTATACAGTGTTAAGGAGAATGTGAGCTTTTTATATTGACAGATATATGAGCTGTAAAGGAGATTATAATTTTTAAATGGACTTTAAAGTAGTGTTAGTTATCTTGACAGATTTATGAGCTTCTCAAAGACGTTCCAATATTATTGAGTTCTGCATATAGTAGAAGCTGGGTGATTGGGTATGGAGCGTAAGGGGAATGAGGGGATGGTGAGGGTGTGAGGGAGGATTTGGGAGTTTTGGGGATAAGGGGAGCATGGGGTGTAAAGGGGGATATGGGGGAATGAGGAGAGAAGGGTAAGAGGGTAGTGGGCTGTGAGTTAGGGAGTTTCACACTTCCCTCCAGAATTGGGCGAAGTCTCAAACAATGGAGGTGGCCCTTTTAACCTGGCTGCTTGCACCGGCCGACCTCTCTCTCTACCTTGTGCCTGCTGTGGGAGGCGGCTGCCCTTACTCCAACTCATCCCCATCCCTCCACCAGGGTGGCCAGACATTACTGGTCAGGAGGTGAGATCACAGCATTGGGAAACCCCCAACTCCTGGGGCTGAATTTTCACCCCGTTGGGGGGGAAGTTGAATGGTGGGCGTGCACAGGCACGCTTCCAATTGGCGCCCCCAATCAGAAGTGTGATGCCATTTTACGTGGGTGGGCCAATTAAGGCCCACCCAGCGTGACGTCCGCACAGAAGTGCTATGCACTCCCTGTGCAGGTTGGGGGGGGTGGCGGGGGGGGTGGAATCCCAAAATCGAGAGTGCACTCTTTTGCGCATGCGCATGAAAGAGTGCACTCATCTCTCTGAGGCTAAGTGCAGCCTCAGGGAGATCGGCTCAAAATGTTAAAAACCTAAAAATATAAAAATAAAATTTCCCTAACATGTCCCCTTTGCTGAACAAGAAAAAAAGAGAATCTCGAAAGAAGTGACTAGTGAGATAGTTGATACGTTGGTTTCTCTTTTCCAAAATTGCCTAGATTCAGGGCAGGTTCCATTAGATTGAAAAATCACAACTGTAACTCTTTTATTCAAAAAGAGAGACAGAAAGCAGGAAACTATAGGCCAGTTAGCTTAACATCTGTCATAGGGAAAATGTTAGAGGCTATTATTAAAAATGTTATAGCAAGGCACTTAGAAAAATTCAAGGCAATCAGGCAGAGTCAATATGGTTTTGTGAAAGGAGAATCATGTTTACTGGAGGTCATTGAAGAAGACACATGTGCTGCCAATAAAGGGGAACCAATAGATGTACTCTACTTAGATTTCCAAAGGCATTTGATAAGGTGCCACATTAAAGGTTATTTCAGAAAATAAAAGCTCATGGTGTCATGCAAAGCCGATTACAGCCACAAATTACACACACTAAGCAGTGTGTGCTGTGAGGGTGACAGCACAAGAAGACCAACTGGTCACCCCTGCAGTTGCAGGCAAAGTCTTTACCTCACCCCCTGTTGCTGGAGGCAAGGCTCAGTAGGAGCCACAATCAAAAAGGAAATCAGACAGGCCCTTCAGCTGCCCTGCAGAAACAAGTGTCTTCAAACTGACTGCGAAAGTGCCAAAATCAGCTCTACTGGAATCGTCCAACTAAAGGCTGCAATGTACCACCATCTGTGTCTCACAGATAAGCCAAAGGCTGATTTATATATTTTAAAAAACTTTTGTTTGGACTCTTAACTTCTCATTTCTGATCTTTGCGTACGTATGTTGCATTTTTATTATTTTTCTCAGGTTTTAGTAACGAATTAACTTGCTCTTTCTTTGACTCAAGAAAGCCTGGTTGAATTGGCTCCTTCTAAAAAACAAAGGCATTTGGATTGGGAAAGGTATCCACGGGAGAAGGAATCCCTTTTAAATTAACCTTGTTGCAACCAGCCAAGGGGGCTGAACAAAGAAGGAGAGCCAGTTCATTCCTCCTCACCCGGGAGCATAACAAAATTGGGGTCCCATTCAGGAAGTTAACAAATTGGGGCAACTTGCCTGGGGGCCTGTCGTAACAGTAGTGTAGGGGATAACATATTGGCGTGGATCGAAGATCAGCTAGCTTACAGGAAACAGAGAGTTGGCATAAAAGGGTCTTTTTCAGATTGGCAGGATGTAATGAGTAGTTTCCCACAGGAATCAGTAGTGGGGCCTCAACGTTTTACAATTTATGTAAATGACTTGGATGAAGGGACCCAGGGTATGGTTGCTAAATTTGCTGACAACACAAAGATAGGTAGGAAAGTAAGTTGTGAAGAGGACATAAGGAGGCTACAAAGGGACATAGATAACTTAAGTGAGCGGACAAAAATCTGGCAAATGGAGTATAATGTGGGCAAATGTAAACTTGTCCATTTTGGCATGAAGAATAAAAAAGAAGTATATTATCTAAATGGTGAGAGATTGCAGAGCTCTGAGATTTATTTGGATCTGTGTGTCCTGATGCATGAATCACAGGAGGTTAGTATGCAGGTACAGCAAATAATTAGGAAAGCTAATAGAATGTTATTGTTTATTGTGAGGGGAATTGATTACAAAAGTAGGGAGGTTATGCTTCAGTTGCACAAGGCACTGGTGAGACCACATCTGGAGTACTGTATACAGTACAGATCTCCTTATTTAAGGAAATATGTATATATATTAGAAGCAGTTCAGAGAATGTTTACTAGACTAATACAAGGAATGGGCAGGTTATCTTATGAGGAAAGTTTGGACAGGTTAGGCTTGTATCCACTGGAGTTTAGAAGAGTAAGAGGCTACTTGACTGAAACCTTTAAGATCCTGAAGGGCCTTGACAGGGTGGATGTGGAAAGGATGTTTCCTCTTGTGGGAGAATTAGGGGTCACTGTTTGAAAATAAGGGGTCGTTCATTTAAGATAGAGATGAGGAGAATTTTTTCTCTCGGAGGGTCGTGAGTCTTTGGAACTCTCTTCCTCAAAAGGCGGTGGAAGCAGAGTCTTTGAATATTTTTAAGGCAGAGCTAGACAGATTCTTGATTGACAAGAGGGTGAAAGGTTATCGGAGGTAGGCAGGACTGTGGGGTCGAGGCTACAAGCAAATCTTATTGAACAGCAGATAAGGCTCAAAGGGCCGAGTGGCCTACTCCTGCTCCTAATCATATGTTCATATGTTATGAAGTTAAAAAGTGCCAAATTTCTATATGATATTCCCAAGTCACAAGCCCAAGGAATATTCTTAGTCTAAATCAGTTCAAAACCAAAAATCTGACTCAGTGGGGGAGATTCACTCATGTAGCATGACTTTCTCACTGCACTATGCAGGCTACATCAATTTCCTGGGGTCAGCCCCATTGCCCATGTGGGTTTCTACAATTATATTGATGAAGAACACCGTGCGGACCATGCAGGTAGCAACCAGCAACGCAAACAAATTTTTCCCCCTATGTATTTCAAGAATAATACATAAAGAAAACAATTAGCACATGTTTATAGAAAAGACATTGATTAAATAGTTCAAATACCACATGACCACCGAAGACAAGACTACAGGGGATTAAACTGTTTTTAACTCTGATCATTGGCAGGTCTGTAAACTTCCACACATTCACACAATTTTCACACTTTCAAACTCTTCTTCAGCTCCTGTAGTTTTCTTTTGACAGTATCTTTCTGGGTCTCCTATCCTGTTGATGTTTGAGCACTCTGGAGTCTCTGCTTAACTCCTTTACCCTTTGGTTGAACTTTTATTTAAAACCTCATGCAGCTGACCTCACGAGTGAATCTGAAGGGAGAAGGGTCAATGGTAGGGCCTTTTAGAGCCTCTCCTGTGCACGAGGGGCCTTCATCCATCAAGCTCATTTCAGTGGCCCCCAGCATATTCAATAATACCTGTTGCGGTTCCCTTTCTGTTGTCCAGCTGAGATGACCTGCATCTTCACCAACGCACTGACCCAACTTCCATGCAGCAATTGTACCCATCCAACACGAGGCTCCACTCACTTTCCATCTTACCAGCATGGTTATTGTCACTTACTTCATGAGATTCCCCATCATTTACCCACCCCTAGTCACCCATGTCCTTTGTCCCATCACCATTGGCCTCCTGGCATCACCTTCGGCCTACCCACTGTCACCCTCCAACCTGAACCCTTTTCCTTCCAGGATGTCCAGATGAACATGCACATTCCCTTCCTTCCAGAGCATCCCAGCCCCATTCATATTGACCTCCCCGACCTCTTCCTTCCCACCCCCCGTGTGTGTCTCCGTGTCCCACTAACAACCCTCGCCGCCCCTTCAACCAACGCCGTTGAAACCTCACCCTCCCAGCTCCCTCTGCCCCCTGTAACCTTAAGCATACTCTCCTATCATGCCCACCCTGAGTTTGCTCCCCAGGAGTCAGCAATTGACACCACCCGCACCACCTTGTGAGCATGTTCACCTCAGATTACACCCCCCCCACAACCCCCCCCCACCACCGCCACCCCCCCCACCCACTTCAGACCTGGACATTCCCCTCACCCTTCAAACCTGGACAATCCACCCCTGCTCCTTAGCCGCCCATCAGCACCTCTTGCTGCCTTCCATCCTGCAGCCCAAAGATCCCATCCCTCATGGCGAGGTCCCTGGAAGATGATTTGAGCCCATGCGAAGTCCCTGAAAGATGTTTGAACCCTTGTCGAAGTCCCTGCAAGATGGCCCAAAGCCTCAGCAAAGTCCCAGGAAGTCCAAAGTCTAAGCGAAGTTGAAGCTGCTGCGTGGAGACCTCCCACCTTCTGAAAGCTGCTTCGTGGAGGAGCCCTGCGGATGAGGCTCCACCCACCATGCAATGCATGTGTTCTGCCAGGATCCGGTAGCTTAGGCCTCCATCATCTTCTGCTCGTCAGATGTCTGCAAGCTGAGAAAGGCCCTAAAGGTAAGTCCCGACTTTTGCACACCACGCTGGTCCAGACGTGATCTGGACCGGCATGTTTTCCCGCTGGTACCACGTGAGTTGGGCATGGTGGGAAGATATCAGTCAGGTCTTCATTTGCATCCCATTAGCGTGATGTAAATCGCTTTCACATTGGCCTCCAGCAGGAGTCTCGATCCGCCATGGTGGGCAGCATTGGAAGATTCCACTGTCGTTTCACACTGGCAGGAAACCAATTTTTGGTCCTCCCGTCGAATTCTCCCCACCCGACATTGATTCCGCTAGTGGGGGCATGGGAGAATTCCACCCAATATGTCTGGATTGTAGATCGTATACTGATCACTGATGGCTATGCTCTCAATCATGAGAGGCAACTACCCACCCTTCTCCCCAAATTAGGCTTGAGATCATCCCTTCTCCCTCTTCCCTTTGAAAATCAGTCAATCTTTTAGCACCTGACATCTCCAAACTTTTAACTTAACCTGCCAGGAATCGGCAATGTTAGCAGATTTCCCACTGGTTACCATCATTACAAAGGGTTGTTTGTCCGGTGACAATAACTCCGCTTATGTCTCACACACAAGTATTTTTTATAATGACAACTTTAATACACTGACATCTTCAAGTTCCTCTCCAAGTCACACACCATCCTGACTTAGAACTATATCGCTGTTACTTTTCTGTTGCTGGGTCAAAATCCTGGGACCTCCTTCCTAACAGTGCTGTCAGTGTACTTACACCACCCTGGGCTACAGCGGTTCAGAAAGGCAGCTCACCATCACCTTCCCAAGGGCAATTAGGGATGGGCAATAAATGCTTGCCTATCCAGTGATGACAACACCCCATGAATGAATAAAAAGAAAAATTGATCTTTCATTTATATTAAATGATATGTAAGTAATACAGCATTACCCTTGGTGTTGCTAACTAGAATACCGAGTCTATATAAGCACATCACCGACAACCAGCAGACATGCAGGATGTTACCATACAGCACCTAATGACATCATTTGTAGCTCCTTTAAATTTACTTTAAAAAGTAATGACTGCTTCATGTCAATGACTCACCCCCTACACATCTGTGTCTGAAGCATGGCTGAAGAGCAAATGGGATGTAATGAGATACAAGTGATCCATACTCACTGTGTAGTGTATGATACATCCAGGCCTAAGTTACAAGGCAGGCATTATGCCTTCATCTTCTTAAAAATTAAGAAGTCTGGTCAAATGTGAGTGCAAAAATACTTTGTGATGGTGAAATTGCTCAGGAACAGCTACTAAAAATATGTAAAAATGATGGGACGATTTTAATTATTGCTCACAACCATTATATACTTAAAATGGTAGTACTTTTGCCTCTGAGGCAGATATCGTGGCTTCAAGTCCCATTCCAGAAACTTGAGCACATAATCCAGGCTGACACCCCAGTGTAGTATGAAGAGAGTGCTGTACATGGCAAAGGTACCATCTGATGAGATGTTAATATGAGACCCTATCTACCTTCTTAGCTGGCCATAAAAAAGCCCCATGGCACTACTTAGAAGGAAGAACAAGGAGTTCTCCCTCTATGGCGTTGCCAATATTTGTCCATCAATTAACATCACTAAGACAGATTACCTAGTCATTACCACATTGCTGTTTGTGGGATCATCCTGTGTGTAAATTGGCTGCTGTATTTCCTATATTACAACAGTGAGTACATGTCAAAGGTACATAATTTGCTGTAAAGCACTTTTGGACATCTTGAAGTAGTGAAAGGCACTATATTTGCAAGCCTTTCTTTCATTATACAGTTCCAGATTCTCAAGCTATACAATACCTTATTTAAAACATGTGAAAAGAAAAGATTTTGTAAATAATATTGTCCAATGCTGTAAAAACAGAGCGCAAAGGGAATCAGAAAAAAGGGGCAGGCAATTGCTACCATAACCACTAGAGGGCACATTAAGCTTATCTGGAAAAACTCAGCAGGTCTGACAGCTCGTCTGGACCTGGAAAAATTTATTAATTTTGCTTCCAATTTCCACCCCTCCATCATTTTCACATGGTCCATCTCTGACACTTCCTTTCCCTTCCTTGTCCTCTCTGGGTCAATTTCTGATGATATTGTCCACCAATATTCATCACAAGCCTACCGACTCCCACAGCTACCTTGACTACACCTCCTCACACCCCGCTTCCTGTAAGGACTCCATCCCATTCTCTCAGTTCCTTCGCCTCCGTCGCATATGTTCTGATGATGCCGCTTTCAAAAACAGTTCCTCTGACATGTCTTCCTTCTTCCTTAACCGAGATTTTCCACCCACGGTGGTTGACAGGGCCCTCAACCGTGTCCAGCCCATCTCCCACGCATCCGCCCTCACACCTTCCTCTCCCTCCCAGAACCATGATAGGGTCCCCCTTGATCTCACTTATCACCCCACCAGCCTCTGCATTCAAAGGATCATCCTCCGCCATTTTCGCCAACTCCAGCATGATGCCACCACCAAACACATCTTCCCTTCACCCCCCCGGTGGCATTCTGCAGAGATCATTCCCTCCGGGACACCCTGGTCCACTCCTCCATTACCCCCTACACCTCAACCCCCTCCCACGGCACCTTCCCATGCAACCGCAGAAGGTGCAACACCTGCCCCTTTACTTCCCCTCTCCTCACCGTCCAAGGGCCCAAACACTCCTTTCAAGTGAAGCAGCATTTCACTTGCACTTCCCTCAATTTAGTCTACTGCATTCGCTGCTCCCAATGCGGCTTCCTCTACATTGGAGAGACCAAATGCAGACTGGGTGACCGCTTTGCGGAACACCTTCGGTCTGTCCGCAAGCATGACCCAGACCTCCCTGTCGCTTGCCATTTCAACACTCCGCCCTGCTCTCATGCCCACATGTCCGTCCTTGGCCTGCTGCAATGTTCCAGTGAAGCTCATCGCAAATTGGAGGAACAGCACCTCACCTTCCGACTAGGCACTTTACATCCTTCTAGACTGAATATTGAGTTCAACAACTTTAGATAATGAACTCTCACCTCCATCCCCACCCCCTTTCCATTCCCCCTTTTTCCAGTAATTTATATAGATTTTTCTTTTCCCACCTATTCCCATTATTTTTAAATGTATTTCCATCCATTATTTTATCTCTACCTTTTAGCCTATTTTGAACCCTTCCCCCCACCCCACCCCCACTAGGGCTATCTGTACCTTGCTCGTCCTGCTTTCTACCCTTAATGTCACCTATTAGCACATTTCTTAGCTAATGTCACCACCGTCAACACCTCTTTGTCCTTTTGTCTATGACATATTTTGGCTATCTCCACCTATCACTGGCCCTCTATCCAGCTCTACTTGTCCCACCCCACCTTAAACCAGCTTATATTTCACCTCTTTTCTATTTTTCCTTAGTTCTGTTGAAGAGTCATACGAACTCGAAATGTTAACTGTATTCCTCTCCGCAGGTGCTGTCAGACCTCCTGAGTTTTTCCAGGTATTTTTATTTTTGTTTTTTTTTGTATTATTTTTATTTTTGTTTTTGTTTTGGATTTCCAGCATCCGCAGTTTTTTGCTTTCACATTAAGCTTATACTGGGGACCCAACTGACCCCCCCACCTTGCTCGTCCTGCTTTCTACCCTTAATGTCACCTATTAGCACATTTCTTAGCTAATATCACCACCGTCAACACCTCTTTGACCTTTTGTCTATGACATATTTTGGCTATCTCCACCTATCACTGGCCCTCTATCCAGCTCTACTTGTCCCACCCCACCTTACCTCTTTTCTATTTTTCCTTAGTTCTGTTGCACCAACCCCACACCTCCTGATGCTTTGTGTTTTCTCCTTATGAATTGCAGAACATCTATCATTGTAAGTCTGAAAATATAATACAAATTTATCTGGGGCTGTTTAAAAAAAAATGACCTGCCAAAAAAGCTAATTCGTACATAAATAATTGGTTGTCTTTCTTTTGTTCTGAAAATACTCAACCACTCTTTGTGCCTACTCATCTTTTCTCAATGTAATGGTCTTGTTGATGGATAGTGAACATTGTGCTAGCCTATGCCCTGAACTCTTCCTTGATCCCAAAACGGCTTTACTTACGTAAAATTTACCAACAAATAATCTCTATCCTCAGGAGTGTTTTAGTGGTGGATGATCGGTAACTGTTAAAAAAAAAGGAGTGAAATATCAGGGGAAATTCTGCTCGAGGAGTGCACTTGAATTTCAATCTACAATGTAACAGAATAATTTTCCTCAACCTAACTAATAACCTAGTAATGCAGATTAAACTTTGATAATTATGCAACTCTTCATTATGCATCTTGTAGATGGCAGCAGTGTGTACCATCTACAAGGTGCACCACAGGAACTCACCAAGCCTCCTTAGACAGCACCTTCCACACTCACAACTACTACCATCTAGAAGGGCAAGGGCAGCAGGCACATGAGAACACCACCACTGGAAGTTCCCCTCCAAGCCACTCAGCATCCTGACTTGGAGATATATTGCTGTTCCTTCACTGTTGCTGGGTCAAAATCCTAGAAGTCCCTCCCTAATAGCACCGTGGGTGCACCTACAGCACATGGACTGCAGCGGTTCAAGAAGGCAGCTCACCACCACCTTCTCAAGGGCAATTAGGAATGGGCAATAAATGCTGGCCTAGACAGCAATGCCCACATCCCATGAATGAAAAAAAAAAATGTCTTATTCATCTTTGGGTGTGGACATTTATTGCCCATCCCTAATTGCTCTCAAGAAAGTGGTGTTGGGACTTCTTAAAATTCTGCAGTCTTCTTTGCAGTTTAATACAACAGAGTGGCTTGCTGGGCTACGTCAGCAGGCGGTTAAGAGTCAAACACATTGGTTTGGGCCCAGAGTCACCTATAAGCCAGTTCAGGTACAGATGGCAGATTTCATTCCCAAAGGACATTAGTGAGCCAGGAAGATTCTCATGACAATCTGACTGTGTAGGATAAGGGTGTTTGCAGAGTAAGGGTTAATGTGGGACTAGAGAACAGTGCTGCCCACATAGTGATGTAGAGAGTCACATGATAGTAGATTGTGGACTAGAGTCTGGAAGGAGCCAGTATGGAGGCAGCACCCATGCATGGCAGTACCTGGATATGTGTACATAGTTATAGGTTACCAATAAATGGTTAATGTTTAACCATACAAGCCTCCAGACCTCTCTGTGAGACACCAAACAAGCTTTACAACATGGTGGCAGTGAAGGATGAGCCCCGGAATCCCAAAGAAGCTGGAGAAGGAACCGAGAATCTTAAAGCATGAAGAAGTAAAGAAATTGAATCCTGACCTGAGAGAATTGTGCCTAAATTGAAGGCACAGTTGGAGATTGCCTAAAATGAAATTGAAGACACAGTTAGAAAATTCCTAAATAAAAGTTACATTGCAGGCATGGAAGCTGAAGGGCTCCATCAGGGCACGTGGAGGTCCATTGCCAGACCTGATCGAAGGCAGAGTCAAGGAACCTAGCTAGATCCAAAAAAAGGTGATGCAAAATTCTAATAAAAAAGGGAAAAAAAGGCTGAAAGGCAACAAAAGAATCCATTGTGCAGATGAGAAGCCAGACGTGACTGAACACAGAGTCAAGGAACCTAGCCAAATCACAAAAAAAAACGGCTGAGCAAAATTAAAAATTCCTGCAGAATCAGAAAGTATTTTTAAAAAGTGGCCTGTGATTGCAGCAGGAGCCTGCCAAACCCAACGAGGCACGGGAAGACCACAGAGAGGAAAAGAAGTCAGAGTAATAAAAAAAAGGCTATCAAAGCAGGAGCCCGTCAAACTTGTCAAAGCATAGGAAGAACGCTGAAAAAAAACTGGCAGCTGCGGCACCATCTTGAAGGGAGAAAAAAACGCTTACAAGGGCAACAACATTTAAAGCAGTAACATACAAGAAGGAAAAAACAGCCACGGATTGAAAATTAAAACTTCTAGCCCAGTTTAGGCTATGACAAGGACCAAACCAGATCCAAGATTGGGAACCTTGGAGAATAAAATTCTCAGAAGACAGGAATACATCAGGATTAAGTAAGAAACCAGAAGAGGTATGGCTTTATGCTTGTATTTGCAGATGAGATAATCCTAAACCAAGGTATAGACGAATACTCAACCACATTTGATGGGACATAAAAAGCCTTTGACACATATTTTAACTTCCAATTTATGGAGAGCGCAGACCTTAAAAGAATGTCTAGTACACCTCCAATTAAGTGCTCTAGGAGACAAAACACCCTAGAGCAAAGGTGGCAAAAGACCTCAGACAGAGGGCAACAAAAGACCACAGAGGGAAGGCGACAGAAGACCCCAGAGAGAGGCCAACAAAAACACCCAGAGTGAGGTTGATAAAAGACCCCAGAGTGAGGGTGACAAAAGACCCCGGAGAGAGGCCAACAAAAACACCCAGAGTGAGGATGATAAAAGACCCCAGAGTGAGGGTGACAAAAGACCCCAGAGAGAGGCCAACAAAAACACCCAGAGTGAGGTTGATAAAAGACCCCAGAGCGAGGGCGACAAAATACCCCAGAGGGAGGATGACAAAAGACCCCAGAGGGAGGGTGACAGAAGACCCCAGAGCGTGGGCGACAAAAGACCCCAGAGTGAGGACGACAAAAGGCCCCAGAGTGAGGCGAGAGAAAACCCCAGAGCTAGGACGACAGAAGATCCCAGAGCGAGGGCAACAGAAGATCCCAAGCGAGGTCGACAGAGGATCCCAGAGCAAGAGTGACAGAAGGTCCCGGAATGAGGATGACAAAAGACCCCAGGGGCAGGGCAATGTAAGACCCCAGATAAAAGGAGACAACAGACCCCAGGCCAAGGTCATAGAGTCATAGAGGTCTACAGTGCAGAAAAAGGCACTTCAGCCCATCGAGTCTGCACCGGTCAAACAAGTACCTAACTATTCTAATCCCATTTTCCAGCACTAAGCCCATAGCCTTGTATGCCAAGGCATCACAAGTGCACATCCAAATACTTCTTAAATGTTATGAAGGTTTCTGCCTCTACCACCCTTTCAGGCAGTGAGTTCCAGATTCCCACCACCCTCTGGGTGAAAAAATTCTCCCTCACATCCCCTCTAAACCCCCTGCCCCTTACCTTAAATCTATGCCCCCTAATTATTGATCCCTCCACCAAGGGGAAAAGTTCCTTCCTGTCTATCCTATCTATGCCCCTCATGATTTTATACACCTCAATCATGTTCCCCCTCAATCTCCTCTGCTCCATGGAAAATAACCCAAATCTATCCAATTTCTCCTCATAACTAAAGCTCTCCAGCTCAGACAACATCCTGGTAAATCTGCTCTGCATTCTGTCTAGTGCAATCACATCCTTCCTATAATGCGGATTCCAGAACTGCATGTAATACTCTAGCTGTGGCCCAACCAGCATCTTATACAGTTCCAGCATAACCTCCCTGCTCTAATATTCTATGCCTCGGCTAATAAAGGCAAGTATCCCATATGCCTTCTTAACCATCTTATCTACCTGTCCCGCAACCTTAAGGGACCTGTGGACATGCACACCAAGGTCCCTCTGGTCCTCGGCACTTCCCAGGGTCCTACTATTCATCATGTATTCCCATGCCTTGTTTGTCCTGCCCCAGTACATCACCTCATACTTATTCGGATTTAATTCCATTTGTCACTGATCAGCCCATCTGACCAGCCCGTCTATATCCTTCTGTAATCTAAGGCTATCCTCCTCACTATTTACCATACCACCAATTTTCGTGTCATCCGTGAACTTACTGATCAACCCTCCTACATTCAAGTCTAAATCAAGTCTAGTTAAGTCTAAACAGTGACAATAATAAACCACAAGATGGTGGCAGATCATGTTAGGCCAATGAAGTGTGCGGGCTGAAGAGCTTAGTGCAAAAGAAAGAGGCTGAGTAGCCAGAAGGCTTAAAAATAGAGCTTTCTGAAAATGCTGACACATCACCCAAACTGCAACAGCAGGTGCAGTGCGGAACAAGCAGCTGGCTGTGAATGAAGGAAAGCTATCTGAGATAACCAAACAAAACAAAACCTGCAAAAAGAAATTGAAGCTATTCCACAGGAAAATGCTCCTATCAAAGCTGAGTTAATGAACTCAACCAGAAGTACAGCCAAGCACAATATCAGGCAGAAAAGGTACTCAAATAAGTCACTACCCTGGAATTCTCTTTGAAGAATCAATATGTAGCCAAGGAAAAACATGAGGAGCTAAAAAAGATGTTGAATACTCACTAATTTTTCCAGAGCCACTTTATCCAATGCAGGGCCACAGGGAGTTGGAGCCTATCCTGACAGGCAATGGGCACAGTACACCCAGGACAGGACACCCCAGTCCACCACAAGGCACACCAAGGGGCAATTTAACCATAGCCATCCCACCTAATCAGCACATCTTTGAACAGTGGAAGGAAACCAGAGCACTTGGCAGAAACCCACACGGCGAACTCCACACAGACACCCAAGATCAGAATCAAACCCAGGTCCCTGGAGCTGTGAGGCAGCAGCACTAACCAGTGTGCCATCATACTGCCCCAAATGTTGAATGCTACTTCAGCAAAAGCAGTACTGGAGCTATCAGTAGCAACAAAGCAATGCCCTGATGCGCAGCATGAGTTGGCAAAAGGTCATCAAGAAAATCAAGAGTTGAAAGAACAGCTGATTGTCCTCCAAGATCAAATGCAAAACGTTTATGTAAACCTTCAGCTGCATAACGAAATGAAGACCATCGAGAACAGCAGATTGGAAGAACAGCGGAATAAACTCGAGGTGACTCTGTTGAATTACAAGAAAGCTCAAGATGATGCAATTGAACTTCACAAAGAAAAAGAAAACCTGATGAAGGACCTTCACATGCCACAAGGATCCCTTGTAGCATTTGTTCCTCTGGAAAACTACGAACAGAAGCAAAATTAATTTAATGTCACTCTGAACAAACTGAAGAACCAGTTGGCAGAGAAGACAGCAATGTTCCTTATTCCAGGAGGAAGTCAAACGGTACAAAGAAGAAACTGAAGAGCTGAAGAACTGGCCGAATGGAAAAGCAGAGGCATTGAAAGGAAAAGCTGTAGAACTTTCCAAGCTGCAAGTGTATAATGAAGCCATGAGTAGCACAATCACAAAACTGAAACAAGTTAAGACTTCGCTGAAGACAGACCTGGCCAACTGTGAAACTAAAATGAAGGACAAAGCTCTGCTGCAGACAGAGAAAGAAAAGGCAGAAATCGGATCGGAAAATTAAAATCTGATACTGAAGCTCAAGGGACGAGAAGGAAAAGCACTGGATGCCTCAAACATACTGACAACCATTAAGTTGTTGAACAATAAAATGGCTGAAATTGTGAAACAAGTGGAAAAGAAGGTTCCATTTTTGAAATGTCAATTGCCAGCAAGAATGTGGCAGAGGTCACGGAAAGAGAAAATCTGAGTCTGTTCTAGGAATGAGCGAGTGAACATTCCCTTCAGAAGGAATGGGACAAACCCACGATGTCTGAACAAAGCAGATGAGTTGTTGATAAAGAGAAATGTAACTCAAAGGAGGATGAAAAGTGAATCAAATGGAGACAACCAAGTACTAGAAACTGCAATTTCAATGCCAAACCATCAAACTCAACCCAAAGCAACTGAGATTACCATTCCTCCAAATGTGATAGAACAAGATCTGGAAGAATTGTCAAGCCTCCAGGCCTCCTGAATTTATAAAATCAGCGACTTGAGTGGGGGAGAAGGGGTAGCAAGTAAAGATTGTATTGTAAATGTATTTGGGTAAAAACTTGAGGGGAGATGTAGGATAAGGGTTTTTGGCAGAGTAAGGGTTAATGTGGGACTAAAGAACAGTACCACCCACATAGTGATGTAGATAGTCACATGATAGTGGACTGTGCATGCAGTAGAGTCTGGAAGGGGCAGGCATGGAGACACCATCCATGCAGGGCAGTACCTTGGAAATGTATTTAGTTATGGGTTACTAATAAATGGTTTATGTTTAACCATGCAAGCCTCCAGACTACTCTGTGAAACATCAAACATCCTTTACAAGAGACAGCTTCATGGTCATTTTATTTGCAGCTTTTTATTCCCAGATGTTAAATAAAAAAAAACCTGAATTCAAATTAATGAAACATCCCTGATATTAATTGCAGTGGGTGTATATCCTAGTGAATTGAATTACAAAATCAATGAGTTACCAAGGTCAGTTTCTGGTAGCAGTAATTTTTTTATTGGTATTGATTCATACCAAGTTCACTCACTGTTGCTGCTATTTCTGATCATTTCCTTAAACAAATCTGATGCTCACTGTCCGCACGTACCTGATACAAGCTACCAATCTATGTGCAGTAAACCTGAATGATTTTATCACTGGTGGCATGGAGCATTTCTGCAGAAACGCAAAACCTAAACTACGTTGAGCCTTCAAGCCTCAAGCCTCAGACATGGGGCAGTAGACGAAAACTGGCCGCTTTTAGCCTTCAAGGGAAGTCATAAGTATGGTCTTGAGACATTACGGATCAGTTGGCTTGACATTTATAGCCAGAGAAATATTGGAATCTGTTATGAAGGAGATATTTAAGAAGCATAGTAGGTGTTAGTGCAATAAATCAAAGGCAAAACTAACACATGAAAAGGAGCTTTCTGTAAGCAACATTTAAAAAGATTAGTAGACAGAGACAGAGCAGTTTCCAAGACAATTGAATTCAGAGAAACCTATGGTGAGATCATTGCTCAAAGTAATGTATTCAGTTTTGGTTGCTGTACTTATGAAAACATAAGGGTATTGGAATGGACATAAATGAGAGTAAGTGGAATGTTTCCAGATTCAAGATGAATGAACTAGGAGAACAGGCTTAGGGAGTTGAACTAATTATTAGAAAAGAGAAGAGTGAGGAGTGAACGTAGTTTAATTATTTGTAGTTATAACTGGAGTTGATATAATGACTATGAAGATGTTTTCAATGCTGGTCCAGGAAAAGCAAAATTCTAGAGAAATAGTTAGAAAAGTCAGATATTTGTGGCAGTATCTGACAAAGCCCCTGGATAAACGCACATTGTCTTGTCTCTCTTGTCATAAGAAGAAAAAACAAATAAAATAACATCGCTATGTTCTTGCTCATTGTTGCAACATATTTCTGGCATGGCTGCTAAAGAAAATTTAATACAGTGGGATGGCTACAATTATACAGTTTGCAATCTGTTGGCAAAGGGAAAATAATTTTTTTAGGGATGTATTCAGAGAAATGTCATGAATTTCTGTGAATACTAATTATCCAAAATTTCTACTGATAATCTGCCACAGTTTTGGCTGGAAGTTGGGAACCTCTTTCCCCACTATGGAAATTTTATACCCGATATTCAATGCCCTGTGGCATTATGCACGGGGAGTCAAGATCAAGTGTAGGCTTCCGGTCAAATGGAGTTAGAGTCAAGAGTAATTTGACCAGGAGATGCAGATGAGGTTTGGTTACTATTTTCAAGGTTTATGCTCTGCCCTTATTTTTATATATTACTTCGATTTGATAGTATTTATATCTAAATAGTAAAACATACTGCTGTTTGGGAAGCAGAAGTATACAATTGATTGCAATATAGAATCCTCTCTGTGGTACAGATGCAAAACTGGGACATTAAAGTACCATCACTGGTGGGAGTATCTAATTCCAGTGTGAGAATTTTATAAAGGCACCTTCCATGATAAATGAGGCATAAGTATTTATAATGGGAAAAGTTGACAGGGAAAGCACACAGACATGATATTGTTAATGTAACCATTACTTGGATACATAGATTAATACTTGTCTAACCTCACATTTTGATCTATGTTTCTTCAGTGCTTTCTGAGACTGATGTTGAGACTGTTTCTGATTCTCCCTCCCTTTGAAGAAGGTGCCCAACTTTAGCTTAAGGCTTCCCTTTGACTACTCAAATGAAAAAGGAAAATTATCATAGAGAGAATCATAGCTGATACACCTATATCTTACCAATACAGTATGTTGGTCGACAGCTTTTGGACAACCTAAATTGAGAAAACAAATAAAAACAGCAAATGAAAGGAATACTGAGCAGGTCAGGCAGCATCTGTGAAAAGATTTCAGATTTCCAGCATCTGCAGTATTGTGCTTTTGAGAAAACAAAGTTGGGGAAGGTTTCCTCTGGTTGCTGTGTGTTGACAACATATAAACACAGCGATGTTATTCTTTGTTTGCTTCTTTTAGTGCATCATAAACTTGTACTTTGAGGGCAGAATGGATAGCTAGCTGGCGTCAAGACTGAAAGCAGAATGGGAATAAAGGGTAAAAACAAAAAGCTAAAAGCTACTGCGGATGCTGGAAATCCAAAACAAAATAAAAACAGAATTACCTGGAAAAACTCAGCAAGTCTGGCAGCATCGGCGGAGAAGAAATCAGTCAACGTTTCGAGCCCTCATGGCTCTTCGGCAGAACACGAATAAAGGGTAATTATTCAGAGTGGCGGAAGGTGTGAAGTGGTGTTCGACAAGAATTAATGCTGGGATCACTGCTATTTACAATTTACACTAACAATTTGGACTTTGAATCAAAAACAGAATTCCTAAATTCGTGGGTGACACCAAATAGGTGGTGCCTGGGGGTTGGGGGTGGGGGGGGTGGCAGGATGATGAGGCAGGGATAGTCAGTACTGAGGAGGACAGAAAAGAATACAGGTGGACATTACTAAACTTACAGAATGAGCATAAAGTAATTGGCAAATTAAGTTCAATATTGATGTGATGAAGCTATTAATGTGTATAATGTTTTGGAAAATATTTTTCTTTTAAAAGAGAGGTTTGGTCTGCGGGTATGTCTTAATTGGATTAAAGCCAGCTAGTCTGGGTGCTTTGATGTACTAGCTTGAGGTGTAAACAGAGAGGTAGCGTGCATTTGCATTTTTTGAATAGAGCATTCAAGAAGTGGGTGAAAATTGACGCCTTTCTAACAGCTACCAAGCAATATGTTTATATTACTAACAAAATTGGTACTATGAATGGGGGCTTCATTGTTAAAAGGTAAAGTTCAAAGAGGCTGTTGATACAATGAGAATAAACATTCAATGGGTCTGGTAGGTATAACTTCATTAGTTTTCAGATGTGCAGGCAGAGGCAATGCAAGATCAAAAGGCAGCTGCAAGCCTCCAACTGGCTCTACAGTGGAAAGAACCTCATTTTGAATTTGTAAGGTGAAAATGTTTTGCTTGGTGTTTTGGTTAAGTCTATGGGTTGTTGTTGCCTTAATGGAGATTAATTTGGGAATTTGTTAAAAGTTATGATAGTAGTAATTTCTAGCCATGTGTACATATTTTAACCTGTGTAATTAATAAAATGTTTCATTTAGTTTAATATAAAACCTCGAGAACTAGTGGTCTGATTCCTGAATTTAGAGTCGCATCTCAAACATAACAATTAAAATTATAGGTTATGACAGTTGTTTAAAGTTTCCCTCTGGGATTTTTAAATAACTCCGCTTTACCAACTGCATTGGTCATAACAACGAATAAATGTGAGGTAGTACATTGGTAGAAAGAATAGGGAAGTCACTTAATACTTGGAAGGTGAAAGTTTAGGTGGGTAGAGGAATAAAGGGATCTTTGAATACAAATATACCAGTCACTATAAGTTGTAAGTTGTGCCATAGTTTAACAAGGCCTTAAATAAAACAAACCAAGTACTAGGCTTTATTTCTAGAGGAATTGAATTGAAAAGTAGGGAAGTTATGCTAGACCTGTATTGAACCTGGGTTAGACCACACTTACAGTAGCGCTTGCCATTCTCATTGTCATATTACAAAAATTATATAGAGGCACTGGAGAAGGTGCAGAGAAGAGTTACAAGGATGATTCCAGAAATGCATCGGTTTATACATCAGGGACGGATTGAAGGGCTGGTCCTCTTCTCTCTTGAAAAAAGAAGGCAGAAGGGTGACCAAATAATGGCTTTTAAAATTATGAAAGGTTTTGATAGAGCAGACACAGAAAGAATATTTCCTCTTGGGGAAGAGCATAACTAGAGGCCATCAACATAAGATAGTCACAAAGAAATACAACCAGGAATTCAGAAGAAACTTCTTTACCCAAAGAGTGGTGAGTATTTGGAATTCACAACCAAAGGGAGTGGTTGAAGTGAATAGTATGGATGCTTTTAAGGCGAAGCTGGACAAGCATTTGAGAAAGAAGAGAATTGATGGGTACAATGGTAGATTTGATAAGATAAAATGGGAGAAGTCTCTGGCATGGACTGCCTGGACTGAATGACTTTCTGTGTGGTTTATCTTCTGTAATCAGAGGAATATAATATGATTTTTATTAGAGATAATGAATATTTGACATTTTCTGATATGTTTGTAATGTAATTAATACAAAGTGAGTAGAGGAAATCTTTCCTTATGTTATTGCTCATGGTGCAAATATTGTAATTTTGTATTACCAAACAATTTTGTTGTCTTTGTGGTTTAAAGGAAAAACCTTAAGGACGGAATTTTCTGTGCCCAGTGACGTCGGGTGTGTTCAGCGTCGTGAGTGGATAATATGGCAAGAAGGCCAAAAATCGATTTTATGACATCGTGAAATCAGTTTGCAATCATCCGCTCTTCCCATCATTGGCACTGTTGGAGGCTGAGAACCTCATTGTAATACATCTGCATATCGTTATAAGGCGAGCCTGCTGGAATCTTTCCCCCAACATTGGATCGCCTGAGCACATTGGCATGATTGCACGCTGATGTGTTTTGCAAGAGCATATATATGGCATGCAATTGGCGGGTTGCACTCTGAGGGAAACTCAGAGGTGAGTGCACAGTAACATTGCGCGGCACTCGTGAGGGTCACCTGTTGGACTTCAAGGTTGAGGCAAGTTGGGAGGTGAGTTGCGGGGGGTTGAGGGCTGCCTTCCGGATGATGGTACTGCACAAGCACGTGCAGGGTGGGGAGGAAGGAAGCGGCTACACATCAGGGAAACCTTGTATAAAGCGACCATTCCTCCACAATTGAGACAGTTCAGACGAAGCTACATTAACATGCTTGAAGTCGGGCCTCTAGCTTATCTGCCCACTCAAGCAATGCAGAGGCATGAAAGTGCCACTAAGTGCTCCAGAACGTTTTACCCCTTGGGCACAGACTGCAAACTAATGAAAGTTTTAATGGGATGCAGAACAGTTGGACAACTGCACATCTTGTACAATCTCCTTGCGAAAGTTGGCCATGGGGCAGTCACTGGTGGAAGCGCTCTCAGTCCCTTGCAAAGTTATCTTTCCGGTTTGGACCAGTCTCCTCCATGGTTCAAGCTAACAGTGCAGCCTTGCAGTGCAGGTTAGGAGAATGCCTGCGCCAGAGCTGAGACCACAATATGCAGTTCAGTGGGCAAAGCTGCTGCCAATCAGTCAGATGGAGTGGGGTGGAGGAAAGTGGGATTTCAGGCAGCCATGCAGCGTACTAATCTTTAGCCTTCCAAGTGGTGGCCAGCACTCTCCGGGATGCATTATGGGGCATCAGACTTAACCAGAAGAGGTTCTTAGAGCACCCAAGCTAACCCGCGAGTCTCTCTCTTTCATCCTGCAGGAGGGGTACATTAGGAGCATGGAGACTGGTGACCTAACTGTTTGCCTTGTGGCATACAGAGAGTGGAGATGATGGAGAAGAGAGCGATGGAGGCACCTGGCTGCACAGAGGGAGAAGAAACACCTTCTGGAATAAGGGGTGGCTGGGGCTCCCGCATACACCACTGAAGAGCCACATTGAGTAGTTGCTGGTCGGCACTGAGCTAGGCCCAGGGTCTATAAATGCCGCTTTTCATTCCTGCAGATGACCAAGATCCAGTGTCGCTGAATACTGTGCATGTCTATGAAACTGGTCGGTCACATCTGCCAGCTGCTGCAGGATTTGGTGCCATGGGGACATGGAGGGCATCCACTGCCAGTGACCAAGAAAGTGACTGTGGCACTCAATTTTTATGCCAGTGGCTCCTTCCAGGGCTCCACAGATGACCTCTGTGAGATATCGCAAGCCTCCATCCACAACTGCATCCATGAGGTAACGGGTGCCATCTTCGCAAAGGCACACAACTTTGTGCAATTCTCCCGGGACCATGAAAGCCAGGATGCAAGAGCAATTGGACTTGCCCAGGTCTAGGGTTTCCCACAGGTACAGGGTGCTATTGACTGCACTTATGTGGCGCTCAGATCTCTATTGCAACAAGCGGTCAACTATATCAACTGCAAGGGATTCCATTTGCTGAATGTTCAGCTGGTGTGTGCCTACCACAAACGCATCCTGCAGGTCTGCACACAGTTTCCAGGGAGTGTGCACGACTCCTACATCCTCAGTCAATCACAGATCCTTAACACCTTCCAGGGTACATGGCTGCAGGGATGTTTCCTCGGGGAGAAGGGCTACCCGCAGAGAATGCGGCCGATAACACCCGTGCAGCGGCCTCAGACTGCAGCAGAGTGAAGGTATAATGAGGCTCATGGTGCAACTTGCAACTTGGTGGAGCAAACCATCGTGATGCTGAAAATGACATTCCGGTGCCTGGACCAGTCTGGTGGAGCTTGCAATATAGTTCAGAGAATGTCGTGCATCATCGTCGTCTGCTGTGCCCTTTACAACCTGGTGCTGCAACAGGGAGAGGAGCTGGCTGTGAAGAAGATGGAAGAGCTGGATGTCTCCTCCAATGAAGAGGACATCAATGGGGATGAGGGTGAGGAAGTCCTCAGAGCAATGATGACAGCAATGAGGCCATATCACTGGCCAGATGAGGCAGGCATGCTTGGAAGGCCCTCATAGTTGCTAGATTTGTGGAAGATGATGACGACATGCAGTGGGGAGACACCATAGATCCTCACATTTCACCTGTGAACGTTTGGCTCCAGTCTGATTTACGGCAGCGCACATGCCCTCTGTGATAAGACTCCTGTCATGGAGACATAGCGGAAGCCCTAATACTCACTCAATGCCAGGAGGATGATGATGTCCTGCAGAGAGGACACTCCATAGATCTTCACACAGCCTCTGTTAATGTCTGACTCCTGTCTGGCCGAGGGCAGCTCGCTTGCGCTCTGTGATCAGAGTCATATCATAGAGATGCAGCCATGACATTCCAAATGCACTTGATCGTTTGTCAGCCTTCAGCACCTGACCCCTTCAGGAGCACAGCATCACTGGTCACAGATGCTGACAGGATAGGGGCCGGCCCTACCCTAAATTGCTGAGAATACACAGAGAGAATGATGGAACTATGTGACGCCTGCCCATGACATTCTGGCAGCAATGACAAGCACCATTGTGGTGCAGGCATCAGTAATGTGTCTAGAGAGTGTGAGGCTGGACGACCACTTTGGTCTGAAGGCTGCACAAAGCACAGGGAAGACACCCAGGACTGAGGCACCTGCCTTTATCTTTTATAGGAGCCAAGATTTCACATCTGAGCGACATGAACACTGCTCATCAGAGCAAAGAGCCATAGGCAAGGAGACATTTTGGAGAGTTTATTGACAATCATGAACATTATGTACAAGTGATTAATACCCTTGCCCAGGCTGCGTAACTACATCTTCTTAACCTTCCTAACCCTGCTGCTACATCTTGGTGCTCCCTGGACATCCATGGCAGAGGTAGAGGCAGCCTGCTGACTGCTCTGCCCTACCTGTGATGACCTTGACAGGCATCCTCTGGAGGGCCAAAACCTGGAGGGCCCCAGCCTGCTTTCGGGGTCCTGCTGTGGGACAGTGGCACCCTCCACAGCCTGTGGAGTTGGAGGTGCTGGGTTCACAGGGATTCGGATGGGCCAGACACTCCTGGGGTCACCTGGGTGGATGGCCCCGGGGTGTGGACCTGCTGATCCTCCTCCCTATGGGTGCCTGAGGGCCCCTGGCTGACTGTTTGAGGAGAAGGGGTAGCTGCAGTGAGATCGAGTTGACCCGCAACCCTGTCATGCACACGCTGTTAGAGCCTAACTATGACGTCAGCGATGGATTTCAGACCACGTAGCAGTGCAGTACCAATGTCCTGGATCAAGGTCTCTTTGGCGGCCGCCATCCTCCCAGTGTTGACCCCGGTGTGTTGGTATGCCAGCACTATCACCTCAACCTGAAGGCAGGCAGACTCCTCCATCTTGCCTTACAATCTGAGGAATGAAGTGGACATCCCTTCCTAATCTTCTCGAGCTTGCCTTTGCAGCTCCAGGAATTAAGGTATGATCGAGTCCAGAAGCTCATCATCTGCCTCGGACTCAGTAGATTTCTGTCCTCAAGCAGTTCTCTGAGTGCCGGAGACCTGGGAAGTCTCTGCCTCCGCCTGCTGTGGATCAGGCAGTGCGATGTGTTCGCCAGATTGTGATCCCAAGGATAAAGCTAGATCCCACCAAGGTGTGTGTCTCTGCGCTGGTGGAGGGTGTGGGTGAGTGCTGTGACAGGGCTTCAATGAAGCTCCAGCTTCACAGGCTGAGGAGGGTGCCATTGCCACCCAGCAGGACCCCGAAAGCAGGTCTTCAAAATGAAGGTGTTTTTAGATTCCTCTTCAGAGGTTTCTTCGGGATTTGATTGGAGGCCCTGGGTCATGGACTCTGTTGGCTGTTTCCCAGATGTGTCTGTGAAAGCAGGGGGAAATAATTAGTGCATGGCAGTGGCCTGTGAAACAAAACAGTCACTCAAAGCATGGTTGTCTGATAGATGTTGCACTGCTGGATTCTCACTTGGTAGAGCACCGCCGACCTCACCGTCAGCACAGGAATTATCCAGATCCTTGCCAGCCAGCTGGATGGCTCTTTATTCAAAGTCCGTGAGGACCTTGATTTCAGGCATTCCTCCACCAGCCTGTGAACTCTCCCTCTTGTGTGCCAGCTTGTACTGCATAAATAGAGATGGAGAGAGTGTGAGCAGAATGCCTGCCAGCCAAATGATAGGTATACCTGGAATGTCTGGATGGTGAGTGGTCCCATGGACGGGGTGAGGACAATGAAGGTTGCGTGTGAGAGAGTGAATGGTGATGTCCCTTCAACTGGCAGCGAGTGAGATCCCTGTGGATGTGTGATGGGTTTGTTAGTGTGTGAGTTGAGAGTGATGAGAAGAGTGACTTACCCTGGCGGAATGGAGATCATTCATCCTTTTTCAGCACTGTGTGTCTGTCCTGTTTTGCAGGGCATTGGACTCTGACCACAGCTGACCAACGCTGCCAACGCCTCCCATGCTGGATTGGTGATGTTGCTTCACCTCGGGAGTTCAGCTCTTTTGTCCATGTTTGAACCAAGGCTGTAATGAGGTCAGGAGCTGAGTGGTCCCGGCAGAATCCAAACTGGGTGTCAATGAGCAAGTTATTGCTAAGCAAGTGCCACTTGATAGCACTGCTGATGACCCCTTCCATTACTTTACTGATGATGGAGAGTGGACTGATGGGGTGATAATTGACTGGGTTGGATTTGTGCTGCTTTGTGTGTACAGGACACACCCTGGGCAATTTTCCACATAGCCAGGTAGATGCTGCACTGGAGCAGTTTGGTTAGGGGCGCGGCAAGTTACGGAACACAAGTCTTCAATGACTATTGCCGAAATATTGCCAGGGCCCATACCCTTTGCAGTCTTTAGCGCCTTCAGCCGTTTCTTGATATCACGTAGAGTGAATCGAATTGGCTGAAGTCTGGCATCTGTAATGCTGGGAACCTTCGGTGGAGGCCGAGATAGATCATCCACTTGGCACTTCTAGCTGAAGTTTGTAGCAAATGCTTCAGCCTTATCTTTTGCACTGATGTGCTGGGCTCCTCCATCATTGAGGACGGGGATATTTCTGGAGCTTCCTCCTCCAGTGAGTTGTTTAATTGTTCACCACTATTCACGACTGGATGTGGCAGGACTGCAGAACTTAGATCTGATCCGTTGGTAATGGGATCGCTTAGCTCTGTCTACCACTTGCTGCTTATGCTGTTTGGCACGCAAGTAGTCCTATGTTGTAGCTTCACACCTCATTTTTAGGTATGCCTGGTGCTACACTCTTCATTGCTCCTCTGGCTTGATGGGTAATGGTAGAGTCAGAGATATACCAGGCCAGGAGGATACAGCTTGTGTTTGAGTACAATTCTGCTGCTGCCTCACATGCCCAGTATTGAGTTGCTAGGTCTGTTCAAAATCGATCCTAATTAGCACAGTGGCAACATCCATCACAGAACATGATGGAGGGTATCCTCAGTGTGAAGGTGGGACTTCAACTGCATCTGCAACAGACAGGTGAGAATAAGGTCACATATGTTTTCCCCTCCTGACTGTATACCACTGTACCACCACCTCTGCTGGGCCTGTCCTGCCAATGGGGCACCTGGTGATGGTGGCATCTTGGACATTCCATGAGGATGACTACATCAGGCAGGCTGTTGCTTGACTAGTCTGTGAGGTAGCTCTCTCAATTTTGGCAGAGGGGGTCACTCAGTTTCATTCCTTTTTTGTGACTTTGTAACAACTGAGTGGCTTGCTAGGCCATTTCAGAGTCAACCTTGGTGTGGTTCTGGAGTCATGTGTCAGTCAGACCAGATGAGGACATTAGTAAGCCAGATGGGTTTTTACAACAATTGACAATGGTTTCATGGTCATCATCAGACTTTTAATTCCAGATTTTTATTGAATTCACATTTCATCATCTTGCCATGGCAGGAATTTGAACCCACATCCCCAGAGTATTACCCTGGGTCTCTGGATTACTAGTCCAACAACAGTACCACTACGCCACCACCTCCCCTTACACTCACTATTTTTGTGGGTGAAGATCCTAGCTACAAAAACACAAGGTGCAAATCACATAAGGTCAAAGTGATATGGGTGACTCTTCTTTGATGAAATTGTTAAGCTCTGTGGCATTTACTGTAATACAGAGCCATTTTATTACAATGTTATTATTTACATGATTCGTTTAGAGACCCAAACCTAGAAATTACCGTCAGAACACAAGACACAAGAATTAAGAGCAGGTGAAAATGCATCTACTCATATAAAAATTCTGTGTGTGTGTGTGTGTGTGTGTGTGTATGCATTTGTTAGTGTGTCTGTATGTGAATGTGTGTGTGTATGTTTGTGAGTGAGTGAGTTCAAGTGAATGTGTGCTTGTGTGTTGGGAGGACAGAGGAGGAGAAGAGACAGAGATGACCCTCTACAAAAAATGATCTTATACATGGTGTACAGTATAGCCACTTCCAACGTTGCCATGACACCACTGGACCTGCCTGCTCATCTTTATAATAGAAGGTACAACCAACCAACTTGTTCACGTTTGCTATCAACTAAAGCAACCAATTATTTTATCAATTTCTCAGAGCTGTCAAACTGAATTTATGTGCAGCAAGGTTCTAATTTGTTCAAATTTTAATTGTACAAAACTATTGAACCTCATGCAGTCTTGAATTTCTTGTCTCTTATGTTTTTGGAATAAGCTGAAATCAGCTGTCATATCTGCTTGCTTGATGGCCATTTCATTTTTTTCTGACTTTGTGAGAACATCAAAGCAGTCATCTGAACAGTACCAGAGTCCTGCAGCTGTAACTTCACTGCATTTGAGGCTCTGTTCTATAGCAAATATTAATGCCAAAGCATTTGAAGTTGATTCAGTCCTGGAGCTATTTTTACTTATAACTTCTGTTGAAGCTGGACAAGATCATTTAACTGTGTCATAGATACTGACAATGTTGGTAGATTTTCTGGCACATCTCCTTCATTATTTTGAAGGAAAACAGCTGAATGACCAGCATTTTTGAAGGTGTGAACAATGTCTGGCATATTTCTTAACTCCAGCAAGAATACCAAGTGAAGAGAAACATCCCAATATTGTACAAAATCCTATTATTCTCACAACTGGAAACCTTTTGTCTAAAACAGTTCAGTGGAGACATACAGGAAAAAAGTTGTAATTTTCTCTTTCCCTACAAAGTGACCAGAAAATTGTGTTAATTTTTCAGTATACTGTGCGTGTGTGTATGTGTTTGTGTGCATGCGTACAAGAATACTTGTCTATATGTTTGGGTTGGGGGTTGAGGGGAATGATGGTGATGAAGTGGTGGGGTGGTGGGGTGGGTATCCCTGTCACTTGAAACCCAGTCAGAAGGTTACCAGAGTTACTGGAGACCGGAAGTTTCCCTGCTGAATTTTAACATAATATGCTTCAGTATGTCTTTCAGTGGTTTAATTAACAGTTCCCAAAAGGTAGATTTTTCAGACTCCAGCCCCAGGCAAACATTCAGTTCCGAGGCACAAAGTTCCTGGCACTCTCCTTGTATAATTGGGATTTTCCTAGAGAGACGCACCAGCAGGGGATATGCGGTGAAAAATGGTGACATGGCTGTACCCAGATCCCCACCTACTGGAGAATCTATGGGGGTTCCCATGGCTGGGCAAAGACAGGAAAGTAGGTTTCATCTTTTAAATGTTTCCCACCCCAAAGACATTTCAAGGCAATTAGAACAATCTCCACCAGCACCCTGAAGGCCCTGATTTTGGAAACCTGAGTATTCTGCTCCCATCCAGTACTAGAGTCCAGGAAAATCTGTCCTCTCACTCTGTTATATCTGAGCCTAATTTGAGCAGCTTGGTATATCAATTAAAGACAGTAATTTTAAATATAAGAAAATATTTAATTATTTACTTAACCCCCTAAGTATAAACACCAATGCATTGTTTGGTGTTCATTGAGCAAGATGTTAGACATTTATCACCCTTATTTATAGTAATGTGCAATTTGATTTACCCTCCTATCAATACTGAAATATTATTTCAAATAATTGTATCTGTATATCTGCTCTCTGGTATTTGATTGCTCTCCATTGACTGACAATATATTTCCAGGAGCCAATAACCTGCTAACTCTTGGTCCAATTCTATATCCAGTCTCACACTTCCAGCCCAACTCTGCAGCCACTGCCATCCCACCGCTGGCCAGCTTTGTTGTTTATGGCCTGACTCTGAAACCACTCTTTCCCCTTCTTGGCTCAATCTTGAAGCCATTCCGACTTCTTCCTCCACTCTGGGTTGACTTTGGAACTGGTTTCTCTGCTCTCTGCCTAACACAGCATCCAGCATTGCCATAATGTAATAATAACAGCTGTAAATCTTTTGCTATTTCTTGTATTTGTTTCAACAACATAAAAATTATCTATAAAAATTTAACAATGTTTCTATTTTTGACATCATAACCTGCTGTCAGCCATGACTCAGCTAATAGCCTGGCCATAACTGATTCAGAAAGTCATCGGGCTAAATTGGATGGCTGCAGCAGGGGCACCGTACCAACCAGAGTTGGTGGCAACCCCACCATGGCCATTTCAGGGAGTCCCGATGGGATTGAACCCTACATGGGCACTTGCCTGCCAGCTGTTGGGTTTCCCTGCCTTTAAAGACAAAGATACCACCTCCAAGACCTGCTAGCCAATCACAGGGCCAGAAGCTCTTTAGATCCAGCAGTGCCACGGGGAGCATTGGCCACTGCTGGGATTGTAGTATGCTCAGGATGAGGAACAGTGATAAAGGCCCCGGAGGTGAGGTGAGTGGGGCGGCCTCATGGGAGCCTGTCAGTTAGGCCCTTGCAAGGCGGGGGAGGGGTTTCAGTGTGGAATGCGGATGGGTCTTCCTGTGGGTGCATCCCTTGCTGCTGGCAGGGCCCTTGGTGGGTGACCAATTAGGGCCTCCCCTCCAGCCTACAGACAGGCTGTAGGGTGTATCTGCCAGCCCATCCACGGGGCATGGCCCCCTCGGCACTGGTATCAGTAGCATTATGTTGAGGCTCTTAACTGGTCCTTGATGGGCCATGTAAGGGCCTTAACTGACCTAGGAGCAGGAAGGCCGATCTCGACCTTCCCCATTCTTAACTTAATCAGAAAGGGAGACAGGAAGGTGATGATTCTTCACTTCAAGCCTTCCCATTCAATCAACTGGGTTTCACCGGCTCTCAGTCTGTTTCCGGGGGGAGCATTATATTCTGCACATGATTTTGAACCTCACTTCAGGGATTTGAACAGAAAGCCCATGCTGACACTCTACTGTACTACTGAAGAAGTGCTGCACTGTTGGAAGTGCCATAGGCACCAAGTCTTCAACTGCCTTCTGGGTGTAAAAGACCCCAGACATTGAAGAAGAGCAGGGGAGTTTTCTTGGTGTCCTGGTTAACATCTATCCTTCAAACAACATTACGAAGAGAAATTATCCGATCATTATCACATTACTGTTTGTGGGAGCTTGCTGTGTACAAATTGGCTTTGCATTTCCTACAAAACAACAGTAACTACATTTCAAAAGCGCTTATTTGGCTGTAAAGTGCTTTGGGATATCCTGATGTTGTGAAAGGTCCAATATAAATGCGAGTTCTTTCATTAAAATATTTTAACAATGTATTATGTAACAAGTTCTTCAGTGGCATACTAAACCAAATTTTCACTTTTTTCTCAGGTATGATTTATTTAACTTCAATTTTTCAAAATGAAGAATTAACTGTCTTTATTGTGTAGCATTTTTGATTACTAATTGTCGTCATCGTGTTGGGTAGAAGCGTGTACAAATCAATTACAGCGAAGTTCTTGATTAATTTGTTTGCTTTTCAGTCATGAACCTTGGTAAGAGTCAATTAGCCATTTGTTTTAGACATATTTAATTACTTATCTAACTACTACTAATTAAAAATCTTCATCTATTCCAATGCGCTTTTTGTCTTTTCTGATACACAAGCAACATTGTATACCACGGCAATCTGGGGAAAACACTTCAATAAGTAAATATAAGGTTTCTTATTTGTCTGTGACATTAATAACAATGCAATATGAGTCTTGAAGTAACATTTCAGAATGATTAAATTGTGCAATATTAACTGTGAAAGGATTGACTGCTAAACCTGGGTAGTGATTTCTATAAATGCATAATCATTTTTGCAGTAATCTAAGGTGCAATACACCTTTACGAGAATGTGAGCAGATTTACCATGTGACTGTACGACCCAATAGCTGTGTAGAGTGGGCTACAATGTTACTGTTAGTCTAGAGTAGGGACTGGTTGGAGAACCACATATCATGTTAGTGCTCTGTTGTCTGTGAAATAAATAGCATGTGCTTCACCACATATTGGTCTCTGCCTCTGCAGTATATTGTTATCAACTGACAGATAAGCGTGCAACCAGTACGCAAGCAAAGCAACTCCACAGTAGAACATAACAACTGGCGACGTGGTAAAACACAACCGGTCGGTGACACCAAGGAAAGCCACCGAAAACTCAGCAGTAATGAATCAGCCGCGCCTTGCAGGCTGATTGTAAGTACAGCCCTCACCATAGTCATCAAAGTTATCTCCATCCAGAATGCCACAATTTGGCACCGAACCGTTTGATCAGACCACCAATGACTGGTCACATGACCTTGAACGCCTCGCGTTTTTCTTTTTGGCCAACGACATATCGGGAGAGGAAAAGAGACATGTGGAAGTAAAACATTCGGCCTGATTCATAGTCTATCAGCACCCAACGCCCCAAATTCCAAGGGCTTTGATGAGTTAGTGAATCTTGTGAAAAGCCACGCACAGCCGAAACCCTCGGTAACAACACAGCTTTTAAAATTCAATTCAAGGTGTCGCGCCGCTGGAGAGACAGTTGCTCGCTGTGTAGCAGCCTTAAAACAACTGACAAAGCACTGTGAGTTCAGGACGTCGATCAATGACATGTTAAGAGACCATTTAGTATGTGGGATTAACAAAGGTGCCATTCAAAAAAGGTTGTTGTCAGAAAAAAACTTACACTTCAGCAAGGCGCTGGAATTGGTGCTCGCAATGGAAAATGCAGTCAGGGATTCAGAAGTAATCAAGGGAGCACAAAATGGCGCCATCCTTCACGTCAGGAGGGAAACACCGGTTAGAAATGGCGTGGGAAACACAGGGCTCCGCGGAAAGGTGGGAAACAGCCACCATTAACAGACCAGCAAAAAGCAATGGTTTAACGGACAAAACCCTCATTAATAATGGCAGAAATAGAGCCAGACAGCCTGCAAACGAACGACAATTTAAAAGAGCTGAGTGTTTCTACTGCCGTTGCAATGGGCATATTATGTGATATTGCAAGGACAGATTGAGACAAAATTTCAAACAAAAAGGCAGAAATCATGAAATTCATATAATGGAGATCCAGAAGTAATAGAGTCAGATATTATTCGTTACTCAAATTAAAACTGGGTAAAACAGAGCCAAACTACATGACAGTAGAAGCCAATGGAAAACCCATCCAAATGGAGGTGGATACAGGGGCATCCATGACAGCAATAGGGGAATACATGTTTAAATACCTACATGGAGGAGGTCACTCACTAACGCTGGAGAATTCATATGCTAAATTAAAGACATATACTGGCGAGTAAGAGGTATATGCAAGGTTCCAGTATAATATAGAGGTCAGTCAGCTAATCTACCCCTGATAGTGGTAGCAGGTAAGGGTCCAACTCTACTTGGTCAGAACTGGCTTAAGGAAATAATGCAGGAGTGGACTAAGACTTTTCAATTCAGAATGAAAGATCTATAAGAATTATTACAGAAATATGCTTCAGTTTTCAGGGACGAGCTCGGGAAGATTCAGGGCTGCAAGCTAAAATCCACGTGGATCCTGGGGCAACCCCCAGATACTTGAAGGCGAGGCCAGCCCCCTATGCATTACGAGAGAAAGTTGATGTTGAATTAGACAGGCTGGAAAGGTTGGGATCTTACAGCCTGCACAATTTTCTGAATGGGCAGCACCCATAGTTCCAGTACTAAAGCCTGACCAGAGTGTGCAAATATGCGGGGACTACAAGTTGACTGTTAACATAGTGACCAGACTTGATAAGCACCTATACCGAAAACTGATGAATTGTACTCCAAGCTGGCAGGGGGAGCCGCATATACGAAACTCTACATGAGCCACGTTTACCAGCAAGTCGAGTTAGAAAAGGCCCCTCGGGATTTTGTGACCATCAACACACGTAGGGGGTTATACCAGTATACCAGGTGACCCTTTGAAGTCTCATCATCTTGTGCCATTTTCCAACGGACTATGGAAAATTTACTTCAAGGCCTGCTCCATGTGATGGTTTATCTCGATGATGTCCTAGTAACAGGACTAACTGATGAAGCACACATGACTAACTTGGAAGAGGTGTTGAAGCGTTTCTCACAAGCCAGAGTACGCATAAAAAGGAAAAAATGTATCTTCCAAGCAAAATAAGTGATTTACCTTGGTCATAGGGTTGACTTGCAGGGCCTTCATCCAGTAGAAGACAAATGAGAGCTATTCGTGAGGCACCAGCCCCGAAAAATGCCACAGAACTCCTTCTTGGAAATGGCTGACTGCTATGGTCATTTTCTGCCAAATTTGTCAACAGTACTGGCTCCATTATACGGGTTACTCAAGAAAAACCACAGGTGGACTTGGCAAGCTCCACAACAACAGGCTTTTACGACAGTAAAGCAGTTGCTACATTCATCGGCCCTGTTGGTACTTTTGCCCCAGAGAAAGAATTGATTTTAACCTGCGATGCATCCCCCTACAGAGTAGGGGCAGAACTCTCCCACCGGATGGCTGATGGCTATGAACGGCCCATTGGCTACGTCTCAAGAACACTCAGTGTGGCAGAATGAAGATACTAACAAATGGAGAAAGAAGGTTTATCCGTTGTATTTGACGTTAAGGAATTCCACCCAAACATCCATGGTCTGCCACTTCACCATCGTATCTAATCACAAGCCTCTACAAAGCGTGTTTGCGGAAGATAAGGCAATACCCCCAATTGCCTCGGCACGTATCCAAAGCTGGGCACTAATTCTAGCTGCTTACAAATATACTTTTATCCACTGGCCGGGAATCCAGATTGCCAATGCTGATGCGCTGAGCCGATTGCCTCTAAAGGACAGCAATGTGAATGTCCCCATCCCTCAAGAACCATAGAATCATAGAACCATAGAACACTACAGCACAGAAAACAGGCCATTCAGCCCTTCTAGTCTATGCCGAAATATTATTCCGCTAATCCCATTGACCTGCACCCAGTCCATAACCCTCCAGACCTCTTCCATCCATGTATCTATCCAATTTATTCTTAAAACTTAAGAGTGAGCCTGCATTTACCACGTCAGATGGCAGCTCGTTCCACACTCTCACCACTCTCTGAGTGAAGAAGTTCCCCCTAATGTTCCCCCTAAACCTTTCCTCTTTCACCCTAAAGCCATGTCCTCTCGTGTTTATCTCTCCTAATCTAAGTGGAAAGAGCCCACTCGCATTTACTCTGTCTATACCCCTCATAATTTTGTAAACTTCTATCAAATCTCCCCTCATCCTTCTACGCTCCAAGGAATAAAGTCCTAACCTGTTTAATCTTTCCCTGTAGCTCAACTCCTTAAGACCCGGCAACATCCTAGTAAATCTTCTCTGCAGTCTTTCAATCTTACTGATATCCTTCCTGTAGTTAGGTGACCAGAACTGCACACAATACTCCAAAGTTGGCCTCACCAATGTCTTATACAACCCTACCATAACATCCCAACTCCTATACTCAATACTTTGATTTATGAAGGCCAGTATGCCTAAAGCTTTCTTTACAACCCTGTCTACCTGTGACGCCACTTTCAGGGAATTATGTATCTGAACTCCCAGATCCCTTTGTTCGTCCGCACTCCTCAGTGCCCTACCATTTACTTTGTATGTCCTACCTTGGTTTGTCCTTCCAAAATGCAACACCTCATACTTTTCTGCATTAAATTCCATCTGCCATTTTCTGGCTCATTTTTCCAGTTGGTCCAGATCCCTCTGCAAGCGTTGAAAGCCTTCCTCACTGTCCACAATGCCTCCAATCTTAGTGTCATCGGCAAACTTGCTGATCCAATTTACCACATTATCATCCAAATCATTGATATAAACAACAATGGTCCCAGCACAGATCCCTGAGGCACACCACTAGTCACAGACCTCCAGTCTGAGAAGCAATCATCCACTACCACTCTCTGTCTTCTCCCACACAGCCAATTTCGAATCCAGTTTACAACCTCTCCATGGATACCAAGCATCTGAACCTTCTGAACTAACCTCCCATGTGGGACCTTGTCAAAGGCCTAACTAAAGTCCATGTAGACAACATCCACAGCCTTTCCTTCATCTACTTTCTTGGTAACCTCCTCGAAAAACTCTACAAGGTTCGTTAAACACGACCTACCATGCACAAAGCCATGCTGACTATCCTTAATCAGCCCTTGGCTGTCCAACTAATTGTTTATCCGATCTCTCAGAACACCTTCCAATAATTTACCTACTACTGACGTCAGGCTCACTGGCCTGTAATTACCTGGTTTATTTTTGGAGCCTTTTTTAAACAACGGAACAACATGAGCTACCCTCCAATCCTCCGGCACCTCACCCGTGGCTAAGGACATTTTAAATATTTCCGCGAGGGCCCCTGCAATTTCTACACTACTCTCCCTCAAGGTCCGAGGGAATATCATGTCAGGCCCGGAGGATTTATCTACCTTTATTCGCTGTAAGGCAGCAAGCACCTCCACCTCTTTAATCTCCATATGTTCCATGACACTACTGCTTGTTTCCCTTCCTTCCTTATACACTATGCCAGTTTCCTGAGTAAATACTGATGCAAAAAAACTGTTTAAGATCTCCCCCATCTCGTGAGGTTCCACACATAGACGACCACTCTGATCTTCAAGGGGACCAATTGTGTCCCTTACTATCCTTTTACTTTTAATATACTTGTAGAAACCCTTTGGGTTTACCTTCACATTATCTGCCAAAGCAACCTCATGTCTTCTTTTTGCCTTCTTGATTTCCTTCTTTAGTATTTTCTTACATTTTCTATACTCTACAAGTACCTCATTTGCTCCATGTTGCCTATACCTGCTATACACCTCTCTCTCCTTCTTAACCAGATTGCCAATATCCCTTGAAAACCAACGTTCCCTATGCCTGTTAACTTTGCCTTTAATCCTTACAGGAACATGCAAACTCTGCACTCTCGAAATTTTGCCTTTGAATGCCTTCCACTTACTGAACACATCCTTGCCAGAAAACAACTTATCCCAATCCACTCTTCCTCGATCCTTTCTCATTTCCACAAAATTGGCCTTTCTCCAATTTAGAATCTCAACTCGAGAACCAGACCTATCCTTATCCATAATTAACTTAAAACTAATGACATTGTGGTCACTGGACCCAAAATGTTTGCCTACACATACTTCTGTCACCTGACCTGTCTGGTTCCCTAATAGGAGATCAAGTATTGCATCCTCTCTCGTTGGTACCTCTATATATTGATTTGGAAAACTTTCCTGAACATATTTGACAAACTCCAAGCCATCCAGCCCTTTTACAGTATGGGAGTCCCAGTCAATATGTGGAAAGTTAAAATCTCCTACTATTACAACTTTCTGTTTCTTACATCGGTCTGCTATCTCTCTACAGATTTGCTCCTCCAATTCTCTCTGACTATCGGGCGGTCTATAATACAACCCTATTAGTGTGGTCACACCTTTCCCGTTCCTCAGCTCCACCCATATGGCCTCTGTAGACGAGCCCTCCGGGCTGTCCTGCTTACGCACAGCTGTGATATTTTCCCTGACTAGTAATGCCACTCCTCCACCTTTCATCCCTCCCCCTCTATCACGTCTGAAACAACAGAACCCCGGAACATTGAGCTGCCAGTCCTGCCCCTCCTGCAACCAAGTCTCACTAATAGCAATAATGTCGTAATCCCACGTGCCAATCCACGCCTTAAGCTCATCTGCCTTTCCGACAATACTCCTTGCATTGAAATAGATGCACCTGAGAACATTTCTATCCCGTACAAACCTTTGATTTCTGTCTATACATGCATTCCACGCTTGACCTTTATCCTCCTCCACCTCACTAACTGCTCTAACACTCTGGTTCCCCTCCCCCTACATATCTAGTTTAAACCCCCCGGAGCAGCACTAGCAAACCTACCCGCAAGGATGTTAGTCCCCCTCCAGTTCAGGTGCAAACCATCCCGTCGGAACAGGTCCCACCTTCCCTGGAACAGAACCCAATTGTCCAGAAGCATGAAGCCCTCCCTCCTGCACCATCTTCTTAGCCACGTATTTAGCTGCATTATCCTCCTATTTCTAGCCTCACTAGCACGTGGCACGGGTATCACTCCTGAGATCGCAACCCTGGAGGTCCTGTCCTTCAACTTTGCACCTAACTCCCTAAACTCTCTTTGCAGGACCTCCTCCTCCTTCCTATCCACGTCATTGGTCCCTACATGGACCACGACATCTGGCTGCTCACCCTGCCTCCTGAGAATACTGAGAACTCGATCCGAGATATCGCAGACCCTGGCACCAGGGAGGCAACAGACCATCCGGGATTCTCGATCTCTCCCACAGAACCTCTTAACTGTCCCCCTAACTATCGAATCCCCTATCACTACCACTCTCCTCTTTTCCCTCCCTCCTTTCTGAGCTGAGGGTCCAGCCTCGGTGCCAGAGACGCGACCACTACAACTTGTCCCTGGTAGGTCGTCCCCACCAACAGTATCCAAAACGATATACCTATTGTTGATGGGAACTGCCACAGGGGTGCTCTGCTCTTTCTGTCTATTCCCCTTCCCTCTCCTGACAGTCACCCAGCTACCTGCCTCCTGACTTTTAGGGGTGACTGTCTCCCTGAAACTCCTGTCTATTACTGCCTCTGTCTCCCGAATGATCCGAAGTTCATCCAGCCCCAGCTCCAGTTCCCTAACTCGGTTTGTCAGGAGCTGCAGCTGGATGCATCTTTTGCAGTGTAGTCACCAGGGACAATTGTGCTGTCCCTGACTTCCCACATGCTGCATTCGGAGCACTCGACTGCCCTAACTACTGCCTCCATTACCTACTCCTAATTTAATCAAAGGAACTTACCCAGCCTTACCCCACTGGGAGCAAGCTCGTCCTCAGCCTCTGCTCGCCGAAGCCTCTCGAGCCAAAGCCTCAAAGCTCCACTCCTTCACTGGGCCACTCACACACTGGCCGCTCCTCTTCAGCTTCCCCTCCTTTTATTTTCAATCTCCGCGCTCTTTTTAAAATGAACTCCCCTCGCTCACCGCGCTCTTTTTAAAATGAACTCCTCTCGCTCACCGCACTCTTTTTAAAATGAACTCCCCTCGCTCACCGCGCTCTTTTTAAAATGAACTCCTCTCGCTCACCGCGCTCTTTTTAAAAAACTTGTCTTGTTATTAAACTTTTTGGATTCATCACCAGTGAATGCCAAACAGATCAGAGAATGGACAGACCATGATCCACGTCTCACGTCAGGGAACAAATCTTGCAGGGATGGTCTAATGAGCCAAAGTCGGAAGAAATTAAGTTCTATTTTAACAGGAGGTATGAGCTCACCTGCCAGGATGGCATCTTACTGTGGGGAGCGAGAGTCATTGTGCCTCCAGAGGAAGACAACCATTATTGACCGATTTACATAACGCTCACCCCGGCATCTCTAGAATGAAAATGTTGGCGCACAGCTACTTATGGTGGCCAGGGATGGACACTGAAGTCGAAAATATGGTCAAGAGCTGCATGCAGTGCCAACATGTGCAGAAATTGCCCCCTTCTGTTCCACTGCATCCCTGGGAATGGCCAGGAAGGCCATGGGTTCGCCTCCACATTAACTATGTGGGGCCTTTTTTGGGCACAATGTTCCTCTTTCTTATAGACGCCCATTCCAAATGGATGGAATTATACAAGATGTGATCACCCACACCTACCGCCACCATAGACAGATTGTGTCAGAGTTTTGTGATACACGGTTTACTAGAGATAATGGTGTCTGATAATGGAACGGCATTCACCAGCGGGGAATTCCAAAGATTTATAAGTCTCAATGGTGTAACACATGTCAAGACCTCGCCATACCACTATGCATCCAATGGGTTGGCTGAGAGGACAGATCAGACCTTCAAGGCCGGAAAGAAAAAACTAGATGGAGACTCTATAGCAACCCAGTCATCACGTTTCCTGCTCAGCTATCGGACTACGCCACACACGACCACTGGTATCGTCCCCGCAGAGTTATTCATGAAGAGACGTCTCAGGACACAGTTGAGTCTCATAAGGCTGAATTTAGGGGGGAGGGCAGAGAGAATTCAGGAGGCCCAGGAAAATGAACACGATTACCACAGTCCATGAAAGAAAGTTCACTGTGGGAAAAGCAGCTTTTGCAAAGAACTTTGGAGATGGGCCCAAATGGCTTTCAGGTGAAGTCAGTGCAGTGACAGGACCCCTGTCCTACCACATATCAGTTGAAGGTTGGATAATCAGGAGACATTAGATCACCTCAGGAAAAGAGAAACAGATCCACAAGAATAGATGCACCAAGCATTTCCATTGGAGTCTATACCACCGGCAGAAGCAACTCCTCTTGTTTTGGAAGTACCTGTAGGATCTGTTGAGCCTGAGGAAGTCAAAGAGGCAAACTTGCAGGTTCCTACTGGGGAGCCTAGTGGACAGATAACTCCTGAGAGGGAGGCCTCAGATAAACCATCCGAAATCGTAGAACTACGGCGGTCGACACATTTGAAAAAGCCTCTAGAGAGACTGAATTTGTAAATAGTTTATTTATGTAAATAGTTAATATATTGTAAAATGTACTTTCAAGTAAAGGGGGAGGGATGTGGCAATCTGAGGTGCAATGCATCTTTAAGAGAATGTGAGCAGATTGATCACGTGACTGTATGACCCAATAGCTGTACAGCGTGGGCTACAATATTAATGTTAGTATAGAGTAAGGTCTTGTTGGAGAAGCACACATCATGTTAGCGCTCTATTGTCTGTGTAAATAAATAGCATGTACTTCACCATATATTGGTCTTTGCATCTGCAGTATATTGTTATCAACTCACCCGCCGACAGATAGGTGTGCAACTGATTCGCAAGCAAAGCGACCCCACAGTAGGACATAATAATTTTAATAAAATAGTTTGTAAGGAATAACACGAGGCAGTGATATATGTTGAGATTCAAATACCATGGAGAATGCACTGCAGGTTATTAGGAAGGCAAATGGAATGTTGTTGGTAATTGCAAAGGGAAAGGAATATAAAAGTAGGGATATTTTGCTACAGTTCTACAGGGTGTTGGTGAGACTACATCTAGAGTACTGGTTCTGGATCCCTTTTTTAAGAATGGATATAAATGCATTGGAAGCAGTTCAGAGAAGGTTCACTCGACTGGTACCTGGGATGGGGGCGTTATCTTACAAGGAAAGCTTAGACAGTTGGGGCCTAAATCCATTGGAGTTTAAAAGGTTAAGAAGTGATCTGATTGAAACATATAGGATCCTGAGTGGACTTGCAAGTTGGATGGGAAGTGGGGTTGTGAGTCAGGTGATTGGTGGTGATGGAGGTGCCCAGCATATGAAAGATTAATAAGGGTGAGAGTGATGGGGCGGTGAGTTTGAGGGGGGCTGAGGGTGATGAAGGGGTGCAATGAGAAGTGGAACAAAGCCCTGGTGGAAAGTTGTGGAAAGTTGTGGTCATGATACAGAGTTACCTTGTGTGTGCAGGAGGCCCTTTTATAGCCCGCCTGTACCTGCTGCATTGTCAGCTGATGGCAGGATCCACCATTGAGTACCTGCCCTCACCACATAATCACACGTGTCTTATGCCTGCCACCAGCCCTTTAAATTTTAATTTGAATTGCGAGTGTAGCGACACCCATTTCCATTTTCGCCGTTGGGACCCGCATGCATCTTATTAAATTCTGCCCCATGCTACTGATTGGACACCATAGTATAACATTAACAAGCAATAAAATCATTTTTTGCTTCATATAAATATTATCATCTGCCTGTGATCAATAATTTCTATATGATAATGATTTCACACTACATGCATTAATAAAACACTAGAAATAATCCTGCAGCTTGTGTTTCAAACTTGGAGTAAATGAATAGAAGCAGCTTTGAAAAGCAAGATATACTTTTCCTCCCCAGGTTGTCTGTTAGAAAACGCAATTCAGAAAGCAAGTGGTAACTATGGTTTTTAATTGACATATTGACTGTGAAGGTAAAATCTGCACGTAATCAGGAAAAGTGTACAAGGTTACTTGGTGCGATTCGGATCTATCAGTTCGCTGGTACAATGTAACACAAACTGGAGCATAGTACAAATGTTAAGGGTTCAAATTGTCTTGTAACCCGCAAGAAATGCCAGCATTTATTGCCCATCCCTAACTGTCCTTGAGAAGGTGGAGGTGAGCTGCCTTCTTGAAACTCTGCAGTCCATGTGGTGTAGGTGTACCCACAGTGCTGTTAGGAAGGGAGTCCCAGGATTTTGATCCAGCGACAGTGAAGGAAAAATGATATATTTCCAAGTCAGGATGGTGAGTGACTTGGAGCGGAACTTCCAGGTGGTGGTGTTCTCATGTATCCGCTGCCCTTGTCCTTCTAGGTGGTAGTGGTCATGCTGTCTAAGGAGCCTTGATGAATTCCTGCAGTGCATCTTGTAGATGGTACACACAGCTGCTACTGTGCGTTGGTGGTGCAGGGAGTGAATGTTTGTGGATGTGGTGCCAGTCAAGTGGGCTGCTTTGTTCTGGACGGTATCCAGTTTCTTCAGTGTTGTAGGAGCTGTACTCATCCAGGCAAGCGGGGAGTATTCCATCACACTCTTGACTTGTGCCTTGTAGATGGTGGACAAGCTTTGGGGAGTCAGGAGGTGAGTTACTTGTTGCAGGATTCCTAGCCTCTGACCTGCTCTTGTAGCCACAGTATTTATATGGTTAGTCCAGTTCAGTTTCTGGTCAATGGTAACCCCCAAAATGTTGATAGTGGGGGATTCAGTGTTGGTAATGCCATTGAACATCAAGGGGCAATGGTTGGATTCTCTCTTGTTGGAGATGGTCATTGCCTGACACTTCTGTGGCGCGAATGTTACTTGTCACTTGTCAGCGCAAGCTCAAGTCCAGGTCTTGCTGTATTTGGACATGGACTGCTTCAGTATCTGGGGAGTCGCGAATGGTGCTGAACATTGCGCAATCATCAGCGAACATCCCCACTTCTGACATTATGATGGAAGGAAGGTCATTGATGAAACAGCTGAAGATGGTTGGGCCTAAGACACTACCCTGAGGAACTCATCCAGTGATGCCCTGGAGCTAAGATGACTGATCTCCAACAACCACAACCATCTTCCTTTGTGTTAGGTATGACTCCAACCAGTGGAGAGTTTTCCCTCAATTCCCATTGACTCCAGTTTTGCCAGGGCTACTTGATGTCACATTCGTCAAATGTGGACATGACGTCAAGGGCAGTCACTCTCACCTCACTTCGGGAGTTCAGCTCTTTTGTTCATGTTTGAACCAAGGCTGTAATGAGGTCAGGAGCTGAGTGACCCTGGCGGAACCCAAACTGGGCATCAGTGAGCAGGTTATTGATAAGCAAGTGCCGCTTGATAGCACTGTTGATGATCCCTTCCATTACTTTACTGATGATCGAGAGTAGACTGATGGGGTGGTAATTGGCAGGGTTGAATTTGTCCTGCTTTTTGTGTACAGGACATACCTGGGCAATTTTCCACATTGCCAGGTAGATGCCAGTGTTGTAGCTGTACTGGAACAGCTTGGCTAGGCAAGTTGTGGAGCACAAGTCTTCAGTACTATTGCCAGAATATTGTCAGGTCCCATAGCCTTTGCAGTATCCAGTGCCTTCTACCATTTTTTGATATCATGTGGAGTGAATCGAATTGGCTGAAGGCTGGTATCTCTGATGCTGGGGATCTCTGGAGGAGGCCGAGATGGATCATCCACTCGGCAATTCTGGCTGAAGATTGTTGCAAATGCTTCAGCCTTATCTTTTGCACTGCTGTGCTAGGCTCCTCCATCATTGAGGATGGGGATATTTGTGGAGCCACCTCCTCCAGTTAGTTGTCCACCACCATTCACGACTGGATGTGGCAGGACTGCAGAGCTTAGATCTGACCCATTGGTTATGGGATCGCTTAGCTCTGTCTATCACTTGCTGTTTGGCATGCAAGTAGTCCTGTGTTATAGCTTCACCAGGTTGACACCTCATTTTTAGGTATGCCTGGTGCTGCTCCTCCTGCACTCTTCATTGAACCAGGGTTGATCCCCTGGCTTGACAATAATGGTAGAGTGGGAGATATGCCAGGCCATGAGGTTACAGATTGTGTTCATGTACAATTCTGCTGTTGCTGATGGCCCACAACACCTCATGGAGGCCCAGTCTTGATTTGCTAGATCTGTTCTAAATCTATCCCATTTAGCACGGTGGTAGTGCCACACAACACGATGGAGGGTATCCTCAATGTGAAGGAGGGACTTCATCTCCACAATGACTGTGCAGTGGTCACTCCCTCCAATACTGTCATGGACAGATGCATCTGTCGTAACTGGATTTGAACCCGGGTCCCCAGAGCATTACCTTGGGTCTCTGGATTACTAGTCCAGCGACAATACCACTACACCATCGCCTCCCCCTAAATATTACAAGTTGGCCAGTTTCTGGAAATTTCCAGTGTGGATTACAATTAAGGCATGCCAAGGAAACTTCCAATGGAATTTCACACCTACTGATGTCAATAATTATTTCAAAGATGTACTGAAACTGTACTGGCCCCCACCATTTGCATTTCTATAAACCTATCTTTCAGGCAGAGACAGAGGCCGGGATTTTCCGCGCCTGATCAGGATGGGCGTGTTCGGTGGCAAGACCGGAAAATCTTGCGAGACAGCTGTCGGCACGTTTCCTGTCAATGTAAATCCAGGAGGCATTTGTCCCCTCCCCTCATCAATTGCAGGCTGTGTTTCCTGCCATTGGACGTCGGGAACTTAATTTGAAAACATTTGCATATCATTATTTTGGCCTCAAACCAGGATCACGTCCCATGTCAAATTTAAATCCCATCTCGGCATGATTTTAGTACAGCGTGATTTACAACTGCCTTTAAAAGGCATGCACCTGGTGACCTGAAACTCAGAGGTGAGTGCACACAACTTAGTGCAGCACTCGCGAGGATCCCAATGCAAGGAAGGGGCTCCGTGGATTCGACGGGGGGTCACAGGCAAGTCTCCACAGTGACTTCTTCGTGGCTCACTTGTGGTGCCAGGGCTAGGGCAACAAGTACCAGGGAGAATGGAACCTCTGGGCTAGGGCAACAGTGCAAGTGGGGTTATGGCAGCACTGAATGAAGGTTGCACACTAACACATGCTGGTGGGGGGGAAGCAGTCAGGCAAATGTAAAAGCATTTCAAAGATGAGCACTCTTCTGCAGCTGAGATTGTCTAACTTGAGCTCAGTTGACATGCTTGGAGTCAGCCTAGTCAAACAATTGTGCCCATTCAAGCAGCTCTAATTCCTGAACGTGCCAAAGGTTGCTCCTCTACCATTAACCCCTCGTACGCAGACTTCAAAATTGAATGAGTGCTGTGATGCTGCAGAACTAGTGGGCGACTGGGCAAGCTTGAGCATCCTCTTGGGAAAGGTAGCCATGGAACTCCGACAGAAGAGTGCACTCCTAATCCCTTGCATTATGTTTAAGTAGACATTGAAAAGTCACCCTCATGGTCCAAGCAAACTGCAAAGCCTTGGAGTGGAGATTAGGGCAATACCTACACATGAGATGAGAGTTCAGGATGCAATTGCATGGCTGAAGCTGTCGCCACTTGGTCATGTCGTGTGGGGCAGTGGTGGGTGGGGTTTTGGTTAACTATCATGCGCACTGAACACTGGGCATCCATGTGGTGGCCTGGACTCTCGGGCATGCAAAAAGAGGCCTTGAGAAGCTGCCAAAGGCGATGACTTGACCAAGAGTGGGCCTTTGAAACAATTGCTGACCCTGGTATCTCTCTCCTTGAGTGTAGAGACCATCAGAAACATGGGGTCTGGTGATCTCACTGTCTGCCTCATTGCAGGAGAGAAGGTGGAGAAGAATGTGACAGAGGCGTCTGGCTTGTCAAAGAGAGGAGGAGAACCCTCAAGACCAAGGGACAGCAGGGCCTCGTTCATAAGCACCTCACTAGACCCAGGGTCTATAGACGGCTCATGTGCTACTTGCAGATGAGCGAGGACCAATATCGCCGATGACTGCGCATGTCAAGGGGACTGGTCAATCACATATGGCACCTTCTGCAGTATTTGGCACCATGGGGACTCAGAAAGTATCCAATTCCAGTGGCAGCGAAGGTGACCGCCATGCTCAATTTCTATGGCAATGGCTCCTTCCAGAGCTCCACTCAGGACCTTTGTGGGATCTCGCAAGCCTCCACCCACAAGTGTATCCAGGATGTCACAGACATCATTTTGGTCTAGGCACACAACTTTGTCAACTTCGACAGAGATCAGGCAAGCCAGGAAGCAAGAGCATTGGGATTTGCTGAGATTCCCGAATTACCACAGGTGCAGGGTGCCATTCACGTGGCTCTTAAATCTCCCTGGCAACAAGCAGTCCAGTATGTGAACCGAAGAAGTTTCCACTCTCTCAATGTTCAGCTGGTCTGCAACCAGAACAAAAGGATCATGTAGGTTTGTGCAAGATACACCGGAAGTGTCCATAACTTGTACATTCTCAGCAGATCTCATATCTCTGACATCTTCCAGGGACAACACAGACTGCAGGGTTGGTTCCTCAGGGACAAGGGCTCCCCACAAAAAGACATGGCTGATGACGCCCATGCAATGGCCTCAGAGGTACAATGAGGCCCATGCTGCAACCCAGAGTTTGGTGGAGCACACCCATAGGGATTCTGACAATGAGGTCCCAATGCCTCGACAAATCTGGCGGAGCACTCCAGTACACTCTCCACAGGGTGTCACGCATCAGCGTGGCCTGCTGTGCACTACACAATCTAGCGATGAGGAGATGGAAGTGGTGTACATCTCCTCCAATCATTGAATTTTAATTTGGCGAAAAAGTAATCTCCTACTGAACTTGTAATTTTGCGTGCTTGCATGTATTGTGAAGGCCAGGACATGGGTTTACCTTTTGAAATATATTTAAACCTTTACCTGGGTGACCTTTAAGTTCAATAAAAACTACTCCCTTTGTGTTTAAATTCAAGAAAACCTGTCGGACTGAGTTCTTTGCAATCAGCACATAAATGCTTAAGTGCAAACATTGAATTAATATCTTCATCCTTATAACCCTGTTACGATAAATTGAGAAGTGGGAAATGAAGACCGAGTCCTGACACATGTCTTCACTGGTCTTAAAGCTCGATGATGGCTCTGATGGAGGTGTTGGTTGCATTTTCTGCTCTTCTGCTGCACACTGGTGATGCCTCACTGGTGTCATCAGCCAGGACCGGAGGGGATAATGCTCATCACCCAGGACCCAACTATCAACCCTGATGGGGCCTCAAAAAACTCTGGGACCTGTGAGTTGGGCAAGACATTTGAGTCATTAGAACTCCCTGGGAAATGGGCACAGACATGCATGATTCTTTGTCTGTCATCGCAGACCAGTTGCACATTGAAAGAGTGAAAGCCCTTGCAATTCACATTTGTTACTGTGCCCTAATGGCCACATGAGTGCAATCGATGACTCCTTGCATGTAGGGAAATGAGCGATGGCCCCAAGGCCCAAAGCCTTGGCTTCCTGGTTGTCCCCATCTGTGGAGAAATTGATGAATTATTTTGCATGATGCAAGAGGGCATTATGCATCTGTGTGTGGCAGCCTGTAATATGCCACACATGTTGCCCATGGAGCCCTGGAAACAGCCGCTTGTGAAAAATTGAGCACCGCAGTCAACTTGAGGGCCACTGGCATGGGATTCCCACCAAATCCAAGTGTCTGCAGGTCTTGTTGCTGTATTCCACATATCACCCTATGTGCCACTGACTTAATCTTGAAGGTAGAACGTAATCTGAAAAAGTTTTAAGATAATGTGTATTCATGGATGCAAATGTATAACAAATAGAAACCTGCTGCTGGATATCGTGAAGCCCAATCCACTGCTGACTTAATCTCTACATCTCGACCCACCGTTGGGAAACTGAGATTTCAATTCCCACCTGAATAAATCCAACCCCGTGACATTTCCTACCTTTACAGTCCCCATTAAATTCCACCCGTGATGTGCAGTACCCTAGTTATGGGGTTGTTTTGCACTCTGATTTTCTCCCTAACCCTTCCTCTATTGAGGTCAGTGATAAGGGATTAATTATGGTTCCACAGGAGCAGAGGTCCTTTGGAATTTTCACCCAGTAGCCATTCTTGATGTGTCAGCCATGAGAGTGAATTCCTGAGGATTTTCAACCATAGAGAGTATCATAGTCAATCATGGACTTTTCTGTAGACATCACTGGACTGTAATAAAAATCATGACCCTTAGATGATTTACTACATCAGGAAGTACAGTTATCATCTGAACTCACTTTTCCAGAACCACTTTATCCAATTTAGGGTCATGGGGAGTTGGAGCCTATCTCAACACACAATGGGTACTAGGCAGGGTACACCCAGGACAGGATACCAGTCTATCTCAGGACACACAATCACAGTAAGGGGCAATTTAACTGTAGCCAATCCACATAACCAGGATGGTGGGGGGAGACCAGAGCACCCAGAGAATCTACAAACTCCACACAGTTAAACACCTGAAGTCAGAACCAACCTGGGTCCCTGGAGCTATGAGACTAACCACTGTGCCACCATGGTGCCCCTATCCTCTGAACTGTTAATTCTAAATTTATAACTGTTACAATGACAATAAGGAGGTCTTGTGGTGCAGTGGATAATGTCCCTGCCTCTGAACCAGAAGCTCTGGGTTCAAGTCCCACTCCAGGCCAAGGAAGGTGCATTCATAATGTGGCCAACAAGTAAATTCTTCTAATATGTGCAAATAGCAGGTCATAAGAATGGGAGAGATTCCTGGTTGGCCATGTGATGGAAAGAAATTGAAGCCTCTACCATTTCTGTCCGTAGCACCAGGCTACAACATGCTTGTAAAAGTGTACACAGTGATTCAGGCTCCTTGGGGGGGGTGGGGGGGTGCAGGTTGGCTCAGTTGACTGGACAGCTAGTCTGGATCAGATTGGTGCCAACAGCATGGAGTTTAAATTCCCTGTTCTAGCTGGGGTGGATTTGGAACCTGCCAGTCACTTTGACAAAAACTGGTCAAACTGAACACAATACTCCATATGTGGCCTAGAAAATTCCAGATGGCAGCTTTTATGAACTTGCAGTCTGAACACCAGAATTTTGTATCTGGAATTCAGGTAAAGGGATCAGCAGCACCTATCTAATTCATAAAGTTTACACCCTGGGCTCTGCTTAAGACCACTCCATAATGACATATTGGGCAGAATTTTCCGTGCCCGCTGGCTTTGGGTGTGTTTGGAGGCATGAGTGGACAATATGGTGAGATGGCTAAAAATTGGTTTCACGATGTTGTGAAACCAGTTTGTAATCGTCCGCTCTGCCCATTGATTGTGGGCCGCGTTTCCCACCGTCGGATGTCAGGAACCTCATTGTAATACATCTGCATATCATTATATGCCCAACCTGCCGGAATCATCCCCACACACTTGATCATCCGAGCATGTCATTGAGAAAATGCGCTGGCGCAGAACATGTCTTGACAAGTGTGATGTGCAGAAGCCGGGACTTACCGTCAGGGCCTTGCTCATATCACAGAAATCTAAGAAGCAGAAGATGCTGGAGCCCGACAGCAATGGGACCCTGGAGGAATGTCCACAGCATGCTGGGTGGGTTCTCATGGACATGTCTCTGCCGCAAAGCAGCCCACAGAAGAAGAGGTGTCGGGGGCGAGGGGAGGTTGAGGTAGGAAGGGGAGGGAACAAAGTTGTTGGGGGAGGTGAGGTTGGGAGGGGGGAATGAAGGTATCACGGGCGAGATTGGGAGGGTGGTAATGAAGGTGTCGGGGGGTGAGGTTGGGGTGGGGGGGAAACAAAGCTGTCAGGGGATGAGGTTGAGAGATGGGTGCAAAGATGTCGGGGGGGGTTTGGGTGGAAGGATTACGGGCAGAGGAAGAGGTAACGGGAAGAAGATGGCAATTGGGGAAGTAGGTGTAAGGGGGGGGTGGAAGGTGTAAGAGAAGGAGTTTCCAGGGGGGAAGGAGTGCAGGGAGGGGAAGGAGTCCAGGGGGAGGAAAGGGTCTGGGAGGAGGAAGGAGTGTGGAGAGGGGAAGGAGTCCAGGGGAGGAGGGAGCCTGGGGGGGAGGAAGGAGTACGAAGAGGGGAAGGAATCCAGGGGAAGGAAGGAGTCCGGGAGGGGTCGGGGGAAGGAAGGAGTGAAAGAGTGAAGAGAGGGGAAGGAGTAAGGGTGGAGGAAGAAGTAAGGCTTGAAGAAGGAGCTCCGGGGAGGAGGTGAGTCTGGAGGTGGGGGGAGGAGTTCCAAGGGGGGAAAGAGTTCCAAGTGGAGAAGGAGTTTTGGGGGGGGAAGGAGTCTGGTTGTGGAGGGGGGATGTCCAGGTGCACGTGCAAGGGAGGGCTCTGATGAGCCCATGACTGCCTCCTGGCCTGGGGAGTGAACTGAGGATGGGTGTGGTACGAGGGAATACTAAGAATGACTGAGGGTAGAGTGAGGCAGTAGGGTTAGGGTGCGACGTTATCGGTAGAAGGGTGCGAGGGTGGTTGGACTCGGAGACAGACATGGACTCTGGAGATGGGAAGGAGGAGGTCGGGGAGGTTAATCTAGGTGGGGGTGGGATTTTCAAGTAGGAAGGGAACGTGCATTTTCACCTGGACATCCCCAAAAGAAAAGGGTTGTGGCTGGTAGGTCATGGAGGGGAGGTGGAAGGTAATGCCAGGGATGTCGACAGTGATGGGGGAAAGGAAATGGGTGAGTGGGGGAGGAGAAAGGACGGGGTACCTGAAGACAAATGTTAGATTTACCATGCTTGCCAAATCGAAAGTGAAGCGAGAATCATGGCGGGCAAGATCAGGCGCTGCATGGCAGTGTGATCAGTGAGTGGGTGGCGATGCAGGTCAGCTCAGGTGGTCAACTGAAAGTGAATCCCAGCTGGCAGTATTGAAAATGCTCAGGCCATTGAGGTGAGTGTGATGCGAGGAGAGTGGGAGAGTGCTTGCACGAGGCTCCGAAAGGCCCTGCCACACACACTTCTCCCTCCAGAATTATTCGTGGCTCGGCTGCGTGCTGCTGAACTGTTAGTGGGGAGGACGCAGTGGACTCATGAAGCCTGTCAATAAAGCTGAATAAAAACGCCATTACAAATTATTCAATGAAAGCGAATATATTTCCAGATTGTAAAGGGTTCACTCATGCAACCAACTGTGATCAGAATTTCTTAACTTTTGAACACCTTAGACTTTTCATTGCGGGAGTGGAGACAGCCTGTGCGATGGTTGGCCCTGTTGCCTCTGATGCCTTCAGCATGGATCCTCTGGAGCGCCGAGGCCTTGGGGGCCCCAACTTGCTTTGGCTGTCCCCCTGTAGACCAGCTGCACCCTCTGCGGTGACAGAGGATGAGGTTGAGGGTCTCACAGGCAAAGGGGACTCAGAGGGAGTTTTTAGCCTCTGAGATTCCTGAGTGGATGATCTAGGGGTGTTCAGCTGCCCCTCCTTCTCCCTTTCATTGTTCGAAGGCCCTGGCCTGACTCCTTTAGGGGAAGGAGCACCTGGGTTGATGTTAAGTTTCCATCTCGCGGCACCACTGCAGAAACTCAGCCATGGCTACCACAATGGAGTGTAGGCCTGCACACATCTCTGTGTTCTGCTGGACCAGGGTCTCCATGGCGTCTGCCATCCTTCCCATGGAGACCTCTATATATGCACATGTGGGCACCACTTCATCAGAGAGCAGGCAGGCGCACTCGTCCAACTCGCATCCCACTCCATTGAGGGCTTTCAACAGCTCTGCATAATGTTCCATTGCCTTCTGCTGACTCTCCATGATGAGTTGGAAGGCTGAATCCAGAGGTTCGTCATCTGACTCGGACCTCACAGATGCTTCTTCCCCAACAATCCTCTGAGTGCTGGGGAGCTCAGCTGAGCCTGCCTCCTCCTGCTGCAGACACGTGTCTGTGCAGTGACCACCAGATTGTGAACCCGAGCCTGCTCCAGATCTAGGTCCCACCGAGGTATGTGTCTCTGCACTGGTGGAGAGTGTGGGTAAGCGCTAAGACCGGTCTTCCAGGCTGCTTATTTCTAGCTCTTCAATGGAGGAAGAGTCCTCTTGGCTGGAGGTGAAGACATTGATGAAGCTGAGGGACTGGCTGAATGAGGGTGTCAGGCGCTTGGCAAAGCTCCCTGTGAACCGAAGTAGAGATAACTAGTGCATGGCAGCAGAGTCAAAAGCAGGAGAGAGAGAGCACTCACATTTGCATTGATAGGCCACGAGGGTGTTCACCACCGAGCTCACCATCGCCATAGGATGTGTTTGTGAGTGTGTGAGTTGAGAGTGATGAGAAGAGTGACTTATCCTGGCAGAATGGGTGAGACCATTCATCCTGTTGTGGCACTGAATGGCTGTCCTCTTTTACAGGACATTGGTGCTGACCACTGCTGCCACCACATCCCATGTTGGATTAGTGATGTTGCTGCCCCTCCTGTGGCCAGAGTCGGGTAGAGGACATCATGGCTTGCCTCTGCTGCGTCCAAAAGATGCTCGAGGGACGCGTAATTAAACCAGAGGGCTGCAGTCTTCTTGCTTTTCAAGGCCATGTCTTCTGTGCAGCAGTCCTGGGCTGGAAGCACTGAGAGGTATGTGTGTGGCTGCACTTTAAATATGGCGCCTGGCGTGAGGAAGTGGCAAGATGATTGAGCGGTGGGCAAATGAGACCCTGCCCGCCATCGAAACACCTTGTTTCCCAGCAATGCATGATTAATGAGGAAGGATTGGGACAAGGTTCTTTTTCCCGTCCGCTACCACACTTAGTGCAAATCGAGGACGATCACTCCTATTATGTTTGTACTATACCCCACTGTTTCCTTCTTGTCTATTCTATGACAAATGTCATTGTTCTGTAAGAATATGTTACAGATAGGATTTATGTTCAAAAACAAAGGTTAAAGAAGATGACTTACTTGGCCCACTTTGGTGCACTATTCACCAGGGTCAAATTAGATCAGATAGCATTCTGCCTCTAGGTTAGAGTGACAGTGGTTCAACCACCACATACAGGCCTTGAACACATAATCTAGGCTGTCCAGAACATTAATGAAGACATGTTCCATTGTTGGGAGTGCTGGCTTTTGGATGAGGCATTAAAGTGATGTTCCATTATTTGATAAAGAACAGGGCTGTTTCCCTGGCCTGCCAAAAACCCCAAAGACAGATTTACTGGTAATTTATCTCACTTCTGTTTGTGGAAATTTACTATGATCAAATTTCCTGCTACATTCGTCAACAGTACAGTGCTTCAAAAAATAATTCAATTTTGGTTACGAATTATTTCCTCTCCTGGGAATGTGGAAGGTAATACATCATTGCAAGTTTTTGACTGTTTATTAACATGGATTTATTTTACATAGTCGAAATTCACTGTACTATGCTAAGAATTTAGATGTAGCTGATATTTGCACAGACACCAAATCCATTAGCTTGCATTTAAAGCCACCATTTCTTGTTCTCTGCATTGTGAAGTTGTGTGCATTAAACCATTTTATTTCACCATTATTGCAATTAGATTAGCATAAAACACTAAGATTAAATTTGTTGAATTTACTTGTCTGAACTAGACCCTCATGCATTATGGGGATATCAGGAACATGGACACAAGAGTCATTAATTAATTCACTCATGCAAATTCCTTCAGTGCCCCAAAAAACTCTGGCCTCAAATTCCTGATACACTCCCAATTTGCAAAGCTTTGTGCTGGTAGTCCAAATTCATCAAATGTTCCCTTCAAGGTAAATTATCTTCCTTAAGACCCTTGGTGTAGAGCTTTGTGTGGGGAATGCAATTAAAAACAGCAAAATAATTTGCACTTACTCCACTAGATGGCAGCCATTTATTAATAATGCTCAAAATAAAACTGGAAAAAATGCAGCTGTCAACAATTCATTGCAACTGCAGTTTACTCTTTCATATCTCTCGCCTCTCTCCACATTTCCACACTTTCCCAATTCTCTGTCATATACTCACTCTGTTCAACTGTCTCACACACAAACTCTGTAGGTGTCCCAAAATTGCAGATATTAAAGGAAACTGGAATTCTATTGCATTTATTCAAGAAAGTATAGGAAATGACACATTACTCAAAATTTATTTAAGTTTTAAACTATCAGACTTAGCACTGTCTTGTTTGAGACAGATACCATAGTAGGGCACCATCTCTCAAATGAGGTTAAATATAGGAAACATCCCATTAAAGGGAAAGGCCCAATCTGACAATGGACAAGTTAGGAATGGGCTTTGGAATGGGATTGATTATAAAACATCAAAATCATCATCTAATGCTTAAAGTGGAATGGAAATGCTGCACAAGGCGTCTGAAATAGAAACAGAAAATTCCAGAAACAGAAAGTAAGATTTTCCATAGTCGCCAATTCTTTGACATGGATGAGTGGAAGATCAGGGTGTGTACGTGGAGTGGGAAGGACATGAGGCCAAATTCCTGCTCTGTGCTCCCACAATGTGTTGTCCATATCAGAAGCACAATCTTATAAAATCATCCCTCCCATATTGATAGGTGAAACATCTCAGAAATCTTTCAGGGAAATCTTGCATGTAAATAAAAACAGTAAATCCTGAAAATATTCAGCAAGTCAGGCAGCATTTGTGGAGAGAGAAAAACAGAGTTAACGTTTCAGGTTCATGACTGTTCAGATTTCTACAATTTGAACTATTTTACTTCTGGTTAATAATGTCGTTGGTCACTTTTTTACTTGGCTAGTGACATCACGACACGCCATGCAAAATGGAGGGTAGCAAAGCTGTAACCTCATCAACATTATTTTGGAACTTCTAATGAGCCTATGTTGCATCGCCAATGAAATCCAGTCCAGTGCAGTCCAATGGAAGCAGGCTCTGAGTCGTTATAAGGCCTATCTCCAGGGTTTTCCATTCCCATTCCAGCCCCTTCCCTGACTGGTTGTGCAAATGCTGGATGAGTGCATTGCATCTCCAGCTGTACACAAGGGAACACTTTCAGTGATGCTGAGGGAGATGGAGTGAGATCTACCATAAGCAGTAAGTTACATAGAACTGAAACAGGTCACTGGATCAAATTGGCCTATGCCAGTGCTTAAATTCCATGCGAATGTCCTCCCACTCATACTTCAGCTAATGCATCAGCACCTTTACATTCCTTTCACCCTCATGTAATTATGTAGCTTCCCCTTAAATGTGTCAACACCATTTACTTCAATTTCTCCATGGGGTGGTGAGTTCCACATTTTCACCAGGGTAAAGAAGTTTCTCTTGAATTCCTTATTAGATTTATATATGATTATCTTGTACATGATTCCTAGTTTGGACTCCCTGACATGAGGCAAAATGTTCCTTTGATCTACCCAATCAAACACCTTAATAACTTTAAAACCCTCTATCCCTCATCACTCAGCCTTCACATTTCTGGAGAAAAGAGCCTCAACCTGTTCGGTCTTTCCTGATAATTGTTCTGGTGTAATCTTTATAAATCTTATGTGCATTTTCTCCAGTCCGTTTACAGGGAGGTAGGGAGTAGCTGTTTTTCAATGCTAATTGGACTCCTAACCACTGTGATCTTGCAAGCTCCAATGGATCATGCAGATTTACTCTTGTCTGTCTGATGCTGCCACAGTGACAGTAAGGCTACCTTGTCATGTAGGCTACCTTCCTTCAAGGGATGTCAGAGAGCTCATGAACTTGGTAATACATATAGGCAATGAGAGAAATATGACATAACTGGTATTTTCAGGGCACTGAGTTAGTCACTGAGTGGTGGCACTGGATTGGGCACTGAGGGGTGACACTGATCACATGGGTGACACCAGATGGCCTGCAATGGTTAAAAAAAAATGCTCACCATCAGCTTCCCAAGGGAAAATTATGAGGGGCAATAAATGCTGGCCTTACCAGCAATGCCCAAATTCCACAAATTAATAGAAAAAAGGAACTTTTTGACTCCTCCAACAGTCTGTCAACATAGGGGGTGCTATTGTAACTGTGAACCTGCATAACAACAAAACTGATGTTGCTAATATTATCAGCAAAAAAAAATCATAGTTTAATGTATTTGTATATTCTTACACTATTTAAAACTTCCCGAGAAAAAGAAAGAAAAAGTGCAAATGCTGGGAATCTTAGCAGAGCAGCCAGCATCTTTGAAGAGAGAACATAGATTGACAGTATATCATGGTGGTTAAATTGCTGGAATCCAGAGACCTGGGCCGGAATATTATGGCCCCATCGCAGCAGGGACGGGGCTTATAAAATGCGGCAAGCCATTCTAAACTCTTTTGACTTCTGCGGGACCGTAAAATCCTATTGGCATAAAATTCACCCCCTCTTGCTCTAATAATACAGAGATATCAGTTCAAATCCCACTATAGCAGCTGGGGAATTTAAATTCAGGTAATTAAATTAATCTGGAGTAAAACAACTAGTATCAGTCAAAGCGACCATGAAACTACCATCGATTGTTGTAAAAACTCATTTGGTTCACTTATGTCCTTTAGGGAAAGAAATCTGCCATCATTACCCAGCCTCACCTGCATGCAAATCCAGACCCACAGCAATCTGGTTGACTCTTAACTGCCCTCTGAAATAGCTGATCAAGACAGAAGTTCCACCGCCAGGCCAACTCCTCTGTGGTGGAATCCGGGGCCGCATTTTGCCCACGGCAGCAGCTATTAATTGATTGCCGCTGGGGCTACCATCCTAAGGAGAGTGGTCCACCCCCAAGAGCTGCCTGTCCAATTAGAGGGCTGGCAGACCAGCAGCCTCAGCAGTGCCACTGCTAGCAATGACAGTGCTGAGGCTGCACCTTGAGCATGAGGGCGTATCAATGGCCATGTGCCCTTAAAATGCGGTCTGGGAGCACCAGGGCTGGTCAAGCAGTCCCTGCCAGGGGAGTGCTGGGGTCACTGAGGACTGGTGGTGCCATTGCCACCTCCATGGGCTAAAGAGGGCCCAAAATGGATGGTCCCCCTGGTGACCACTGGGGAGCTGCCAGAGTTTACCTGGGAGTCTCCTCTTGTGGCGGTGGACCCTCCTAAGCTGAGAAAAATGCCAGCGGAGGTGGAATAATGCACTTAATTGGCCACTAAAGTGACTCAATTGCACTCCAGTGAGCTGTCAGCCACCTGTCCCGCTGATGGCAAAATGGCCCCAATGCCTTCCTGAGCCATTTTTCCAGCCTTTCCACCTCTCTGCCCAAACCAAAAGGGCAGTTAAAATTTAGCACAAGAAAATAACAAGCATATTGTTGGTACAGAAACATAAAAGAGAAGTGTGATGTTATTCATTTTGGCAGGATGAATGAGGAAATACAATATAAACCAAGTGGTACAATTTTAAAGGGGGTGAAGAACAGAGGGACCTAGAGTTGCCTGTACACAAATCTTTGAAGGTGGTAGGGCAACATGGGAGGAGTGCTAAAAAGGCATACTGTACCCTTGGCTTTATAAATAGAGGCAAGGATCTTATTCTAGATCCCAGCTAGAGGCCAATTCTGGGTACCACACATTAACAAGGATTTAAAAATCTCAGAGCGGCTGCAGGGAAATTTTACTAGAAGGACGCTTGTGAAAGACATTGGGCAGAGTTTTACGGCCCCCGTGAGGACAGGGGCTGGCGGGGCTGTAAAATGCAGCAAGCTGTTCAAAAGGCCATTGACTTCTGCAGGACCCATAAAATCCCACTGACGTAAAAGTCCACCCATTCAGGTATGTGGATGAACTGGAGAAACCGTGATTGTGTCCTTAGAGCAGAGAAGGTTAAGCAGAGATTTGTTAGAGGTGTTCAAGATTATGACAGGTTTTGACAAAGTAAGTAGGGAGAAACTTTTTGCAGTGGCAGAAGGGTCAGCAACCAGAGAACACAGGTTGAAGATAATTGGCAGGAGAACCGAAAGTGACTTTTTAAAATTAATTTACAGGATGTGGGCCTCACTGGCTCGGCCAGCATTTATTGCCCATCCCTAATTGCCCTTAAGAAGGTGGTGGTGAGCTGCCTTCTTGAGCCACTACAGTCCCTGTGGTGTAGGTATACCCACAGTGCTGGATTTTGACCCAGCGATGGTGAAGGAACGACGATACATTTCCAAGTCAGGATGGTGAGTGGCTTGGAGGGGTACTTCCAGGTGGTGGTTTTCCCATGTATCCTCTGCCCTTGTCCTTCTAGATGATAGTGGTCGTGGGTTTGGAAGGTGCTGTCTATAAGGAGTCTTGCTGAGTTTCTGCGGTGCATCTTGTAGATGGTACACACTACTGCCACTGTTAGTGAGTGGTGGAGGAAGTGAATGTTTGTGGAAGGGGTGCCAATCAATTGGGCTGCTTAGTCCTGGATGGCATTGAGCTTCTTGAGTGTGTTGGAGCTGCACTCATCCAGGCAAGTGGAGAGTATTCCATCGTACTCCTGACTTATGCCTTGTAGATGGTGGACAGGCTTTGGGAAGTCAGGAGGTGAGTTACTCACCACAGGATTTCTAGCCTCTTATATGTTCTTGTAGCCATGGTATTTATATGACTAGTTGTGGTAACCTGATATGTAATATCCCTTTAAGACAAGTGTTGTAATGTAAGATCACATGATTTTAATACCCAATAGCAGAGCAGTGCGGGCTACCACTGTAGGAGAGTCTTGAGTTAGACACTGAAGAGTGAAGACAGAGTTTTGGGTTATGAGCACACAAGTGTAGCTGCTGAGTTTAGTTTGTAAATAAACAGCATATGTTTATTCTAATGATCTCCTGATGTTCTCTGTCTCTGTACCAACTCGGTCACCCCGAATAAAGTGTGCAATCCAGATCCTTTCGCCCCCAACAAACCAAGGGCACTGGGTCTAACAAATTGGCAATGAGAGTAAAAGCACAATAAAACACGGAAAATATGAGGTAAAAAGCGAGGAAGAGCGAAGGAAATCAGAAGATCCGAAATAGGGCTGTACCTCACACGGTAGTTGTAAGTAAAAGAAAATTTCCTTCTTGATCATTGAAGCAATCCCCTCAAAGCATGCCGTAATTTGGAAGAGTGGAGCCTTTTGACCCAACCTCGGACGACTGGTCTCACTATGTTGAACGCCTTGCGTTCTTCTTCCAGGCAAACAACTTTGCGGGGGAGGAGAAGAGGCATGCAATCCTTCTGTCTAAGTGGGGAGCAAGACATACAGACTAACTCGAAATCTGTTGGTGCCCAGTGCCCCAGACTTGAAAAGTTTTGATGACTTAGTGAGCCTCATAAAGGATCATTACCAGCCCAAGCTGTCAGTGACCATACAACGGTTTAAATTCAACTTAAGAATTAGAGCTGCGGGGGAGACAGTTGCTTGTTATGTGGCAATTCTGAAGCAATTAACTGAATACTGAGAGTTCGGTACTTCTATCAATGATATGCTTAGAGATCATTTGGTGCGTGGTATAAACGAAAATGCGATTCAGAAGAGATTATTGGCTGAATGAAATTTAGATTTTCAGAAGGCATTAGAAATCGCTCTGGCAATGGAAGGTGCAGTGCGAGACTCAGGCGCCATACAAGGAGAGCAAAATGGTGCTGTCCTCCATGTTGGGCAGGAAGCCTCAACCAAAAAGAGTGCAAAAGCGCAGAGCTTTACTCAGAAGCGAGAAGCAGCCACCGTTAGCAGACAAATTAAAAGGGATAACTTAGCAGCAAAACCATGGTACAATAGAAATAGAGATAGAAGAAGACTTTGTACTTTGTAATGAACCACCATTTAAAAAGATCAAATGTTTCTTCTGCCATCGATATGAACACCTCACGAGGCATTGTAAAGATAGAACCACTCCTACCGATACTGTCATGAACAGAGGTATCTGTGGCAGGCAGATTGGTGAGGATGAGGTCAAGTAGCATTTTCCCTCACCACTTGCCGCAAACCCAGTCTAGCAGCTATATCCTTTAGGACCTGTGGGCAGGGAAACCTTCTGCTGATTACCACGCACCACCCTCCCTTAGCTGATGGATCTGTACTCCTTCATGTTGAACACCACTTGGAAGGAAGCATTGTGGTTCCCTATGAATCTGCCCACTTCTTGCCCTTTCCAGTGCTTTTTGCAAGTAAGGCAAGGTAGCCACCATTATCATGTGACCTGTACAAGAATGCTGAGTCACTTTCCATATAAGGCAAGTGGTAATTCCATTACTGTCATCCGAAGTCTCCTTACCCCCTCTAATGATCAAAAGGGTCAAGGTTGTTCACACCTTGCAGTGACTTATTGATTAGTGTCATTGTGTTTGGAGGAAAAACCATCAAGTAAATGAGTTATTGTTTACCCTTTTGGAACACTCATTGAATTTTAAATTAATATGTCTAAGGAATGCATCATTGTCGCCTTGAGAGGTAAGAGAAAGATGATTGAAATCCATAATTGTGTCTGGTAGCCTGGAGCCATTTTGAAAACAGTCTTTAAACTCAGTCCAAGTTTTTTTTAATGTGACCTTCACAAACAGTCTTTCTAAAAATTTGTAATATCATAACTGCATACCATAACAGTAGCTATCTTATAATCAATTAAGACACACTAACAGAAGGAAGTGAAAAGCTGGTAAATCTACTGTTTTATTTTAGGCGGTAAAGGTTTATTGTTCTATGAAGGTTAAAATTAGTATGTCAAGTTATGGTAAGGAGATAAATTAAATGAAATAAATAATTAAGACATCAATTAATTATTTAATTAAAATGCAATAAGGATGGCAGGGCAGGTGATGCGCTGCAGTTGCAGTATGTGGGCGCTTGTGGACACCAGCTTGATCCACAGTAACCACGTGTGCAGTAAGTGTCTACAGCTCAAGGAACTTTAGCTCAAAGTTAATGAGCTGGAGGCTGAGCTACAGTGTTGGTAGTTTTAAAATCAGTAATTTTAGTGTGACTTGACCATTTTGTAGTCTGATTCAATACATTATTTAATATAGTAAACTAACATGGCCAAGAAGCCATTTTGAATTAATCCAGGAGACATTTTAAAAACTAACCAGTGACTGCATTATTGGAAACTAGCCAGGACAAGTAGTGAGCTTCAACTGTGAGACAGTTGAAGGATAAGTAATTAATCAATAGATGTATTGGTAAAGCTGGTAATATAACCTGTAACAGAAAGTATGTAATGTTTTATGTTTCATAATTAACACTTGATTTTAAATATACTAATTGAATATAATGAGAAATGTAAAATTATGGTTCTCAAACCAGTCTGGAAAGGTAAAGTGTGCTAAGCCGAAGACTTCATGACCTTGGGGAGTTACATTAAGATGGGTAAGGAATGAGGCATTATTCAATTATGGAAAATTTCAGTAGCCCTATTGTATTACTGTATAGGAAAGGTGCTCACAGATGTCAGAAACCAATTATAAATCAGCAGATGGTTAAGTTAACCAAATATTGTTCGATGGTTAGGCTAACTCGAGTTAAGGAAATGTGAGCTGAGGGTATAAAAATGAAGGTTTTGGGAAGCCATTTTGTAAGCATGTTATCCCCATGTACTAAATTACCAGAGGGTTATCATCAATCTACACCTTCGACCTGATCACCCAAGGAGGCCTTGAGAAGTCTGTTTAGTTGTTAAGTTAAGCTTTATCCTTTTACTGTTCAATGAAACTTTGGCTGGAAAATGGCGGCAGGCGTCATGGCGGGCGGGAGTGGAAATTGTCGGGAGATTGCAAAAATCGATTTCATGTCATTGTAAAACCAGTTTGCGATCATCCGCCTCCCCATCAATGAGGGGCCGTGTTTCCCGCTGCCGCACATTGGGAATCTAATTTCATTGCTTTAGCATCTCATTATAAGCTCTGCTCGCCGGAATCATCCCTCGACACTGGATCATCCGGGCACATCGGCATGATTGCACACCGACGTGTTTCACAAGTGTACATAAACGACAGGCACCTGGCGAGCTGCACTTCGCTTGGGACTTCATTTGCCTATCTTGCTGGGGCAGCACTTGCAGTCATCAGCGCCAGGCTTCACAGGCAGCAGCATATCTCTTTAAGGGGGGCTCATGGGCTGGTCTCTACCTATCAGACCAGCCTTAAGGCAGGGAAGGCTTTTCAATGGCTGCAGGGCTAGGGCTTGCTTGGGGAATGAAGGGAAGAGGCCTCAGGCAAAGGAAGAGGTGAAAAGAGAGGGCTGTATTGGGGAAGGGGGGTATGCAAGGGTGTGTGGGGGCACATGTTGATCTGTGCAAGTGGCCTCAAGATGGTGGGGGCTGAGGATGCAGTGTCCAGAGGAGATGAGGACAAATGGAGATGTGAGGGTGTGTGTGAGAGAGTGAATGGTGTACCTTGAGCTGGCGGTGAGTCAGATGCCAGTGAATGTGTGGTGGTCCTCTGAGTGTGTGAGTTTAGAATGATGAGATGGTTGCCTTACATTGGCAGCATGGATGAGATCATTCGTCCTCTTTCTGCAATAGATGACCAACCTCTTCTGTGCAGCATTGGCAATGATCACTGCCTCCCAAGCCAGATTGGTGAGATTGCTGGACCTCCTGCAGCCAGAGCGGGGGTGGAGAACATTACGGTGGGTCTCCAGAAGGCATTCTAGTGATGGGTCACTGAACTCTTCTTGGTTTTCAGGGCCATGCTTCACTGGAGTAGTCCTGGATTGCACGCATTGAGAACTGTGTGCACAGTTGCAGTTTATATATGGCACCCCAGTGAGGAAACGGTGAGGTAATGGCATGGCGGATGATTCAGAGGTGGGCCGTCAGCAAGACGGCATGTTTCCTGTGGCTGCATAATTAATGAGGCGGGAAGTGGACGATATGGTGTGAAAACCTGCCATTGCGGCCAGCAGGTAAAACATCCTTTTTCCCGTCCGCTACTACACTTAGTGCAATTCTGGGATGAATCCACCCTTTGTCTTCTTTCTTTTTAACTTGTGACCTTTCTACCTTTTAATTGTCAATTATCTCACTGTGGACGTCAACTCTACTGGAAAAGTGAATTATCCAGCATCAGCTCAGCCTGCCGACTAGGAATGTTGTGAAACGAACCATTGGTGTTCTAAGACAACAGTTCAGCTGCCTGGGCCGTTCGGGGAGAGCCCGAAACCACTCACTAGGGAGTGTTTCCAAATTCATGGGAGTCTGCTGTGGCTACACAATCTGGGTGCAGCAGTTGCTACCAGGAAGATGATGAGGAGGAGTAAGGGGACATCGAGGAGGGAAGGAGGCATCCAGGATACCATTGTTCCAAATGGATTGTCCATCAGTGGCTTGTCAGACTCCAACTCCCGAGAAACATCCCTATATCACCTTGGCCACACATTTCTCCACTTTACTAGCCCTCTCTTGGCCAAAACAATGAAATGAAAGTCACCATAAAAAACTCCATAACAACTATATCCAAAAATACTTCCAGTAATGTATACAAAACTGAACTGTTCACTCTTATGCATTCCCTTAGTGCATTTCTTGCGGGTACCTTTGCTGGTCCTCATGCTCTAATGCAGTGCCACCCCAGTTGCTGCAACATAGCTGGTGGAGGGCTATTGACTTTCACTAGGGGAGATTGCAGAATGACACAAAACTTCAAAGTATTGTGAATTGTGAGGAGGATAGTATTGAACTTCAGAAGGACACAGACAGGTTGGTGGAATGGGTGGACAAGTGGCAGATGAAATTTAATGCAGAGAAGCATGAAATGATGGATTTTTGATAGGAAGAATGGGGAGAGGCAATATAAAATAAAGGATGGTGCAAGAGCAGAGGGATGGTATATGTGCACAACTATCTACATGTATGTTGGGGTATGGAGTACAAAAGCAAGGAGGTTATGTTAAACCTGTATAAAACACTGATTTGGCCTCAACTGCAAATATACAACCATACGAATTTAGAGCAGGAGTAGGCCATTCAGCCTCTCGAGCCTGCTCCGTCATTTGATAAGATTATGATTGATCTGACTGTGGCTTCTACTTTCCTGTCTAGCCCCTATATCCTTTGACTCCTTGTCAGTTAAGAATCTATTGAACTCAGTCTTAAAAATATTCAATGATCCTGCCTCCACTGCTCTCTAGGGAAGAGAATTCCACAAACTAACAAATCTCTGAGAGGAAAAAATTCCCCTCGTCTCCGTCTTAAGTGGGAGAAGTCATAAATTTAACCTGTGGCTGGGATTTTCCAGTCCCACCTATGGCACTCATCCCTGTGTAGCTCCACTCGTTACATCTTGCCAATCCAAAAATGGCCCATTTATCCCTATTCTGTTTCCTGTTATCTAACCAATCCTCTATCCATGCTAATATGTTACCCCTACACCATGAGCTCTTATTTTGTGTAGTAATCTTTGAACTGCACCTTGCAAATGCCTTCTGGAAATTCAAGTACACCACATCCATTGGATTCTCTCCTCAAAGAATGCTAATAGATTAGTCAAAAACAGTTTCCCATTCACAAAACCATGTTAACTCTGCATGATTACATTGTTTTCCAAGGGGAGAATTTTCTCCTCATCGGGCGGGTGGTTCGGGAGCGGGCGCGGGCGGGTGTGTAGCAGATCGCCGCCCGCGATCGGCTGCACCCCACCATTTTGCGTGGGCGGGCCAATTATAGTCTGACCAGCGTGACGCACACCTGGAAGCACTTAGTGCTACCTGTGCGGGCAGGGGGAGGAGGAAGAGTCGGGGCCTGCGCTCTTTCATGCACATGCGCGCGAAAGAGCACAGAAATCTCCCTGAGGCACGGAGCTGCCTCAGGGAGATTAATTTGATTTGGAAAACTTGAAAAAAAGAACTTTAAAAATTCCGAACTGAAGATCGGAATGACGAGCGGTGATGGCAGGACGCATGCCCGACGTCACCATGCGTCACTTCACGTGTCAGCGAGCAGGACCCGACCCCGCACGCCGACCAGAAGATTCAGGCCCAAGTGTTCTGCTAAAACCTCAATAATAGATTCCAGCATTTTTCCTATGACAGATTTTAGGCTAACTGCCTGTAGATTCCTGCTTTCTGTTTCCCTCCTTTCTTGAATAGATAAGCTACATTTGCTGTTTTCCAATCTGATGGGACCTTTCCAGAAACTAGGGTATTTTGGAAAATTAGAACCAATGCATCTGTATCTCAGCAGTCACTTCTTTTAAGGCCCTAGGGTGAAATCCATCAGGACTTGGGAACTTGTCAACCTTTAGTTCTATTCATTCTCTTGCTACCCTTTCCCTGGTGATTGTGAAGAGGGTATTCTCTCCCATCCTGCAACTACCACATAGGCCAGTTGAAGAGGAGAAATTACAATCCCCGACCACATAGCGACCAGAGAGACTCAGGCTTCCTTTACCGGTTTTATTCAAGCATATGCCACAATCATTCCTAAGAATGAAGACCCAGCTCCCTGACTGATTACATTTCATTACTTTTGTACTTTTTCTTATCACAATACATTTGAGTACATTTGAATATATCCAATCGGTAACCTACACATAGGTACCATGTTAAAACTATTCTAGTGAGTACATAAATATGTGATTTTGTTAACCAATTATTCTAAAGGATGTATATATAATTATATTATCCAGTCAAAATTAAAGCACGTACGCAAAGACCTTGGTTCTCATAACTCAAGACTGCTTGTGTTTCATCAAAAGACCTCTCTTGTCTTTGTTTGTCTTCCCGTATCTAAGCTAAATCATCTGCCCTGTCCCTATCTGAGAGAGGAGTACACCTAAACTAACTTTATGTTATGTTTTATCTCCAGTCCAGCTCTCAAGGCTTCACCGCATCCTCTTGAAACTGTGCAAATCACACAAACTCAAAGCTCCTTTGTGTGCAATGTCCATCTGCTTACCCTCAGCTGTCAATATGTTTAACATCCGTGGCTTCTTGGAGATTTGAAGTGTTCTTCAGTAAATTCTTACAGTGTTCTCTTTTAGCATTTTTAATTTTCCCCTAACAATTGTAATTGTTTTAAGTTCCTCCCTTGATTTTCTGGGCTGTTATTTGTGTCTTCTACAGTGAAGACAGACACAAAATACCAGTTCAATGCATCTGCCATTTCCTTATTTCCCATTATTAATTCCCCATTCTCACTCTCTAGAGGACCGACACTCACTTTACTATTTTCACTATTTTCCTTTTTAAATACCTGTGGAAACTCTTACTATTATTTTTCATATTATTAGCTAGCTTTCCCTCATACTCTAATTTCTCCCTCATTATTTTTGTGTTATTCATTCTCTGCTGGATTTTATATTCTGTCCAATCTTCTGACCTGCCACTAAAACTTCACGGAATTATATGCTTTTTCTTTCAATTTGATACTATCTTTAGCTTCCTTAGTTAGCCACAAAGAATGCACCCTTCTCCTAGGGTCCTTCCTTCTCACCACAATGTATCTTTACTAAGCTTTATGAAATATCTCCTTAAATGTCTTCCATTCCACCTCTACTGAACTATCGCTTAATCTAATTTCCTGGTTTACTTTAGCCAGCTCTGTCTTCATACAGTGATAATTGTCATTATTTAACTTTAAAACACTTGTTTTGACCCACTCTTCTCTCCCTCAAACCAAATTCGAAATTCAATCATGTTATGACCACTGCTCCCTATGGGGCTCCTTTACTATGAGGTCACTAATTAACCATGTGCTATTGCACATCACCAGGTCTAGAATATCCTGCTCTCTGCTTGGCTCTAGAACATGCTGCTTAAAGAAACTTTCCTGAAAACACTCTATGAACTCATCTTCCACACTACCTTTGCCAATTTGATTTGTCCAATCTATATGTAGATTCAAATCACTCATGATTAGTGCCATAACTTTCTCACAAGCCCCAATTATTTCTTCCTGTATACCACATCCTACAGTGTAGTTACTGTTAGGGGACCTATAAATGACTCCCACAATTGGCTTCTTACCTTTGCTATTTCTTATCTCAACCCAAACTGGTTCTACATCTTAATCTTTAAAACTAAGGTCATCTCTCACAATTGTACTAATGTCATCCTTAAATTACAGAGCTACTCCACCACCTTTTCCTAGCTTCCTAAATTTCCAAAATGTCATGTAACCTTGAATATTCAGGTCCCGGCCTTTGTCATCTAGCAGCCATGCCTTTGTAATGGTTATTAGGTCATAAATATTTATTTCTATTTGAGCTGACAATCCATCTGTTTTGTTATGAATCCTGCACACATTCAGATACAAAGCCTTTAGTTCTCTCTTTTTACTATATTTGCAACCTAAGGCCTTATCTGTTGGTGCACTCTTAAGCTTGTATGCTCTGCTCCTTCCTGCATGTGCTGATTATCAATATCCTTATTGCTAACTTGCTCTATTGCCTTGTCCGCTCCACTTATCACATCTTCCCTCAGTTGATCCCTCAGGCCCCTCCCCACACCCTCCACTATTTAGTTTAAAGCCCACTCTACCACTTTAGTTATATGAATTGCCAGAAAACTGGTCCCAGCTCGGTTCAAGTGAAGACTGTCCCAATAGTACAGTTCCCACTTTCCCCAGTACTAGTGCCAGTGGCCCATGAAAAAAAACATTCTTCCCACACCAAACTTTGAGCCACTCATTCAACTATCTAATCTTATTTACCCTATGCCAATTTGCCTGTGGCTCAGGTGATAACCCAGAGATTATTACCTATAAGGTTCTGTTTTTTAATTTAGCTCCTAGGTCCTCATGCTCCCTATGCAGAACCTCTTTCATAGCCCTGTTTAAGTGCTGTGACTGTAAAACACATGGACATGTTTTCTTGTAAGTTTTTAAATGAAAAGGAAATAGTGTTTATTGTCCTTAATGCCCTGATAAAAAATAATAAAAACGCTCCAACTCACACCCACACATGCACCCAAGAGACTCACACACACATACACAGAAGTAGGATACTGAGTAGATGAGGAAACTGAGTGCAGACTTGGAGTTTGTTGAGTGGGGTATTTCGGTGAAAGGTGGGGAAGGATGTGTTTATTTCCCTTTTCAATCTTTCTCACCCTGTAGGAATTGGTTTTTATTCTACTACAGGGAAAGGAGCTAACAGTTTGGTGAGCACCTGGTAAGTGGTTAAGGTATATTCTATCCCTAAGGTTTAAAATAGTACGCAAATTGGTGGTAAAGTTAATAAAGCATACAAAAAAGCAACATAAATAAGTGAATAATATAATTAAGCAATTAATTAAAACACATTAAGGATGGCAAATCATGTGATGTGTCAAAGCAGCAGGCACTAAGTGGAATCTCATAGATAACATTGTAATGCAGGGCAAACATGTCTGCAGTAAGTGTTTGCAGCTTGAAGAACTTCAGCTCAGAGTCATTGAGCTGGAGACTGAGCTGCAGACTCTGCGACACATCAGGAAGGGGAAAGTTACCTGGATGCTTTGTGCCAGAAGGCCCTAGGGATAGGGTCTTCTGATTTGGTAAATGGTCAGGGACAGGAGGGTGTGACTATGAGTGAGGCAGGTAAGGGGACCCAGAGGGCAGGAGTGCTGGAGTGTCAGCCTCTGCAATTGTTCAATAGGTTTGAGATTCTCTTAGCTTGCTTGGATGCAGAGTGAATGAGAAAACTGACCATGGCACTGTGGTACAGGATGCTATTCAAATGGGTTGAGCAAAAAAGGAATGTAGTGGTAGTAGGGTACAGTATAGTGAAGGGAATTGACACTGTTCTCTGCATCAAAGAGCAAGAGTCCAGATGGCTGTGTTGCCTGCCCAGTGCCAGGGTTCACGACATCTGCTCAGGGCTGGAAAGGAACTTGCAGTGGAGGGGGAGGATTCAGTTGTCGTGGTCCATGTAGGTATCAATGACAGAGGTAGAACTACGAAAAAGGTTCTGCATAGAGAGTCTGCGGAGCCAGGTACTAAATTGAAAAGCAGAATCTCAAAGGTTATAATCTCTGGATTACCTGAGCAACATGCAAATTGGCATAGGGTACATAAAATTAGAGAATTGAACACATAGTTCAAAGACTGGTGTGGGAGTGGGTTCCGGTTTGTGATGCATTGACATCAATACTGGGAAAAGTGGGGGCTGTACTGTTGGGATGGTCTATATCTGAACTGTGCTAAGACTGGTGTTCTTACGAACAGCATAACTAGGGAAGTAGAGAGGGTTTTAAACTAAATAGTGGGGTCCAGAAGTCAAATGTGGAAAGATGTGGTATATCAAAGAGTAGAGACAACGTAAGAGAGGAAAATAGTCACGTGGGAAATGAGGGTCGGGGAATGGCAGGAAGGGACAAAAAGAAAAAACATAAGAATGCACCAAGAATCAAGACTACATGTTACAAAGATAGCAAAAAGACAAAACTAAAGAGTCTGTATCTGAATCCATGTAATATTCATAACAGAGTAAACAAATTGATAGCGCACATGATCTGATAGCCATTATGGAGACGTGGCTGCAGATGAGATAGATTGGGTCCTGAATGTCCTGGAACCAACCAGAGAGCAGGTTACATTAGATTTGGTATTGTGCAAGGTGGCAGGATTAATTAATGACTTCAGGACAAAGGCACCCCACGGTAGCAGCGACAACAATATGCTTGAATTTTACATCCAGTATGAAAGGGAGAAGAGTGGGTCTAAGACTAGTATTTTAAGGGCAACTATATGGGCATGCAAGCTAAGCTAGCAGAAGTGAACTTGGATACTAGGCTAGGGGATAGATCAATAGAGACGCAGTAGCAGACATTTAAGGGGTTATTTAAGAATACTCAGCAAAAATATATCCCTACTATAAAGAAAAATTCTAAAGGGAGGACCCACCATCTGTGGTTAACTAAAGAAGTTAGGGAAGGCATCAAACTTAAGAAAAAACAATATTACTGTACAAAGATGAGTGGCAGAATATAAAGAACGGCAGAGAATGACTAAAAGATTAATCAGGAGAAATAAATTCAAGTATGGGAGGAAGCTAGCTAGAAATGTAAAAACGGAGAGCAAGAGTTTCTACAGGTATTTGAACAGGAGAGTAAGTAAAGTGAGTGTTGGCCTCTGGAGAGTCACAATGGGGAGTTAATCGTAGATAATAAGGAAATGACGGATGAAATGAACAAATATCTTGCTTCTGTCTTCACTATAGAGGATACGAAAACTTTCTAGTAATAGCTGCAAATCAGGAGGTGGAGGGGGAGAGAGGAACTTGGTGAAATTACAATCACTAGGGAAGCAGTACTCAGCAAACTCATGGAGCTGCGGGCTCAGAAGTCTCCGTGTCCAGATGGACTTCATCCTAGGGTGTTTAAAGAGGTGGCTAATAAGGTAGTAGACACGTTGGTCTAATTTTCCAACACTCCTTAGATTCATGAAAGGTTCCATCACACTGAAAAGTAACAAATATAACCCCTCTATTCAAGACGGGAAGCAGGCAGAAAACAGGAAACTATAGGCCAGTTAGCTTGATGTCTGTCATGAGGAAGGTGTTAGAGTTGATCATTAAAGAGGTTATACCTGGGCACTTAGAAAAACAGAATCAGAAAAATCAGCATGGTTTTGTGAAAGGGGAATCATGTTAAACATGAGTCTAATAAACTCTAATTTATTAGAGTTCTTTGAAGGAATAACATGTGCTGTGAATGAAGGGGAGCCTGCATGTGTACGTACTGTACTCAGATTTCAATAAGGCATTTGATAAGGTGCCACACCAAAGGCTATTATAGAAAATAAAAGCTCACAGTATAGGAGATAACGTATTAGCATGGATAGAAGATTGGCTGGCTTGCAGAAAACAGAGAGTATGCATAAATGGGGTCTTTGTCTGATCGGCAGGATGTGACTAGTGGAGTCCCACAGGGGTCTTTGCTGGGGCCTCAACTTTTTACAATTTACATTAATGACTTAGATAAGAGGAGCAAAGGTATGGTAGCTAAATTTGCAGATGCCACAAAGATAGGTAGGAAAGGTTGTTGTGAAGATGACACAAGGTGTTTGCAGATATAGATAAGTTAAATGAGTGGTCAAAAATCTGGCCGATGGGGTATAATGTAGGAAAATATGAAGTTATTCAATTTGGCAGGAAGAATAAAGAAAGCAGAGTATTACTTAAACGGAGAATGGCTGCAGAATTCCAAGGTGCAGAGGGATCTAGGTGTTCTCATGCATGAGTCACAAAAACGTTAGTATGCAGTATGTAATTGAGAAGGCTAATGGAATGCTATCCTTTATTACAAGAGGAATTGAACATAAAAGTAAGGATGTTATGCTTCAGTTATACAGGGCATTGGTGAGACTGCACCTTGAATACTGTGTGCAGTTTTGGTCCCCTTATTTAAGGAAGGATGTAAATGCATTGGAGGTTCAGAGGAGGTTTGCATTATTGATACCTGGAATGTGTGGGTTTTTTTACGAAGATAGTTGAACAGGCTGGGCTTTATTTCCACTGGAGTTTAGAAGAGCGAGAGGTGACTTGATGAAGTATTTAAGACCCTGAATGGTCTTGACAAGGTGGACGTGGAAAGGATTTTTCCTCTTGTGGTTGCGTCCAAAACTAGGAGGCACTGTTTTCAAATTAGAAGTCTCCCTTATAGGACAGATATGAGGAGAATTTTTTTCTCTCAGGGGGCTGTGCGACTTTGGAACTCTCTGCCTCAGAAGGCGGTGGAAGCGGAGTTACTGAATATTTTTAAGGCAGAGGTACATAGATTCTTTTTAGGCAAGAGAATCAAAGGTTATCGGGGGTAGATGGGAATGTAACTCGAAACGCAAACAGATCAACCATGATCTTATTGAATGGCAGAGCAGGCTTGAGGGGCAAAATAGCCTACTTCTGCTCCTATTTTGTATGTTTGTATGTTCGTATTAAGAGGGAGAGTCGGTTAAATTGTTTAAGAGTGTCTAAAAGAAAGTCAGTCATATATGGATCCTGTAGGTTGATGCATTGGATGGTTTCAAGCCATGTTCTGGCATTTTTCCAGATTCTGTGCAGAGATGATTTAAAGTCTTGATAGAGATCTTTGTCTTTTCCTCTGAATTCAGCGGCTGTTTGGCTTACGTTGAAGACACTGCCTCCGGTGGTTGACAGGTCAGATACAGGCAGGGCACACGCTTGCAGTACAATTAGAGAGCAGGAGCACAAGTTCTCTTCTCACTGTTACCCACTCATTGCCTGTCTGATTCTGACCCTGGAAAAGCAGTTTCGTTTTTAACACAAAGGATTAGCTTGTTATCACATGATGTCCATTCACAAACTAGCCAGTTACTAAATATGGCCATAGCAAACTGGGAAACATTGTTTTAACAGTGATTAGATAAATTAGACAGCAGGGACCCCTTTTAAGCCGGGGTTCATTATCCAAAGTGATTGAGTTTAATGGTGCCAATGACTTAGATAGGAAGCGGGGGTGTGGTCCTGCAGTCAAAACTTAGGGAGCTAGATAGAAAATTAGCAAGCAGGACCTCAAAAGTAGTAATCTCTGGATTACTCCCAGTGCCACGTGCCAATGAGTACAGAAATAGGAGGATAAAGCAGATGAATGCCTGACGGGAAAGATGGTGCAAGAGGGAGGGCTTTAGGTTCCTGGAACACTTGGACAGGCTCTGGGGGAGATTTTTTTGTTTTTATTCATTCACGGGACGTGGGCTTCACTGGCTGGGCCAGCATTTACTGTCCATCCCTAGTTGCCCTTCAGAAGGTGGTGGTGAGCTGCCTTCTTGAACTGCGAATGGCACCTGTACAAGCCAGATGGGTTGCACCTGAACAAAGCCAGGACTGAGTCCCTTGCAGGGCGTTTTGCTAGTGCATTGGGGAGGATTTAAACTATGTCGGCAGGGGTGTGGGAATGAGGAGAGAATATTAGAGAGGAATATCAGGGTGCACAAAATACTGGGAGAGACAGACAGTACTAGGAATAGAGACCAGTGAGTTAATAGGTGGAGTGGGAGTAAAAGAGAAAGTAATGAAGTCTAAATCAGGGTTATACAGCATGTATGTGAATACACAGTGTATAGTAAATAAGATTGGGAGTTACAGGCGCAGATTGCCATGTGGAAATATGATGTTGTGGCGATAACAGAGACCTGGCTCAAGAAAGGGCAAACCTGGGTGTTAAATATTCCTGGGTACAAGGTGTTCAGAAAAGATAAGAAAGGAAGGAAAGGAGGGGTGGCAGTATTGGTTAAGAAGAGCATTGCAGAGCTGGAGAAAGAGGATGTCTCAGAGGGTTCATGGACAGAATCAATTTGGCTAGAGCTAAAGAACAAAAAGTGTGCAATTACATAGCTCATTGTAGTTTGTAGACCACCAACTAGTGGGAAGGATGTAGAGGAACAAATCTGCAGGGAAATTACAGAGAGGTGCAAACATTATAGAGTAGTTATAATGGGGACTTTAATTGCCCGAATATAGACAGGGATAGTGGTAGTGTAAAGGGCAGAGAGTGGAAAGAGTTCGTAGATTGTATTCAGGAGAATTTTCAACAGCAGTATGTGTCCAGTCCAACAAGAAAGGAGGCACTGTTGGACCTGGTTCTTGGGAATGAGGTGGACCAAATAAATCATTGTGTCAGTGGGGCAACTTTTAGGAGACAGTGATCATTGTATTATAAGGTTTAAGATGACAGTAGAAAAGGACAATGGCCAATCCAGAATAAGAATAATTAATTGGGGGAGAGTTGACTTCAATGGAGAAAGAGTGGAGCTGGGCCAGGAAGACTGGAACCAAAGGTTGGTGGGAAAAACTGTAGCTGAACAATGGGCTCCCTTCAAAAAAGAAATGGTTCCGGTACAGTCAAGATATATTCCCTCAAAAGGGAAAGGTATGGCAAATAAATCCAGAGTTCCATGGATGTAAAAAGATAGAAATTAAGATGAGGAAGAAAAAGTGTACTTATGACAGGTGTCAGGTAGAAAATACAATTAAGAACCAAGCTGAACGCAGAAGGTTCAGAGGAGAGGTGAAGAAGCAAATAAGAGAAGCAAAGAGAGATTATGAGGAAAGACTGGCAACCAACATAAAGAGGAAATCCCAAAGTCTTCTATAGGCACTTAAATAGTAAAAGGGTGGCAAAAGGAGGAGTGGGGCTGATTAGGGGCCAAAAAGGGATTTATACATGGAGGCAGGGGGCATGGCTGAGATGTTAAATGAATACTTTGCATCTGTCTTTACCAAGGAAGCAAATGCTACCCAGGCCATGGTGACAGAGGTGGAATCTCTTGTCACTGGAAAAGCTCACAATTGATAAGGAGGGGTATTGGATAAACTGTCAGTACTTAAAGTTAACAAGGCACCGGGAGCAGAAGGCATGCATTCAAGGATATTGAAGAAAATGAGAGTGAAAACTGCAAGGGCACTGGCCATAATCTTTCAGTCTTCCCTAGCCTCAGGGGAGGTGCCAGAGGACTGGAGAATTGCAAACATTACGTCCTTGTTCAAAAAAGGTTGTAAGGATATGCCCAGCAATTACAGACCTATCAATTTAACTTCGGTGGTGAGGAAGCTTCTAGTAACAATTATTCGTGTTATGATCCCAGCTGATGTTACTACTGGGCAAGCCAGATCCCAGGGTGGAACCCAGCTTGATAGATCTCAACTTTTATTTTTTGTTTAGATATGTGGAGAGTGGCTACTAAACAGAGTCACAGGAGTCAGCTGATGAACTTCTAACAAAGGAATAAAACAATTACTGAACTTCTAACAAAAGAATAAAACATTTATTAAACAAGAAAAGATGAATTATATTACAATACTTCTTCACCTACAGCTATACCTTTACAGTATATACAGACTCGCAAGGATAACGCCAAGTTACAAATTCTATCTTATTCTCTAATGTCCCAGTAAGTACACAGTCCATGTAAACCAATAAGGTGGCCTGTGGTCAGACAGGCCACACCCTGAAACCAAGTGACAGATGCCACCCTAAGCAGATGCTACGGATCCCTCATCAACTCCCCCCAGACGCTTGTCACACCGTGAGCCAACCAGCTTTAATGGACGCCATCTTTAACACATGGGTTTCCAATCTCTACTCTCGAAAAACACGCCTTGGAATCTTCTTCTGAACGATGCTTTCTCTCTGATGCCTTTCACAAAGGTCAACCTCCAGCTTTTTGAACTCCCCTTCTGATGTTCCTCTCCCTTGGGACACCACGTGCATTCAAGCTTCCTTCCATGCACTCTTTCTTAAATGCTCAGCCACTAACAGAACACTACTGCAGCACATGCCCTTGTAAAGTGTTACAGACATTTAGCTGTCTCCTTGGATCTTCTGACTTCTCGCAAGCCTATTTTTGCTTTAAGTCTGTGTCCTGCAGCTTTCTCCCTTTAAGCTTGGAACCTTTCTCTGCTCCTCACTCTTAACTTCACTTAACAGGACCTTATCCAGATTTCTGTTCTTTCCCTTTGATGAGAAGGTCTTCTTGGGTCTTTCTCCTGTTCCACTCCGTGGTTTTGGGAACTTACTTCTTTAGTTTTTGGAACCTGCTTCCTGCATTTCCTCTCCTGCATCATGCTTCTCCTGGCAGCTGACTTCCAACTTTAGTTTGTGACTTGCTATCTGTCCCTCTCTTATGCTGCTTCTGTTGGCAGCTGCTTTCAACCTTACAACATAATCCAACTGAACTCAAACTGCTTTCGGTTTCTCTGTCTGTGTGTGGGGCCTCTCTCTCTCTGGACCCCTGTTGCCTGGCAACAGCACAGGTTTTTTTCTACTTTGTTTAACTTCCCTAAACCACTACCCCACTTGATAACACAGCTCTCCACTTCAAGGGTCATAAAACTTATTAGAAATGCAGGTATACAAACAGAGCTTAGACTTGCTGTCTCCACGCTAAAATGAAACTAGATCCCAGGTTTCACCTACAAATTTTAACCCACAAATCCAGGAATGAAAATCAAACTTAAACATTAAAGCTAAAACTCGTTCCTAACACCCACAAGTACAAATATAACTTAATTAAAACTATCTCTAGTCCCTAACGTTTGGCATAGAATTAATAATCACATGGAAAAATTTGAGTTGATTAGGAAGAGCCTGCATGGATTTCTTAAGGGAAAATCATGTTTAACTAACTTGCTGGAGCTTTTTGGAGATATAACAGAGTGGCTTGATGAAGATAATGCTGTTGTTGTGGTGTACATGGACTTCCAAAAGGCTTTGATACAGTGCTACAAAACAAACTTGTGAGAAAAATTATAGCTCATGGAATAAAAGGGACAGTAGCAATGTGTTACAAAATTGGCTGAGTAACAGGAAACAGTGAGTAATGGTTAATGGATTTTTTTGGGCTGGAGGAAGGTTTGTAGTGGAGTTCCCCAGGGTCAATATTGGGACCCTTGCTCTTCCTGATATATATTAATGATCCAGATCTTGGTGTGCAGGGGCTAATTTCAAAGTTTGCGGATGATACAAAACTTGGAAGTATTATAAACTTTGAGGAGGACAGTGTAGAACTTCAGAAGGACATAGACAAGTTGGTGGAGTGGGCAGATCGGTGGCAGCTGAAGTCCAATGCAGAGAAGTGCGAGGTGACTCATTTTGGTAGGAAGAACATGGAGAGACAATATAAAATAAGGGGTACAACTCTAAAAGGTGTGCAGAAGCAGAGGGACCTGGGTGTACGTGTGCATTGTCATTAAAGGTGGCAGGACAGGTGGAGAGAGCAGTTAATAAAGCATACAGTATCCTAGGCTTTATTAATAGTGGCATAGAGTACAAGAGCAAGGAGATTATGCTGAACTTATATCAGACACTAGTTAGACCTCAGCTGGAGTAGTGTGTACAGTTCTGGGCACCACATTTTAGGAAGGAGGTGAACATATTGGAGGAAGTGCAAATGAGGTTTACAAGAATGGTTCCAGGGATGAGAAACTTCAGTTATGAAGATAGATTGCAGAAGTTGGGACTGTTTTCCTTGGAGAGGTGACGGCTAAGAGAAGATTTGATAGAGATATTCAAAATCATGAGGGGGCTGGACAAAGTAGATAGGGAGAAACTGTTCCCATTCGTAAAAAGATTGAGAAAGAGGGGGCACAGATTTAAAGTGGTTTGCAAAAGAAGCAAATGTGATGTGAGAAAAAACTTATTCACACAGAGAGTGATTCGGGTCTGGAATGCACTGCCTAGAAGCGTGGTGGAGGCAGGCTCAATTGAGGCATTCAAGAGAGCATTAAATAATTATTTAAATAGAAACAATGTGCAGGGTTATGAGGAAAAGGCAGGAGAAAAGCGCTAAGTCTTAATGCTCATTTAGAGAGCCGGTGCGGACACAAAGTGCTGAATGGCCTCCTTCTGCACAGCAACAGTTCTGTGATTAGTCCACACATAAGTGAATAAACGGGTTATGTCTGGATGTCTGAGAGTTAGTTCTGGGGATGGGGCATTCACACTTATTTAAACTGATTGTTCTGGTGGACTACTTCCAGACAGATGACTCCTGGTAGGTTCGTAACTTGCAAAGTGAAGTTATGTAAACATTTGGCCTTTTTGAGAACTGCTTTTAAAAAAAATTCTTTCATGAGATATGAGCATTGCTGGCACGGTCAACATTTGTTGCCCATCCCTTAAACTGAGTGGCTTGCTGGGCCATTTCAGAGGACAGTTAAGAGTCAACCACATTGCTGTGGCTGGAGTCACATGTAGGCCTGACCAGGTAAGGATGGCAGAGTTCCTTTTTTAAAGAGCATTAGTGAACCAGTTGAATGTTTACATCAATCAATGATAGTTTCAGGGTCACCCTACTGATACTATCTTTCAATTTCAGATTTTATGAATTAAATTTAAATTCCTGCAGGTCCATGGTGGAATTTGAACTGTGGTCACCATGACTTAGGCTAGCTTTCAAGACCAGATTTTATTAATTAAAGTTCCACTAGCTGCCGTGGTTAGATTTTAACTGTGCCCCCACAGCAGTAGATTAGGTCTGTGGAATACTAGCCAGGTAGCATTACCACCACGCCACCCATCTCCCCTGCAGGAGATGATTTGGTCATAGTGTGAGGTCACTGAACTTTGTCTGGCACTGCAGCAGGTCCTTGGGGCCAGACTCTTAAGAATTGACCTCTGTGACTATCTTCTCCCACTCCTTTCACAGTGTGTGTCTTGGGGCCCTCCCGGCTCCCTGCGGATACTTGTCATCTCATCTCCTTTCAACCTCCTGGAATATGGCCTCCAGTGCCGCATCAGAGAACATTGAAGCCCTCTCACTGTTCTGCAGCTCCAAAGGTAGTCTTATACATTCTCTGTAACTCATTTTGATGCATTTCCACCAGCTGCTGAAGCCTGAATGCAACTCCCCTATAAAAGAGATGAAGGATGCCCTGAAGAAGTGCAGGCTAGCTGCAAGTTGTGCTAGCTGCACACACACCTGGGCTGCTTACTGAGCCTGCAGCCAGTCAGCAGACTATAGTGCTGGGCTACACACTGCAATCATGCTGTTGAGCAGACAGTATGCAGTTTGCCTGTTGCCTTCATTAACTTGGCCAGTTACGGGTTAATCGGCATCACAATCCCCATATCCGAAAGGCAGCACTATCCAATTTGTAGCACAATCTCTATATATGCAGTGTAACTTTAACCTCTGCAGCAAAGATCTTCATAGTTTTAGTGTGAAAATGTATTGTAATAAATTGGGGTACACCACCTTCAACAACTGTCGGAAGAGCTAGCTATTTCCTGCAGTAGCTGGAATTCTCTGAATGGCCTTTGTTGTATCTGTTAAACAGCAGACAAGTAGACTGAATGGATTTGTTACTGAACCGCACAAGTTCAATATAATATTCCACTTCACCCTGCTGTAATTTAGTTCAGCATTTTTCTTTCATTATGAATTGGGTTGATTCATTTATGCAAATTATGGTTATACTCTTTGCATTTAAATCCTTCAAAAAAATAAATTAGATCTCAGTATCAAAAAAGTTGAATAAGGTCAAAGTAGCTTGTTTGATTCAATTAGAATGAATGTTCATCTTTGGAAAAACTAATTTTTTAAAGCAATATCAAGTAGTACATTAACATTTTGAAGCCGGAGGCAATTCTAACAAGCAGAGATCTCTCATGACTTTGATCTAATAGTTGCGAAGAGCAAAAATGGAATTGTGGAATTGATCTGAGGTATTACTGGGGGAACTTACAGATTTTCCACAGCACATTATAAAATCTCTGATTCAGCAAGTGAGGGTTAACTCTGAATTGGAATGCTGGCACAAAACAGGTGGCGGCCCAAGTGGCATGAGAATTGCAGAGTCTGAGGCAATGAGTAAAGGCTCACTGGTGATATATTCCACTGAGACATTTTGGATTGCTGAGTTGCTAGAAGTATTGATTAACCAAGTGTGTGGGTAATAGAAGCATGTTTGTTCAGCAAAGTTATTATTTGTGTGCATAGGGCAAAATCGTCCCAGATTTGCACTAAGTGCTATAGAGGGCGGGAAAAAGAATGTTTTACCTGCCAGCCGCAATGGTGGCTTTTCACACTACCATCCCAATCCCTCCTTATTAATCATGCATTCCTGGGAAACACGCCGTTTCACTGGCAGGTGGCCTCCAATTTGTCCTCCATGCCAGGACCTCAACGCTTTCTCACACTAGGCCCAATATGTAAAATGCTGCTGCGTGCACACCTCTCAGTGGTTCCAACATGGGACTGCTGCACAGAACACATGTCCCTGAAAGGCAAGAAGACTGTAGCCCCCTGATTCAGTGATGCATCTCTGGGACACCTTCTAGACACCATTGGAGGCCAACTACAATGTCCTCCACCCCTGCTCTGGCCGCAGGAGGCCCATCAGTCTCTCCACCCCGGCTTGGGAAGCCGTAGGAGAGGTTGTCGATGCCAATGCTGCACACAAGAGTTCGGCCATCCAGTATAGAAAACGGATGAATGATCTCATCCGTGCCACCAGCATAAGGCAACGATCTCATCACTCTAAACTCACACTCACTAGCCCATCACACATGCAGTGGCAGCTCACACTGCCAGCTCGAAGGACATCACCACTCACTCACACACACATCTTCATATCTCTATCTGGTCCCATCTCCTCTGGAGACTGCCTCCTTAGCCCTCACCCTCTTGAGGCCACTTACGCCAATCAAACTGTGCCCCCACACACACCCTGGGATAAACCCCTTCCCCAGTACAGCCATCACCCTGCAGCCTCTTCCCTTGCCTGAGGCCACTTTTCCCCCTTCCCCAAGCAAGCCCTAGCCCTGCAGCCATTGAAAAGCCACTCCTGCCTTATGGTTGGTCTGATAGGTAGAGACCTGCCCGTGAGTCCCCCTAAAAGTGATGTGGTGCTGCCTGCAAAGCCTGGGGCTGATGACTGCAAGTGCTCCCCTAAGCAAGGTAGGTAAAAAAACCTAGGAGTCCCAAGCGAAGTGCACGTCGCTTATGTTCAGTTGTGAAACACGTTAGCGTGCAATCACACCGGATGATCCAGCATGGGGGCATGTTCCCAGCAAGCTGGGCTTATAATGATATGCAAGTGTATTACAACGAAGTTCCTGATGTACTGCGGGGGTAAACACGGCTCACCATTGACGGGTGAAGTGGACGAATGCAATGTCGTGAAACCAATTTTTGGCTTTCTCCCCAAATTGTCTGCTCATGCCCGCCATGATGCCCAATGCCAGAGGCACGGAAAATGCCACCCAGTGTACCTGAAATTCGGCTTTAGCTGACTAAAAAGGGAAAATGTTCTACTTTGCAACGTGGATGTAATGCAGCCAGATCCAACACATGTGCACACACACATCGAGAGTTAATTTTAAAAAGAATGTTTCTAGTATTATCTGAAGATGCTCATATTTTCATAGCAGAGGTCAATTCATAAAATGTAACGGGTTTCCATCCTTCGCCTGAGGTCTGGTTCTACAATCATGTGGAACCCTGGGGCCAAGAGAGAAGTCAGTGTAGAATTATATGAATCATAATCTTCCTGCATTTGACCTCAGGCAAAATAAATGAAGAATATCTTCACAGCAGCTGGCAAGATTTTATTTTCTGTCTTTCATAGATCTGATCGATCTGTCAGAAAGAAAAATTGCAACAACTCTGGCTAACTGCACTTTTAATGTAAAACATTAACAGATTGGTTTACACACAATTTCTTATTTCTCAAGCATATACTGTCAGTTCTACTACATTAATATGTTGGCCTCATAGTTGGAATGAAAACCCTAAGTCAAGGTATACATGTATTAGACAAAATAATTAACCACTGTATCTTCTTTTGAACTCATCAGATTATAAATGTGCCAAAATCCACAGAACCCACAATCTGACACCTGTTTTAACTGGAACTGGAATCATATTCATAGAAATTCTCAACAGACCTTGCTCTGAACTCACCATGTTGAAGGGAAAATGTAATCCAGACTGAAATGATATGAAAGGTTACAGCTGTGCATGAAGCAGGTGCCAAGGAGCAAGAATAACATGTTAGTAGCCATATGATCCTTTGGATTTGTTAAAGTTCAGTGAGTTTTCCAATAAATTTTAGATTGGGAAATCAACCATACTTCTTAAAATTATTTGCATTGTCAGTTTGCTTTGTTGGCCTCATTACGATTGGGGTCTTTATGTTGCAGCAGTTTCCATCCACCCACCCCTTATTTTACCCCTTTGTAATTTGATGTATTTTGCTTCAAGGACAAGCACCGCATAGGTTGTGTGCTGAGATTTCACATTCTTGAATGTAACTGCTTCATTAACAGTATAACGCTTTAAACCTAGGAAAATACGCTCAGAATTTGGAGTGTAATTACAAAATCTAATTCTTCCATTTTGATAAATATAGTATTTAAGATATTTCATTGGATCATAAGAAATAGGAGCAGGAGTAGGCCATTCCGTCCCTTGAGCCTGCTCTGCCATTTAATAAGATCATGGCTGATCTGATTGTGGTCTTAACACCACTTTCCTGCCTGCCTCCATAATCCTTGATCCCTTGTAGATCAAAAAACTGTCTAACATAACCGTGAATATATTCAATGATCCAGCCTCAACTGCTTTCTGTGGTAGAGAATTCTAAAGATTAACGACACTCAGGGAAGAAATTCCTCTGTCTTTAAATGGAAGACCCCTTATTTTGAAATTGAGACCCCTAATTCTAGATTTCCCCACAAGGGGCAACATTCTCTCAACATCTATCCTTTCAAGCCCACCCAGAAGCTTATATTATTCAATAAGGTCACTTCTCTTTCTTCTAAACTCCGATGAGTATAGGCTCAACTTGCTTAACCTTTCCCAATAAGACAACCCCTTCATCCCAGGAATAAGCCTAAGAGCATTCTTTGAACTGCTTTCAATGCAAGTGTATCCATCTTTAAGTAAAGAGACCAAAACTGTACACAGCACTATAGGTTTAATCTCACCAATGTCCTGTACAGTTGTAGTAAGACTTCCCTACTTTTATACTCCATCCCCTTGCAATAAAGGCCAACATTCAATTTGCCTTCCTAATTACTTGCTGTACCTGAATGCTAACATTCTGAAATTTTTGTATGAGGAGACTACCTCTGTACTGCTGCCTTCTGCAGTCTTTCTCCATTTACATAACATTCTGCTTTTCTATTCTTTTTCACTGTTCTTTTGTGCACTGTTGGAATTCTGCCAAAAATGAATTCATGGCAGAAAAGAGAATCCTTAAGGAACATAGAACCACAGAAACAGGAGGGCCACTCATGGCTGATCTGTGCCTGAACTCCATTTAACTATTTTAGCTCTATATTCCTTAATACCCTTACCTAATAAAATTATATTAATCCCAGCTCAGAAGGAAAAAAACGGTAAAAAGCTGGGAAATAAAAATACTGGTCCGAACTGGTCTTGTTTACCTTAAAATGGATCACCAGTAAAAACTGGGAAATACGATTACTGGTCCGAACTGCTTTTTCTCCCTTCCGGGAGTTTTAAAAGCGCCAACTGTCACTGCATTAAGCTTTATAATCTTCCATTAGCAGAACTGAGTTGCCTGGTGGAGTGTATGCTTTTCTTGGGCCATACTTCAAAGGACATTATAATAAACAGTCTTGTATAAAAAGAAGTTTGGGGTTGGAGGGGATGTGGCTGAGAGCTGCAGACCAGCAGAGCAAACCAGGGGGGTCGGAAGCAAGTGAGTGGCCAAGACAGTCAATTCAAGAGGCAGGGAACAGCACCAAGAAGAGCCAACTGAGCTGGTGGTGAAGGAAGTAGCTGCGATGGCTAGCATGGACAGGCCTCTAGCCTAGGACGGCCAGTGCCAGAATCCACCACAACTGACGCCATAGCGACATTTGAAAATTACAGCATTACACACTATAAGACATAGGGGCAGAAATTAGGCCATTCGGCCCATCGAGTCTGCTCCGCCATTCAATCATGGCTGATAAGTATCTCAACCCCATTCTCCCGCCTTCTCCCCGTAGCCTTTGATCCCCTTACCAATCAAGAACCTATATATCTCAGTCTTACATACACTCAATAACCTGGCCTCCACAGCCTTCTGTGGCAATGAATTCCATAGATTCACCACTCTCTGGCTAAAGAAGTTTCTCCTCATCTCTGTTCTAAAAGGTCTTCCCTTTACTCTGAGGCTGTGCTCTCGAGTCCTAGTCTCTCCTACTAATGGAAACATCTTCCCCACGTCCACCCTATCCAGGCCTTTCAGTATTGTGTAAGTTTCAATCAGATCCCCCCTCATCCTTCTAAATTCCATCAAGTATAGACCCAGAGTCCTCAAACGTTTCTCATATGTTAAGCCTTTCATTCGTGAGATCGTTCTCATGAACCTCCTCTGGACTCTCTCCAGGGACAGAACATCCTTCCTGGGATACGGGGCCCAAAATTGCTCACAATATTCTAAATGTGGTCTGACCAGAGACTTATAAAGCCTCAGCAGCACATCCCTGCTTTTATATTCTAGTCCGCTCGAAATAAATGCCAACATTGCATTTGCCTTCCTAACTACTGACTCAACCTGCAAGTTAACCTTAAGAGAATCCTGGACTAGGACTCCCAAGTCCCTTTGCACTCCAGATTTCTGAATTGTCTCCCCATTTAGAAAATAGTCTATGCCTCTATTCTTCCTACCAAAGTGCATGACCTCACACTTCCCCACATTGTATTCCATCTGCCACTTCTTTGCCCATTCTCCTAACCTGTCCAAATCCTTCTGCAGCCTCCCCACCTGCTCAATACTACCTGTCCCTCTACCTATCTTTGTATCATCTGCAAACTTAGCCAGGATGCCCTCAGTTCCTTCATCTAGATCATTAATGTATAAAGTGAAAAGTTATGGTCCCAACACTGACCCCTGCGGAACTCCAATAGACACCGGTCGCCATCCTGAGAAGGACCCCCTTATCCCCACTCTCTGCCTCCTGCCAGACAGCCAATCTTCTATCCTTGCCAGTACCTTGCCTCTAACACCATGGGCTCTTTTCTTACTGAGCAGCCTCCTGTGCGGCACCTTGTCAAAGGCCTTCTAGAAGTCCAAGTAGATAACATCCATTGGTTCTCCTTTGTCTAATCTACTCGTTACCTCCTCAAAGAATTCTAACAGATTTGTCAGGCATGACCTCCACTTGATGAAACCATGCTGACTTTGCCCTATTTTACCATGTACTTCCAAGTATTTTGAAATCTCATCCTTAATAATGGACTCTAAAATTTTACCAACGACCGAGGTGAGGCTAATTGGCCTGTAATTTCCCGTCTTTTACCTCACTCCCTTCTTAAACAGGGGGGTTACATTAGCGATTTTCCAGTCCTCTGGGACCCTCCCTGACTCCAGCGATTCCTGAAAGATCACCACTAATGCCTCCACTATCTTTTCAGCTATTTCCTTCAGAACTCTGGGGTGTAATCCATCTGGTCCAGGTGATTTATCCACCTTCAGACCTTTCAGTTTTCCTAGCACCTTCTCCTTGGTAATGGCCACCATACTCACCTCTGCCCCCCGACTCTCTTGAACTTTGGGGATGTTACTCGTCTTCCACCGTGAAGACTGACGCAAAGTACCCATTCAGTTCCTCCGCCATTTCTTTGTTCCCCACTACTACTCCTCCAGCGTCATTTTCCAGCTGCCCAATGTCCACTTTTGCCTCTCTCTTACCCTTTATATATCTAAAAAAAACTCTTGCAATCTTCTTTTATATTACTGGTTAGTTTACCCTCATATTTAATCTTCTCCCTCCTTATTTCTTTTTTAGTTGTCCTCTGTTGGTCTTTGTAGGCTTCCCAATCCCCTGGTTTCCCGCTGCTCTTCGACGCATTGTATGCTTTCTCTTTAGCTTTTATGCTGTCCCTGACTTCCCTTGTCAGCCATGGTTGCTTCGTCCTCCCTTTAGTATGCTTCTTCTTCCTAGGGGTGAATTTGTCACACAGGATGACATTATCATGTATGTAGTAACATCATTGCACACACAGTGACATCATGACATTCGGAGATTCAGTGCCATATGAGCGACAACAATGCCGAAGGGGGTGGGGAAAAAATAATGAAAACAAACCTGTCTTTTGGGTCCCTGTTGCATTGACTCTGCTGCAGACAGAGAAAGAAATGAACACAGGCCCCTGCAAGTGCTGGACTAAGGTAAGTGGACAAAGAGTCAAAACACCAGATGTGAGGCCATCCAGTACCAACAGTGGCCAGACCAACTAAAAACCAGACTGTCCAGTATAAAACTAGATATCTGGCTATCCTACTTTGCCAGTGGTAGCTTTGGTACAGAGCAACCCTAAAGCTGCCCTAAGATGGTAGTGTTTCAGTTCCACAAAAAGAAGATAAACGAAGATATAAAAGCAAAATGTAGTCCTTACCAGCCGTCTACTTGTCTTTATCAAACTGGCTGATCATTAATGCTGCGAAATAAAGAAAAAAATGCAACACAGCAGCATCCAGTGGCTAGAACCTGCAACCACATGCAGATTCAAAGGGCTGACTTTTCCAGGCACATTGCAGACAGGCTGGGAATGGGAGGGGTGGCTATATGATGGAGGGAGGGGAACCCAATGTCTTCGTGACACCATGGCATAATGCTATCAGCAGGAGACTTAGCAATGCGTTGGGTGGCAAATTGAACCACTTAATGACCCAATTAAGGTTCACTCCCCACTCCTTTGGACATTTCGTCCGTGGCAGGAGGGCCTACCGCCTGGTGGGGAGGCCACCAGGCAAACCCTGGTGACATCCTAGAGGCTTCCAGTGTGCAGGTTTCCCCTTAATAGAAGTTCCATAGATCAGTGAAGAGCCCCGCCTGGCAGCGCTGGCCATCCCTGCATTCAAAGCCTGCCAGCCTGACCCTGGCTTCTCCAAAGACACTTACATGTCCAAAGTCCAAAGATACTTCAAGGGCATCTTGGCATTGAGGTGCCTGTTCTCCCTGGAACTGCAGCCTCAGCAATGGCCACTGCTAGCAGTAGCATTATTCAGGTTGTTGAGTTGCTGACCCTCTGATTGGGCTGGTAGCTCTTGGCTGTGGGCCACTGTCCTCAGTTGGACAATGGCCCCAGTGGTGGCCTGTTAATTGATTGCCGCTGATAAAATGCTGTCCCAGGGTCTGCTGTGTGCCAGAGCAAGGTCCTAACAGTGGGATATCCTTTCGTTTCATAAAATTTCAACCCAAAGTTCTCAGAGCTCCAATCTTGTATGACATCTTGATATGTTGGATGGAAAGGTCTATCCACATATTTTGAATGTACTAGAAAAAAATATCAGCATTTAAAATTCTAATTGGTTTTTTACACAAACTACAAAGACCATTAGTTTTCAAGATAGCATGTCAACAATCTTTCTTCCCAAGGACAATCCCATAAAGGAACAAGCTGACAAAGGAAATATTCGAAACCCCATCACTTCAAATCTTCAAGACTCATCTTTAGATTATTTCTATTAAAAATTTTCATTATCAGGACTACCATTTCAGTAGGGCATGCCTGTTTTAGCTCGTGCTACCTATATGAATGTTGGTGGAATAAGGATGTTAGTCTGTGACACTGACACAACTAAAGCAGAAGCAGACGCAATGAGTTGCATAGTTTTTACATGTGTAAAATAAGCGAGGAAGGTTTGACCACTTGCTTCAAATTTTTACAAATTTTACAATGTTTACACTAAACTAGGTAGGATGTGAGTTGCAAAAAGGCTTCAAGGGGATGTAGTGGGTGGGCAAAAACATGGCAGATGGAATATAATGTGGAAAAATGTGAAGATATCCACTTTAGTAGGAAAAACAGAAATGTTGAGTATTTCTTAAATGGTGAGAAATTGGGAAGTATTGATGTCCAAAGGGACATCTTTGTTCACGAATCACTGATAGCTAGCGTGCAGGTGTAGCAAGCAATTAGCAAGGCAAAAGTATGATGGCCTTAATTATAAGATTTGGGTATAGGAGTAAAGATGTCTTGCTGCAATTGTACAGAGCCTTGGTAAGACCACACCTGGAGTATTGCATACAGTTTTGATCTCTTTATCTAAGGAAACATATACTTGTCACAGAGGGGGTGCACCGAAGGTTTACCAGACTGATTCCTGGGAGGGCAGGATTGTCCTCCCAGAAAGAGAAAACAGTTTAACCTGCCTGGGTGAAACAGCTGCCAACCATGAATCGGAACCAGTTGAAAACAGTTGATCCTGGCAGCCCAACAGTTGGCTTTCCATGGTTGGAAATAGGTGGTACTGGTTGCTGGCTGGTTAACTATTACCGGTTGGAAACAGTCATCACCAGGTCGGTTTCTCTGATTGAAAAAGAACAGTTGTCATCTGTTGTTTTTTTGCTTATGTCGATTGAGCCCAACTTATGAAAGGTAATTAGCGAACCCACCCTTAAAGGCCTTGCATCAGGCATCTCCTGCAACCTGGAGGTACTTCCCGCTTCTTCCATCTGCTCCTGGGCTGGGTAGCTGATATTGCTGCCTGACTCACATGCATCTTTTGACTTACCTCCATCCAGTCACTAGTTACGGTGGCAAGCTGACTAGCTTGGGACTCTCTTAAGATAAAAGCAAAATATTGTGGATGCTGGAAACCTGAAATAGAGAAAGAGTCATGTGAACTCGAAATGTTAACTCTGTTTCTCTCTCCACAGATGCTGCCAGACCTGCTGAGTTTTTCCAGCATTTTCTGTTTTTATTTGGGACAAGTTCAGCAGACAGAGGCATTTAGAGAATGTGAAGTCACAGCCATCATATGTTTTCATTTTAGTTGTCGAGAACTATTTGCAAATGAGAATCAAGATATCTGGACAACATTATATGGTTATATTTATGTCCTTCAGTGCCCTCTTCATTCTCATCAGATCTGTGCAGGGAACATCATCATCACCACTGCTGTCTGTCTCATCAGCAGTGTTAATAACGGTCGGCACCCTTGACTCTCGTGCTGCTAAATGAATTTTGATCTCTTGATGGGTCCCTATAGCAGAGGGCAAGAACACAACGTAGGGAAATCAAATTAAATTCAGTTTTACAAAATGCATTTTAGATTTGCTCGTCCGCTCGCTTAGGGCATCATATTTCCGGGCAAATAAATAACATACTTCCAAAATAAGAAGAAATGCTGAGATTTTAAAAAACTACCCAGCCCTTTCACGGAAGAATCTATCTTCTCAACATTGAGATTTACCTGCGATCATAAGAATCTAAGCTTTAGAACTCAATCACTCTTTGATCTATTGTTCTCCTTCCCCAAGGATTTGCTCGTCCGGATCCAACACACTATATCTTGCTTCCTACATGCATTGAGGGATTAAAGTTCACGGTTTCCTCTACATTGGAGAGACCAAACGCAGACTGGGAATGCTTTGCGGAACACCTTCGGTCTGTCCGCAAGCATTACCCAGACCTCCCTGTCGCTTGCCATTTCAACACTCCACCCTGCTCTCATGCCCACATGTCTGTCCTTGGCTTGCTGCATTGTTCCAGTGAAACTCAACGCAAACTGGAGGAACAGCACCTCATCTTCCGACTAGGCACTTTACAGCCTTCCGGACTGAATATTGAGTTCAACAATTTTAGATCATGAACTCTCTCCTCCATCCCCACCCCATTTCCGATTTCCCCTCCCCTTTTTTTCCAATAATTTATATAGATTTTTCTTTTCCCACCAACTTCCATTATTTTTAAATGTATTTCCATCCATTGTTTTATCTCTACCTTTTAGCCTTTTTTGATTCCTTCACCCCACCCCACCCCCACTAGGGCTATCTGTCCCTTGCTCGTCCTGCTTTCTACCCTTAATTAGCACATTCCTTAGATAATATCGCCACCTTCAACACCTCTTTGTCCTTTTATCTGTGACATCTTTTGGTTATCTCCACCTATCACTGGCCCTCTATCCAGCTCTACTTGTCCTACCCCACCTTAAACCAGCTTATATTTCACCTCTCTTCTATTTTTACTTAGTTCTGTTGAAGGAGGTCATTCGGACTCGAAACGTTAACTGTGTTCCGCTCCGCAGATGCTGCCAGACCTGCTGAGTTTTTCTAGGTATTTTTGTTTTTGTTTCCCGACATCACCCCACGTCATTTCAATTTTCAGGTCGGCAGGGGCGCAGCCCAATCAGCTGTGCACCCATCGACCTATCAACGGCCTATTGAGGCCATTTAAAAACTAATTGAGATAATTAATGGACCTCCCATCCACGGGCAGGCTGAGGTATGAGGGTTTTTAACACTTTAATAAATATATGCTTTAAAATAGTGGACATGTCCCAACTCATGTGACTGTGTCACATGAGAGGACATGTCAAAGAAATGTTATTTTTGCCCCTACACCGTTTTTAAATTTGGCGCCGATCTCCCTGAGGCGGCATTTAGCCTCAGGGAGATGAGCGTGCTCTTTTGTGCATGCGCACTCTCGGCTGACGGTCCCCCCCCCCCACCAGCACAGGGAGCGCATAGCACTTCCTGGCAGATGTCATGCTGGGTAGGCCCTAATTGGCCCGCCCACGTAAAATGACGGTGCACCCCCAGTCGGGGGCGCCGATCAGAGACATGCCCGGCCAAGCCTGCTCCTGCACTTCCCCCCCGATGGGGGATAATTGTTCCCCTGAAGTTTCGAGCTGCGGGAGTGGGGTCAAGAACAGGTGCCAAAATGTCAGCCAGCCAATGAGGTTCCCTAGATCAGGAACCACTTCCGTTGTGGTTCCTGCCGAGGTAGGGGGGCCTCTGTGGTTGGCATCGTCTTTGTTTCACCGGGAATCACAAGAAAATAAAAAGTCAAACTTTGAACTCAGCCCAGTATGCCACCTGTAGGCTTTGCTCCGGTCCTATCTGTCTCTCACCCCCACCCTGGAGGCCTCCATGTCTCTGTCTGACTTGGCACCACATCCCTGGCTTGTGTCCCAGAAGGAAAAAACAGCAAAAACTGGGAAATAAGAATACTGCTCTGAACTGGTCTTGTATATCTTAAAATGGAACAGCAGTAAAGTTGGGAAATAAGATTACTGGTCTGAACTGTTTATTCCTTCTGCCGACCACCACCCCCACTCCACCCCAACCACCACCCGCCCGCACCCCCCCCAACCACCCAGCCCCCAGCTCTCACCCCACTCCTCTCCCTGGATTCCCCAGCTCTTGGCCTGCTCCCCCTGGTGAACACCCACTTTCTGTCGCCGCTACGCCTCAGGCTTTATTCCAGGGCCAGAATTTTCCCATTGGCATGCGGGGGCGGGCTCCGCATGCCCTCATGTAAAACGACGCATGGTGATGTCAGGCGTGCGTCCCGACATCACCGTGCGCCATTGCAACATTTCGTTGGGTGGGTGCGAGATGATATCCGATGCACACCTGCCATTAATTAACGGGCCACTTAAGGCCCTTGTGGCGTCAATCAACGGCGATTTTTAGCACCCGTGCAATCTTAGGGTCGGCGCACGTGCGCAACGTGCAGGCAAGTAGGAAACATTTGTATAAGCCTCATCCACAGGTGGGATAAGAGGGCTCAGTGGGGCCGCGAGTGTGCTCTGTCAAATATTGATTTTTAAAAGTTACTGATACTTGCCTGTGTGACCTGCAATACTTCAAAATGCATAGCAGCTGCTTGCTCTGGACTCAACCTTCAGGTCAGCTCTCTGTAGTGAGGAATCTTTTTTGGGCCCGCAGGTTTCAGGGAGTATTCCAGTAGTCTGGGAATGGGGGCTGAACTCTCCACTGGAGGCACCTCCTCTGAGGAAGGAGGGCTAGAAGGGAGGAGGAGGCCAGGAGTGGACATTCAACCTCCAGCAGAGCCACCTTTGGGAGGACAGGGACAGGCACAACGGGTGCAGGGCCAAGAGGTTGTCCAAGGCGGAAGGGGCCGCAGAAGACTCCACTATCCTGTTGTCAGGGTCTACAGGCGGCGAAGCAGCTACCTCAATATATCTGAGGTGCAGTGCCGAAGGAGGCTCTGTCTCTCAAGGGAGACGGTCGACTATATCTGTCAGATGATTAGGCCTGAGATCTCCGCTAACTGTGTGGATAGGCACCACAAGCCAGTGGCTCTTAAGGTCACAGCTGCCCTCAATTTCTATGTCTCTCCTTCCAGGGGTCAGTGGGTGATCTTTGCGGTGTCTCCCAATCAGTTGTCCACACTTGTGTCAGGCAGGTTACAGACGCTCTGTTCAAGCGTGCATTGATCTTCATTCACTACCACTGGGACGATGCCAGTCAGACAGAGCGAGCCAGAGGCTTCATGGCCATTGCTGGCTTCCTCTGCTTCCAGAGTGCAATAGACTGTACACATATGTCCATCAAGGCACCAGCAGGTGAGCCGGTGCCTTCGTCAACAAGAAGGGCTTCCACTCCATGAATGTGCAGATGGTGTGATCATAGGATGCTGATTCTACAAGTCTGTGCAAGGTGCCCAGGCAGCTCCCACGACGCCTACATCCTCAGACATTCCCAGGTGCTGGGGCTCTTCAGTGCTCCAGCCTGGCTGAATGGTTGGCTGCTGGGTGACAAGGGCTATCCCCTCAGAAGGTGGCTCATGATGCCTCTCTGCTATCCAAGAACAGAAGCTGAGCAGTGGTACAATAGGAGTCATGCCTTCACAAGGGCTGTGGTGGAGAGGGCCACCGGTCTTCTCAAGATGCGCTTCCGATGCTTGGACCGCTCAGGGGGTGCATTCCAGTACCCCCCAGATCATGTGTTGCTGATAGTGGTTGCACGCTACGCTCTCTACAATCTTGCGCTGGAAAGGGGTGACGCTGTGGACGATGATGGAGTAGACGCAGTTGCTGCAGCTGCGCACAGTCCAGCAGTGAGTCCGAGGATGAGCACGCACAGGAAATGCTGAGGGGGTAGACGCTGACCCGGGCATACTCCAGGAAGGAACACCGGGGAGGCTTTAATCCAATGAGCTTTCAGCTAGCACACCACATACGGACCTCTAGGGTAAGCCTGGGCTCCAGGCTTCATACTCGATACCTAAGTGCAAAATCTGCCTGGGTAGGAACATTAACTAAGGGCCTTGTTAATAAAGCTGATTGTCCCACAAATCACTCATAACATTATTGGGAACCATTCATCTGCAGAAGAAAAGAGGCACCCTTAGCCATGGTCACATGTCTAAATTTAATATTACGCCCAAAGGAACTTAAGAAAACAAAATGACAAAAGTTGTTAAAAATCACACCAACTTATAAAGACCTCATTGCGGGTCAACACAAAAGCACCAGCGATAAACCCATGGTGCCTAAGGTGTCTTATGTCTACATTTTCGGGTGCCACGTCTTGGTGCTGCCCCCTCGCTGGGAGTGGCATCTGAGACAGCCTGCTCACTCTTTTGTCCTGTTGGCCTCGATGACCTTGGCAGCTGTCCTATGGCCCGTGGATCCTGTGCTGGTCCCGCCTGGGAGGGAGCTGCCAGTTCCACGGTTGGCATCTCCCCAGTCGTCCCAGCCTCACCGGATGCAACGGTTATTGGCAGAAGGGCGGAGGAGCTGCCACCCTCACCTGGAGCGCCCTGAGAGGAGCTCGCAGAGACGACATGCAGCTGCTGCACCGACGCAAGGTAGCTTCGGACCTCCCTGCTCGCCATGGATGGATGAGCACCAAGCTGGGAAACTTGGTGCTCAGACCATCTCCCACACTGGCACTGACCAGCTGAGGTCAATGCCAATCTGAGGGCTTGCTGGTCCGAGCGCATCCCCAGGGAGCCGAGCTGGTGTCTCCTCCATTTACTCTGCCACCTCCGCCTCTTCCTTTCCACCAATCTTGTTGTGTTTCTCCATATTCACTAGCTTTCAGTAATGCTGCTTGTGTGAAGTCAGGCAGCAGTGTAGATCGCTGGCTGGCTGCTTTCTCAATGCTGATGTCTTTCTTTAAGAAGCCGGTGTCAGTGTGGAAATAGGCAGATTGACAGAGCTGGAAGGAAAGGCTAAAACAAATCTAGGATTGCCAGCGCATCTTGCACCAAATGTGCACCAGTATTGGGGATCCAGGCAACTGTGATCTCAGCCACATCCCTCCCTATTTCTTGTGTCTCTGTGTACGGTTCAACATGTGGAAACTCTCCATATACTGTCAGTGATGTTGCCTGTGTAATTTGGTTTTGCGCAAAAATAAATTGAGAAATGAAACAATGAACATGCGTGCACCTTGAATGGATTTTCATTTTGGAAATGGGTATTTTTCCAGCCTGTGGAATATATACTTGAGATTTTGCAGATTTACCACCAGTCCCATTCTTATAGACGCAAGGCTGGCAGGCATTCTAATCTGGCAAAATTCTGATACAGTTTTTCCCCATCTCACTGCCATTCTAAGTTGCTGAACTGCTCATTCTACGCTGCTCTTAAAAGCCACTGCTCCTGTAACCCTGCAGTTTCAAGATGCTATGTCAAGCCAGTTGCTGAACTGTAGGGAATATGAAGGTGGAAGCTGGAACACTTCTGCTGAGTAAAGCAGCTCCCTAAAACCACACTCAGGTAGCTGCTCACACAGGCAGACTGACATCAGTCCTCTTTTCCCTTTCTGCACTCCTGAAACACTACAACTTAAATTTGTTCACATTTGCACTGCCCAAAAGCCACATTTAAATCACTGTATACATCCATAGCATTGGAGTGCGAGTGTGCCACTATTAATTAACAGGGGCAAGAATGGGGCTCATGCTCAACTTCAGCCAGTCAGTCCCCAGCTCAAGTTAACTGCTCCCAGTTAGCACAACCAAGTCAGCTGACAAAATCGGGAGCAAAATGATTTGCGGTTGGATTTCCTAGTTGTTCTGATTGACCCTCCACACCCCCCACAACCTGCTCATGCCTGCTAGTATGTACCTGTTATCCCAGTTAGATATAGTTACAGTTTCCGACCTATTTTAACTTATTTTTCCTTCTGGGCTATGAGGATAGATTGAGGAGACTGGGCCTGCATACTCTAGAATTTAAAAAGAGAGGTGATCTCATTGAAACATTCTTACTGGACTCGACAAGATAAATGCAGGAAGACTGTTTCCCCTGGCTGGGGGCTGTCTAGAACCAGGGGACACAGTCTCAAAATAAGGGGTAGGCTATTTAGAACTGCGTTGAAGAGAAATTTCTTCATTCAGAGGATGGTAAATCTTTGTAATTCTTTACCCGAGAGGGCGGTGGAGGCTCAGGCATTGAGCATGTTCAAGACAGAGATCGATAGTATTGTAGTTAGTAAAGAAATCAAGGGGTATGGGGATAGTGTGGGGAAATGGCAGTGAGGTAGAATATCAGCCATGATCTCAATGAATAGGCCTACTCCTGCTCCTATTTCACATGTTCCTAAATTTTTATTACCTATATATTGTCTTCAGTCTATCTAATACTGACATAAAATTAATTGGAGTTACTAATCAAAGGAGTGAGTTAGTACTGACAAGTTATCAAAAATTATTGCAATTTAAAAATCTGATGATGGATGGCAAGAAATAACAAGAAATTCGTTGTGGATGATGCAGTACCTTTATTAGATTATACATAGTATTGACTTTCTAACCTTGGCTGTATCTGTGCCTGTCCTCTGAATACAGTATTTTTGATGATAAATTTAGTCCTTCTTTCTTTAGTATTCTAGAGTTTCAATTAGTTTTGCAAAATCAATTCCTCAAGGTGACTATACCATTTGATCTAAATTTAACAGAAATAACAGCACATTCAATTTGTGATTTCTGAAACAGTCTGTGCTGTGTAGTAAGGCTAAATGATCACAAAAGCACTCCAAAGTGAAATGTTTTACTTACTTAGATTCTGCTGAACCACCTATGTATCTTCCTTTTCTCCGTTGTGAAGTGAGATACTGTTGTACTGTAGCTTGCTGCCTATTTGTAATGGAGTTGATTTGCAGACAACTTTCGAAGTGGAAACATTGGGCACAATTTTGCCCTTGTCGGGCGGGCAGGCGGGCCCAGGAGCCAGTGTGAAATGCACGCTGCAGCATTGCCTGTGTTTGCGGGGGGGAGGAGAGGGCGATCGCGGAAGTTCGCGGGTGAGCGCAGGAAAAACTCCCTGAGGCAGGTGAAGATTTTTGAAATTAAAAAAGAAAGATTTTAAACATGTTAATAACGACATGTCCCTTCATGTGACTCTGTCACATAAGCAAGGACATGTTAGAAATTAATTTGAAAAATTTTTAATTTTCTTTTAATGACTGATCGAAACCTCATGCTGCCCATGGATAAGGTTTCTCAAAAAATTCAAAGGCCGCTTGGCCTTTGCGGACGGGCAGCGAAAAATTTCATTAGATCTTTATTGGCCTTAAAGGCCTGTTAATTGTCGGCGGGCGCACTGCCGACTCCCGTGCGTGCCCGCCGACCAACATATTGCACAAGTGCGCAATGACGTTGGGACGTTCGCCTGGTAATGGGGATTGTGGTCTCCACTGGAGGCACCTCCTCTGAGGAAGAAGAGATGGGTAGAAGGGAGAGAAGGCCACGTGTCCCTATGCAGCTTCCAGAGGAGTGACCTGTAGAAGGAGAGGCGCAGGTACAAGGGGCGCAGGGCTACCAGGTAGGCCAAGGCGGAAGGGGCCGCAGAAGACACCACTATCCTGCTGCTAGGGTTTACAGGCAGCGATGCAGCTACCTCAAAATGTTGGAGGTGCAGTGCCGAAGGAGTCTCTGCCTCTCCAGGGAGACTGACCTCCATTTGTCAGGTGATTTGGCCTGAGATCACCTCTAACTGTTTGGGTGGACACCCCATGCCAGTGGCTCTGAAGCTCACAGTGGCCCTCAACCTCTATGCCTCTGGCTCTTTCCAGGGGTCAGTGGGGGATCTTTGTGGAATGCCCCAATTAGCTGTCCACAGTTGCATCAGGCTGGTGACAGAAACTCTGTTCAGGCAGCTAATGACCTTTATTCATTTTTGTATGGACGAGGCCAGGTAGGCTAAATGAGCCAGAGACTTTGTATCGGTTGCTGGGTTCCCCCACATCCAGGGTGCTATCGACTGCACACATGTGGCCATCAAGGCGCCAACAGGTGACCCAAGTGCCTTCGTCAACAGGAAGGGATTCCACTCAATGAAAATCCAGATACTTTGTGACCACAGGACGCATATTGTGCAAGGTTTGCACTGGAGTGCTGTGTTTGGCTGCAGCACAGAACTTCAGTTGGAGATTGATGACTGAGGGAGTTTAAGGGTTAAATTCTATCTAAAGTCTAGTCTTTCTTTAATAAGCAATTAACTAAAAGTTGCTGTTCAGGTTGGAAATAGGTGACTTTTAGACCGGAGAGAGGCCAGCGAGAGCGGTATAAAAGGGCGCAAAAAACAGGCCGAGACCGAAGAGGAGAGGCGTACCCTCAGGAGTTGGAGTTTGAAGTGACATCATGATTCAAAAAGTAATGCAACACAGCGGAGGCAGCTGATTGGTACATGGGGTCAGATGAGTACTTCTACTTTTTCTACTAATTAAACTACTGCAGTCCATTAGCTTAAAAAGAATAAGGTGAGGACTTTGGACTGTAGTAGGAGTGTTGGAGTGGAATAAGGCCCCTTAGCTTAGTTAGCATTCTTTAAAGGGAGTAACTAATGAGCTTAATCTAAAGGGAAGTCATGGCTGCAGAGCTCGCAGCCATGATACGCTCCTCCTACGCTACGTGGGAAGTCACGGACACTTCCAGTATCCCTAGCGATCATATGTGCAGGAAGTGTGTCCAGCTGCTGCCAACGGCTAACCACATTTTGGAGCTGGAGCTGTGGTTGGATGCACTGTGGAGCACCTGCGATGCTGAGATTGTCATGGACAACACATTCAGTGATGTGGTCACACCACAGGTAAAGTTTGAACAGGCAGAAAGGGGATAGGTGACCACCAGGCAGAGGAAGGCAGGTAGTGCAGGAGTCCCCTGTGTCCGTTCTCCCTCTCTAACAGATATACCGTTTTGGATACTGTTGGGGGAGAAATTTATCAGGGGAAAGCAGCAGGAGCCAAGTCCATGGCACCATAGGTGGCTCTGCTGCATAAGAGGGGAAGAAGAAGAGTGCCAGGTCTATAGTGATAGGGGATTCAGTAGTAAGGGGAAAAGAGAGGAGTTTCTGTGGCCACAAAAGAGACTCGAGGATAATATGTTGCCTCCCTGGTGCCAGGGTCAAGGATGTCACTGAGAGGCTACAGGGAATTCTGAAGGGGGAGGGTAAACAGCCAGTGGTCATGGTACGACATAGATAAAAAAAGGAACGACATAGGTGAAAAAAAGGATGAGGTCCTACAAGCTGAATATAGGAAGTTAGGACGTAAATTAAAAAGTAGGACCTCAAAGGTAGTAATCTCTGGATTACTACCAGTGCCACGTGCTAGCTAGAGTAGAAATAACAGGATATATTGGATGAATATGTGGCTGAAGAAATGTTGTCAAGGGGAGGGCTTCAAATTCTTGGGACATTGGGACCAGTTCTGGGGAAGGCGGGACCAGTACAAACAGGATGGGTTACATCTGGCAGGACCGGGACCAATGTCCTTGGGACGGATGTTTGCTAATGCTGTCAGGGATGGTTTAAACTAGAATGGCAGGGGGATGGGAACCTGAGCAGGGGGACAGAGGAGGGGGAAACAAGGATAGAAACGAAAGACAGAAAAGTAAGAAGCAAAAGGGGAAGGCAGAAAAAACAAGGCGTAAAACAAATGGGGTCATAGTGCAAAGTAAAGCTAGGCTGTCTAACAAGGTTCAAAAGACAAGTCTAAAGGCATTGCATCTTAATGCACAGAGCATTTGCAATAAGGTAGATGAATTAACAGTGCAAATAGATATAAACGGTTATGATACAGTTGCAATTACGGAGACATGGCTGCAGGGTGACTAAGGATGGGAACTAAACACCCAGGAGTATTCAAAATTTAGGAAGGACAGACAAATGAGGAAAGGAGGTGGGGTAGCACTGTTAGAAAAGGAGGAAATCAATGCAATAGTGAGGAAGGATACTGGCTCGGAAAATCATGATGTGGAATCTGTTTGGGTGGAGATGAGAAACACCAAGGGGCAGAAAATGTTGGCAGGGGTTGTCCATAGGCCCCCAAACAGTAACAGAGATGTAAGGGAAGGCATTAAACAGGAAATTAGAGACGCATGCAATAAGAGTTCAACTGTAATCATGGGTGACTTTAATCTACATATAGATTGGACAAACCAAACTAGGCCTCCCCACTGGCAGTGGCATTGGAGACAGCCCGCTGACTCTGCTATCCTGTTGGTCTTGCTGACCTTGGCGGTCGTCCTCTGGCCAGTGAAGCATGTGCTGGTTTTGCGTGGGGGGTGGGGGGGGGGGGAGTGGCAAGTGCGACAGCTGGCATCTCCCCAGTCATTGCAGCCTCATCAGATGCCATGGTCACTGGCAGAGGGGCAGAGGAGCTATTGCCATCATCCAGAGTGCCCTGAGAAGAGCCCGCAGAGAAGGTAAGCAGCTCGTGTGCTGTGAGGTCACTCTGGACCTCCCTGCTCGCCATTGATGGACGGGCACCTAGGTGGAATACTGAATGCCTCATCCATCTCCTACACTGGCACTGACCACCTGAGGTAATTGCCTGTGTAAGGGCTTGCAGGTCTGAGCGCAGCACCTGATTCTGTCCCTGGAGCTGCCTCTCCATGAGAGTTGCCACTCTCTCAACAGAAGAGGCAGTGCACTCGGCCATGAGGGTCAATGCCGTGCTTATGCTCCGCATGGACTCCTCCACAAGAGACCATGGTCAGAATATTATGCTTGTCGGGCGGGCATGTGCCCAACCTGAACAAGCGCAAAATGACACACGATGACATCGGGCGAGCGTCCTGACGTCATACCAGCGTCCTGATGCACACTCACGCATTATTTTAGTCGGCGCATGTGGGAGTCGGCAGCGCGCCCACCAATAATTAAAAGGTCTATTAAGGCCATTAAAGTCCCAATTAAATGTTATATTTTGCTGCTCGTCCAACTTTACGGTTGGCGGGCAGGCGAGAAGGCCAAGTGGCCTTTGCACTTTTTAGGAAACCTCACCCACTCACAGGATGAGGTTTCCAACAGCAATTAAAAATAAAATAAAAATGTTAACATTTCATTAAGAACATGCCCCTGCTCATGTGACATAGTCACGAGGGGACTTTTTTTACCATTTTATAATTCTTAATATTTTTCATATCTTCAGCTCCCTGAGGCAGCTCTGTACTTGCGTGCTCGCCCTCTTCCCCTCCCCCCACCCCACACAGGCAGCACTGAGTGCTGCTGCACACGTTTCACACTGGGCGGGTCTTCATTGGCCTGCCAGCATGAAATCATGATCCAGCCCCGATTGCAGGCGGCAGTCGGCTTCCCGACCACTCCTGCCTGACCCCGCAGAGGTAAAAATTCTGGCCCATGGCACACATACCCTCATGGATCTCCGCCAGTTCCTCCCGTACATCCCACTGGACATCCAGTGTCTGCCTCCGAATGGACAACTCCAGAGGCTCATCATCTGCCTTCGACTCAGCATCATCCTGGTCTCCAGCAGTTCTCCGACTGTCGGAGCCCTGGGCACTCTCCGCCTCCATCTGCATCTCAAGCGAGTGTGAAGTGCCCTCACCGCTGTGCACTGACATTCTAGCCGGAGATCTAACTCCCATCGAGGTGCTGGCATCTGCGCTAGTGCCTGGTTCAGAGGGTGGGTGTGACGCAGGTGCAGCTGAAGCCCGGGCGTCCTCTGGCGTCAGAGGTGGCACTTCGGGGTCATGCGAAAGAGAGCCTGCTGGCGAATCTAAGGGAGAATGAAGATATGTCATTAGTTTAAGTCATCACACTGTCACTGTGCATGCCTGGCACCCTGGTGACATAATGGAGATCTGCATCATGGTACCACCATCTTTCAATGATCAAGGGGGATTTCCAAGCTTGGGGCTCCCATCAATGAAGAGACTGCACAAGAACGTTTGCACCAACTGAAACTCTCACCTCTTGTGCACTGCACTCTTAACTTCATCTGACTTCCCAGCCCCTCCATACTGACCGATCGAGAAGTGTGGTGCCTCTCCAGTTCCAAGATGGCCTGCTCAAATATCATCAGGATTTTGAGGTTCCAGGGGCCTCCATCTCTCCGTGACCTCTCAATGTTGTTTTGGCTCGTTTTCTCTTGAATGGAAGCAGGAGCATTGATTAGTCCACTCTCTACCTGCAGCGCCATTGCAGCCTGGCCAACCCCATCTGAGGAACACCTTACAGGGCACATCGGAGTTGTGGCCCTTGAGGTGCAAGGCACTCAGTCCAAGCAGCCAGGGTTCAGCTCCGGCATTGTTTACAACGGGCACTCAGACTCTAACACCCCTGAGCTCCTTGGGGGATGGCCAGCCCTTAACACTTCACCACACTGATCCACGCCAACACAGTACTCACCCTTCCCGAGTGCAGCAGGTCTTTGAATCTTTTGCGGCACTGCACCCAAAAGCACCACACAACGTCATGGCTGCTGACCTGCGCTGCCACATCCTCCCAAGTTTTATTTTGTCAAGCACGGTAGCCTCCTCCTTCTATCTCTGGGGACGAGGGTGTCTTTCCTGGCAGCCACCTTCTCCAATAAGCACCGCAAGGCACGTGTCTGAAAACTGGGAGGCAGAGTGGCCAGCTGGCCTGCCCCACAAACTGGCATCTCCATCCATTGCCGAGACCATAGCTTCACTCTGTAGAACACGCAAGAAATGTTCTTCCCTGGCAGCCTTCAAAGAGTTGCCTGTGCCCTTTTTAAACAGCCCCGCTGGGTCGCCAATGGACCTGGTACTCAACAGGCCCCCGCCCGGCCCTTCCCGACCATTGGAGAGCCGCATTTTATGCTGGGCGGCCTTTAATTGGCTAGCCAGCATGAAATAGCAGTCATGGGTCGATTGCGGGCAGAGGCCTGCTTCCCAACCAGTCCCGGGCCCGCCGACTGTGCGTGCTCGCCAAGGGTAAAATTCAGGCCATACAGCAATACAAATCAAACAAACTTCAAAGCTAAAACTCATTCCTAACACCTACAAATACCAGTATAACTTATTAAACTGTCTCTATTTCCTAATAGGTGTCATCCACAAATTTAGAAATTATGTTTTTTGATTCCAAAGTCTAAATCATTAATATAAACTGTGAATAGCAGTGATCCCAGCACTGATCCTAGTGGAACACCACTTCCTACCTTTGACCATTCTAAATAACTCCCCTTTATTCCCCCACTCTGCTTCCTGCTTTGAAGCCAGCTAGCGATTTATTCTGCCACTCGTTCACTTACTCCACATTCTCTAACCTAAAACTGGGCAACATGGCTGCCCGTCACCTACTCACCTCCACGAGGATTTTACCCACAGAGGAAGACGTTTGGCAGCCCACTTGCCCATGGGCCAATTCAGGCCCTTAAATGGCCAATTAATTGCCAACTAAGGGCCTCTATCCACCACCACTGGGATTTTACCCATGCCAGCAGGTATCAGAATCACGTAAAACTTGGCAGTCGCAACGCCAGGCTGTGGTGCATGCCTCCTTTTCGGCACCATGTTCCCAATGGAGGCTCCCCATAAGGTGGTTCCCACATACCGTGTTTCCCCTCCCCACTGCCCTGATGAACCTGGTCTCCCACCTTCCTTACCTTTGCAAGCCCGGGTCCATGGCACTGCCTGTGGTCCCCGCAATACGCTCCACTCCTGGTGGCACTGCAGGGACAAGAGAGCTGCTGGCCTTGTGATTGGGGGCGCAAGTCCTGCCTCAATCCAATTAATGCTTGTCAGCTGTAGAATGGTTGCAGAGCAACCCAGCCAAACAGAAACAAAAACAGACTTACCTGGAAAAACTCAGCAGGTCTGGTAGCATCGGCGGAGAAGAAAAGAGTTGACGTTTCGAGTCCTCATGACCCTTCAACAGAACTGAGTGATATTAGGAGAGGGGTGAAATATAAGCTGGTTTAAGGTGGGGGGGTGGGGGGAGAGAAGTTGGGGGCGGGGGGGGTGGTGGTTGTAGGGACAAGCAAGCAGTGATAGGGACAGATAATCAAAAGATGTCACAGACAAAGGAACAAAGACGTGTTAAAGGTGGTGATATTATCTAAGAGAATGTGCTAATTAAGAATGGACGGCAGGACACTCAAGATACAGCTCTAGTGGGGAAGGGGGGGGAAAGACTGACAGGGCATTACAGGTATAGATTTAAAAATAATGGAAATAGATGGGAAAAGAAAAATCTATATAAATTATTGGAAAAAACAAAAGGGAGGGGGAAGAAATGGAAAGGGGGTGAGGATGGAGGAGGGAGTTCAAGATCTAAAGTTGTTGAATTCAATATTCAGTCTGGAAGGCTGTAAAGTGCCTAGTCGGAAGATGAGGTGCTGTTCCTCCAGTTGCGTTGGGCTTCACTGGAACAATGCAGCAAGCCAAGGACAGACATGTGGGCAGGAGAGCAGGGTCGAGTGTTAAAATGGCAAGCGACAGGGAGGTTTGGGTCTTTCTTGCAGACAGACCGCAGGTGTTCTGCAAAGCGGTTGCCCAGTTTACGTTTGGTCTCTCCAATGTAGAGGAGACTGCATTGGGAGCAACGAATGCAGTAGACTAAGTTAGGGGAAATGCAAGTGAAATGCTGCTTCACTTGAAAGGAGTGTTTGGGCCCTTGGACGGTGAGGAGAGAGGAAGTGAAGGGGCAGGTGTTGCATTTTCTGTTTGGGCATGGGGAGGTGCCATAGGTGGGGATTGAGGAGTAGGGGGTGATGGAGGAGTGGACCGGGTGTCCCGGAGGGAATGATCCCTACGGAATGCCGCCAGGGGGGGTGAAAGGAAGATGTGTTTGGTGGTAGCATCAAGCTGGAGTTGGCGGAAATGGCGGAGGATGATCCTTTGAATGCGGAGGCTGGTGGGTTGATAAGTGAGGACAAGGGGGACCCTATCATGTTTCTGAGAGGGAGGGGAAGGTGTGAGGGCGGATGTGTGGGAGTTAGGCCGGACACGGTTGAGGGCCCTGTCAACGACCGTGGGTGGAAAACCTCGGTTAAGGAAGAAGGAGGACATGACAGAGGAACTGTTTTTGAAGGTAGCATCATCAGAACAGATGCGACGGAGGTGAAGGAATTGAGAGAATGGGATGGAGTCCTTACAGGAAGCGGGGTGTGAGGAGCTGTAGTCGAGGTAGCTGTGGGAGTCGGTAGGCTTGTAATGGATATTGGTGGACAGTCTATCATCAGACATTGAGACAGAGAGGTCAAGGAAGGGAAGGGAAGTGTCAGAGATGGACCCTGTGAAAATAATGGAGGGGTGGAGATTGGAAGCAAAATTAATAAATTTTTCCAGGTCCCGACGAGAGCATGAAGCAGCACCGAAGTAATCATCGATGTACCGGAGAAAGAATTGTGGGAGGGGGCCGGAGTAGGACTGGAACAAGGAATGTTCCACATACCCCATAAAGAGACAGGCATAGCTGGGGCCCATGCGGGTACCCATAGCCACACGTTTTATTTGGAGGAAGTGAGAGGAGTTAAAGGAGAAATTGTTCAGTGAGAGAACAAGTTTAGCCAGACGGAGGAGAGTAGTGGTGGATGGGGATTGTTCGGGCGTTCAAGGAAGAAGCTAAGGGCCCTCAGACCATCCTGGTGGGGGATGGAGGTGTAGAGGGATTGGACGTCCATGGTGAAGAGGAAGCGGTTCGGGCCAGGGAACTGGAAATTGTTGATGTGACGTAAGGTGTCAGAGGAATCACGGATGTAGGTGGGAAGAGACTGGACAAGGGGAGAGAGAAGGGAGTCAAGATAACGAGAAATGAGTTCCATGGGGCAGGAACAGGCTGACTCGATCGGTCTGCCGGGACAGTTCTGTTTGTGGATTTTGGGTAGGAGGTAGAAGCGGGCTGTCCGAGGTTGGGCGACTATCAGGTTGGAAGCTGTGGGAGGAAGATCGCCAGAGGAGATGAGGTCAGTGACAATCCTGGAAACAATGGCTTGATGTTCAGTGGTGGGGTTATGGTCCAGGGAGAGGTAGGAGGAAGTGCCTGCGAGTTGATGCTCAGCCTCCGCGAGGTAGAGGTCAGTGCACCAGACAACAACAGCACCACCCTTGTCAGCGGGTTTGATGACAATGTTTTGGTTGGACCTGAGAGAATGGAGTGCAGTAAGTTCAGAGAGAGACAGATTAAAGTGGGTGAGAGGAGCAGAGAAATTGAGACGACTAATGTCACGCCGACAGTTCTCAATGAAAAGATCAAGAGAAGGTAAGAATCCAGAGGGAGGGGTCCAGCCAATTGGAGGTGGTCTCGCTCCAACTTTTCAGCCAGGGGCGGGGCCACCACCTCTCTAAAATTCTGGCAATCTACTGCATTCCTATCCTCTCTGTTACCTCCTCAAAAAATTCAGTAAGATCTTATTTTTGGTCAAGCAAGATTTTCCCTCTCTAAATCCATGCTGCTTATTCATTATTACATATTTTTTTCCCTAGTTAATTCTGCTATTCTCTCCTTTAGGAGTGATTCCATCATTTTTCCCACCACTGATGTGAAGTTGACAGATCTATAATTCCTTGGGTATTCCTTGTTACATATATAAATTACATTAGCTATTCACCAGTCCTCTAGCACTACAGGTTTTTCTAACAAATTATTAAATATGTGCAGTAAAGCCTCTGATATCTCTTCCCTAGATTCTTTTAGAATGCGGAGATGCAATACATCTGGACCTGGGTTTTGCCCTCTGAGTTTGACTAGTTTATTTAATACATCCCTTTTTTCATTTTAAATGCAATTATCTCATTATACACCTCATCATTCAATGTCATATTTTGCATCAAGGTAATTTTGCATGAGGGCCTTATGAGATTTAGAGGAGAGAAAATAACTTTAAAATGCCCTTCTTAAAGCCACATGGTATTATCAACTTACAAATGAAAAGGCTGGAAGCTGGTGCACTGAGAAGATAGTGCAAGCAAAAAAGCATAGAAAGCTTTTAGAAATCTACAGCTTCAATAGCATAGTCAGCGAGTCTGCCAGCCTTACAGCAAGAAGACCGTATTTAGCTCCTCAGCTGAGGTCATGCTGAACAAGAGAAAATTGCTTCGTTTTGGTATATAGAGAAGTAAATTGTTTTTGCTCAAAGGTTGATCTGAAATTTCCACTTTCCAAAATCCACTTTCCATACTCTAAGGTATATAAAAAGGTCACGATGAAACTCTGAGGCAGTGGTAAGAATCGGAAGCTGTAAAAAAATGGGCATTAATGCAAATTGCTGATGGGACAATTGATGAAGAAGCACATCCAAAGTTATTCCAAATTAAAATCACGCTATCTCCTCAATCAAGAGTGCAACTGTAATTCTATTCACTACTGCACAATATGGGGGTGAAATGCGCAGTGGTAAAAAATGGGTAACAGTAAATTGGCAGCATGTTTTAACAGTGACCCGGCGAGAGGCTTAATTGAGCATAAGAGACAGTGAGAGGGAAAGGCCTGTCAAGAGGCTTTTTTTTTCATTCTTTCATGGGATGTGGGCATCACTGGCTTGGCCAGCATGTTTATTGCTCATCCCTAGTTGCCCTCGAGAAGGTGGCGGTGAGCTGCCTTCTTGAACCATTGCAGTCCATGTGGCATAGGTACACCTACAGTGCTGTTAGGGAGGAAGTCCCAGGATTTTGACCAAGCGATAGTGAAGGAATAACGCTATAGTTCCAGGTCAGGATGGCGTGTGGCTTGGAGAGGAATTTGCAGGCGGTGGTATTCCCATGCATCTACTGCCCTTGTCCTTCTAGGTGGAATAGGTCAGGGGTCTGGAAGATGCTGAAGGAGCTTTAGCGAGTTCCTGCATTGCACCTTGTAAATGGTACACACTGCTGCCCCTGTGCATCGGTGGTGGAGGGAGTGAATGTTGATTGTGGTGAACGGGGTGCCAATCAAGTGGGCTCCTTTGTCCTGGATGGTGTCGAGCCTCTTGAGTGTTGTTGGAGCTGCAGTCATCCAGGCAAGTGGAGAGTATTCCATCACACTCCTGACTTGTGCCTTGTAGATGGTAGACAGGTTTTGGGGAATCAGGAGGTGAGTTACCCGTTGCAGGGTTCCCAGCTTCTGTTGTGCTCTTGTAGCCACAGTATTTATATGGTTAGTCCAGTTCAGCTTCTGGTCAATGGTACCCCTCCACCCCCCCACCGCCCCCCCCACCCCGCTCCAATATGTTGATAGTGGGGGATTCAGCAATGGTAATGCCATTGAATGTCAAGGGAAGATGATTGGATTCTCTCTTATTGGAGAATATAATTGCATGGCACTTGTGTGGCACAAACATTACTTGCCACTTATCAGCCCAAGCCTGAATGTTCAGGTCTTGCTGCATATGGGCACGGGCTGCTTCAGTATCTGAAGAATGGCAAATGCTGCTGAACATGGTGCAATCATCAGCGAACTTTTGACCTTATGATGGAGGGAAGGTCATTGATGAAGCAGCTGAAGATGGTTGGGCCTGGGAAATGATCCTGAGGAACACTTGCAGTGATGTCCTGGGACTGAGATGATTGACCTCCAACAACTACAGCCATCTTCCTTTCTGCTAGGTATAACTTCAACCAGTGGAAACTCTACCCCCCCACCCCCGATTCTCATTGACTCCAGTTTTGCTAGGCTCCTTGATGTCACACTTGGTCAAATGCTGCCTTAATGTCAAGGAAAGTCACTCTCATCACCTCGTGAGTTCAGCTCTTTTGTCCACGTTTGGACTAATGCTATAATGAAGTCAGGAGCTGAGTGACCATGGTGGAACGAAAATGAATGTCAGTGAGCAGGCTGAGTAAGTGCTGCTTGATAACACTGTTGACAATCCCTTCCATCACTTTGCTGATGATCGAGAGTAGACTGATGGGGCAGTAATTGGCCAGGTTGAATTTGCCCTGCTTTCTATGGACAGGACATACTTGGGCAGTATTCCACATTGCCAGGTAGGTATAAGTGTTGTAACTCTTTTGAGTCAAAACCAATTAAACTAAATTAACAAAATCAGGGACAAGTTGTACTGGAACAACTTGGCTAAGGGCACTGCTAATTCTAGAGCACAAGTCTTCAATACTATTGTTGGAATGCTGTCAGGCCCTACAGCCTTTGCAGTATCCAGTGCCTTCAGCTGTTTCTTGATATCAAATGAAGTGCTATGATGTGGCAGGTGATACGTACCTGGTGGACAAAATCCACAAGGGAAACTTGGTCATGCTATCACAACGATTTCGCAATTTGTATTTGTTACGAGATGTGCACACTGAATTCAGAAGTATTAAGTCCACCAAAACCCTTAGAGATTTTAAAAATTAAATTCAAATATTCATAAAATAAAAGGTTTCAAGCACATACATAAGACTACAATTGCTACTGTAATAATTCCTAAAATTCCTAATTAACCTGATTCCCAGTTACACTCCCTTTAAGGCAAGGACCCAAAATAGATTTTAGATTTAAAGCAAACTCAGCAAGTTAACACAATAACCTGGACAATGGAATTCCAAATGGTTTTTCCCCAACTTCAGTTTCGTTAGATAGCAGAATTATGCACACATGCTTTATTAAGGCTATTTCACACACTCTTGTTAGATCTTACATGGCCTTCTGACACATGGGGCAGAATTTTCCCATTGGTGCGCGGGGGCGGAAACTGCAAGCCTACGCATAAAATGACATGCGGTGACGTTGGACAGCATCCCGACGTCACCGCACGCCATCACAATATTTCAGTGGGCGAGCGCACGATGATCTCCAATGCACGCCCGCCATTATTTAATGGGCCATTTCAGGCCCTTGAGGCACCAATCTTTTTCAGGGCCCAGGTGATCGTTGGGTCATTGCACAGGCGCAACAGGCAGGCGGGCAGGAGACATTTGTATAAATCTCATCCACGGGCGGGATAAGAGGGGTCAGTGGGGTTGCGAGTGTGCTCTGTCAAATATTTAATTTGGAAAGTAACTGATAATTGCCTGTGTGAGCTGCAATACTTCAAAACCCATACCAGCTGCTTGGACTGGACTCACAACCATCAGGTCAGTAGTCTGCAGTGAAGAATCATTTTGGGGCCTGCAGGTTTCAGGAAGCCTTCCCGTACCCTAGGAATGAGAGTTGAACTCTCCACTGGAGGCACCTCCTCTGAGGAGGAAGGGAGGACTAGAAGGGAGAGGAGACCAGGACAGCACATTCAGCCTCCAGGGGGGCCACCTTTAGGAGCACAGGCGCAGGCACAAGGAGTGCAGGGCCAAGAGGTAGTCCAAGGCAGAAGGGGCTGCAGAATACACCACTATCCTGCTGCCAGGGTATACAGGCGGCGAAGCAGCTACCTCATTATGCCTGAGGTGCAGTGCCGAAGGAGGCTCCGTCTCTCGAGGGAGACGGTCAACTATATCTGTCAGGTGATTGGGCCTGAGATCTCCACGAACTGTGTAGGTGGACACCCCATGCCAGTGGCTCTAAAGGTCACAGCTGCCCTCAATTTCTATGCCTTTGGCTCCTCCCAGGGACCGCTGGGTGATCTTTGCAGTGTCTCCCAATCAGCTGTCCACACTTGTGTCAAGCAGGTTACAGACGCTCTGTTCAGGCGTGCATTGACCTTCATCCAGTACCGTTGGGGCCAGGCAAGTCAGACACAGCAAGCCAGAGGCTTCGCGGCGATTGCTGGCTTCCCCCATGTCCAGGGTGCAATAGACTGTACACATATGGCCATCAAGGTGCCAGCGGGTGAGCCTGGTGCCTTCGTCAACAGGAAGGGCTTCCACTCCATGAACGTGCAGATAGTGTGTGATCACAGGATGCTAATTCTACAAGTCTGTGCAAGGTACCCAGGCAGCTCCCACGATGCCTACATTCTCAGATGCTCCCAAGTGCCGGGGTCCTTCAGTGCTCCAGCCCAGCTTGATGGATGGCTGCTGGGTGATAAGGGTTATCCTCTCAGAAGGTGGCTCATGATGCCTCTCCGCCATCCAAGAACAGAAGCTGAGGAGCAAGGCAATAGGAGCCACGGCACCACAAGGGCTGTGGTGGAGAGAGCCATTGGTCTTCTCAAAATGCGCTTCTGATGCCTGTTCCATTCAGGGGGCGCACTCCAGTACCCCCCAGATTGTGTGCCGCTGACAGTGGTTGCATGCTGCGCTCTCCACAATATTGTGCTGGAAAGGGGGGACACTGTGGAAGAAAAAAATGTAGAGGCAGTGGCTGCGGCTGCACACAATGAGTCCAGCAGCGAGTCCAAGGATGAGCACGCACAGGGAAATGCTGAGGGGGTAGACGCTGACCCAGGCATACTCCAGGGAGGCGGGGACACCCAGGAGGCTTTAATCCAACGAACCTTCAGCTAACACAACGCAAATGGACCTCCAGCACAAGCTTGGGCTGCAGGCTCTATACTCAATACCTGAGTGCTAAATCTGCCTGGATAGGAACAGTAACTAAGGGCCTTGTCAATAAAGCTGAATGTCACACAAATCACTCATAGCATTATTGGTAAGCATCCACCTGCAGCAGAAGAGAGGCACCCTCAGCCATGGTCACATCTGAATTTAATGGTATAACAAAATAAACTTTTGAAAACTTAAGAAAACAAAATGACAAAGGTGTCAAACATCACACCAACTCATAAAGACCTCATTGTGGGCCAACACAAAAGCACCAGTGATAAACCCGTGGTCTGCCTAAGGTGCCTTATGGTTCCGCTGTCGGTTGCTACATTTTGGTGCTGCCCCCTCGCTGGGAGTGACATCTGAGACAGCCTGCTGACCCTGCTGCCCTGTTGGCCTCGATGACCTTGGCAGCCGTCCTCTGGCCCGTGGGGCCTATGAAGGCCCCGCCTGGGAGGGAGCTGCCAGTTCCTCAGCTGGCCTCTCCCTAGTCGTCGCAGCCTCATCGGATGCAATGGTCACTGGCAGATGGGCGTAGGAGCTGCCACCCTCATCCAGAGCGCCCCGAGAGGAGCCTGTAGAGACGACAGGCAGCTGTTGTATCGGCGTGAGGTCGCTTCGGACCTCCCTGCTCACTGTGGTTGATGGGCACAGAGCTGGGTGCCCAGACCATCTCCCACACTGGCACTGACTAGCTGAGGTCAATGCCAATGTGAGGGCTTGCTGGTCCAAGCGCATCCCCAGGAAGCCCTGATTGGTCTCCTGGAGGAGCTTCTCCACGAGACTCGCCACTCTTCCCATGGAGGGAGACATGGCGCTCGGCCATGAGGCTCATTGCATCAGCGATGGTCCACATAGACTCTTCCACCATGGACACCAAGCCAAACATAGCCTCATGTATCTCCACCAGATACTCCCGCACACCCGGCCGCATTTCCTGTGTTTGCTGCATCGCGCACGATTCCAGAGGCTCATCATCAACCACCGACTAAGCATGTGTCTGGTCTGACTGCTGGCGCCATGGGCACTCTCTGTCTCCGCCAGCTCCTCCAGCGACTGTGAAGTGTCCTCTCAGCTGTGCCCCGGGACACTAGCCAATGATCTAATTCCCACCGAGGCGCTAGTATCTGCGCTGGTGCAGGCCTGGCAGAGATGGTGTGATGCTGGTGAGTCCGAGACTTCAGGGCCCTCAAGAGAGGGGCCCCCTGCTCCTCCTCCTCCCAGCCCTGCTTCGCTGATGCTGAAAGGAAGAACAAGGGCATTTGATTAGTTAAAACGGAGGCAAATGTCAATGTGCATCCCTGTCCCTCGGATCATTATGCGCTCATCCTTCAATAAGCAATGGTCAAGCCATGTTGCAAACTTCAATCATTGAACATTCAGCACTGCTATGGCTGTCAGGAGAACAATAGTGACCTCAGTGCTGGGCAAACATACCTGCCCATGGCACCCCAGCCTCATCAACACCGGTGGACCTGGGCGCATGGTGCCTCTCCAGATCTAGGGCCTGCTGCTCGAACCGGGTGAGCATCGCCACCTGGGCTGGCCCTCCAACAGTCCTCACCCGCTCGGTGGCATTATGTGCATTCTTGTCCTGAAAAGGAGAGAAGAGCATTGATTAGTGCTACTTGTATCTGGATTCTCTTTACGGCCGGCCTACCCTAACCAAAGTGAGACATTCCAGGGTTCCAGTGCCTCCTCACCCCGCTGCTGCCGAACACTCACACAAAGATGCCAGGCCTGTTCCCCACTCCCCTTGGCCAAATGCTGCCTACATCACATGTGGCACCACACGGTCTAACCTTCCATAGCAAGGAGGCGCAAGCACATGGAGTGCAGGGGGTAGCAGATCTATCGGTGCCCTGCCACCTTGAGGCTCCCCTCCCAGCATGTCATCATCCTGACTTTGACATGCCCTGGAGTTCCAGCACTGTGCCTTGGTGCAGGTCCTCCAGGTTGCCCCCAAAACAGTAATGTGGGTCTCAGTGTTCCACATGCTGTGGGTGCAGAACCCATCTCATCACCACCCTCTCAGGGTGACCTAGGCATGGGCAATATCTGCTGGCACACCCAGCAAAGAACACATGCCATCAATGAATCAATGCAGTCACTACACTCAGGCTTGGCAGGGGGAGCATGGGGGAAAGCCTACCTGCTATGTTAAGTGGCCAATGCCAACATGGTACTCACCCTTCCCAAGCGCAAGAGGTTGTTGAAACGCTTGCAGCACTGGATCCACCTCCCACATCATGGGAGCGCACGACCTTTGCAATCTCCTCCCAGGCACATTTGGTCATGTGGGGGCCTCCTCCTTCCATCCTGGCATGCGAGCACCTCCCGCCGTGCTGCCACCTCCTCCAGGGGGGCAGCAAGGCAATCATCAGAAAAACGAGGGGCACTGCCTCTGTGCCCTACCCGCCTGCCTGGCCTACTCACCAGCAGCGCTCTGGGGAGCCCTTCCAGCTGCCATGCTTGACAGCCTTTGAAAGGCTGCAGCAGCTTTTTTAAACAGGCCGCTAGGTCGCCATTGGACCTGATGATCATTGCAGCCCCGCCCCCGCCCACCCACTCCCGCTGTCCTCAGGAGCAATGATTCACGCTGGGCGGGCCTTAATTGGCCGGCTCGCATAAAATGGCAGCGCGGACCCGATCGGATCCACGCCCGCCCCACCCGGCAGAAAATCCTGCCTGTAATCTTTCATCCTCCTTTATATATGTTTCTCTCTTTTTAATATGTGCTGGGCTCGCCCATCATTGAGGATGGGAATATTTGTGGAGCCTCCTCCTCCAGTTAGTTGTTTAATTGTCCACCACCATTCATGACTGGATGTGGCAGGAGTGCTGAGCTTAGGTCTGATCTGTTGGTTGTGGGATTACTTAGCTGCATCACTTGCTTCTTATGCTGTTTGGCATGTAAATAGTCCTGTGTCATAGCTTCACCAGGTTGACACCTTATTTTTAGGTGTGCCTGGTGCTTCACCTGGCATGCCCTCCTGCACTCTTCATTGAGTCAGGGTTGATCCCCCGATTTGACGGTAATGGTAGAATGAGGGATATGCCAGGCCATGAGATTGCAGATTGTAGTTTTTTACAATCCTGATGATGATGGCCCACAGCACCTCATGGATGTCCAGTTTTGAATTGCTAGATCTGTTCAAAATCTATCCCATTTAGTACAGTGGTAGTGCCACACAACACGATGAAGTGTAACCTCAATGTGAAGCCAAGACTTTGCCTTCACAAGGACTGTGCAGTGGTCACTCCTACCAAAACTGTCATGGACAGATGCATCTTTGACAAGTATATTGGTGAGGATGCATGCATTTACTGCAGATGTGTTTGCCCTGGATCACACTGGCACGAATATTCTCATATTCTCCAGTCACAATAAAGATGGCAGGGCATGTGATGTCTTATGTATTAATTATTTTTATTTCTTAATTATTATTAAAATCTACTACTCCCAATACACTTCATTGCCTTTAGTAAAGTTTACTCATACTAATAAAACCTTACAATTAGTAATAAATTACATGAGTTTCGCAAGATAAATGATCAAAATACTCACCAAACAATCACTTAGCTGTTTCCCTGTGGTGTCACTCAATTTTTCACCAAACTCAGTCAGTCCACAGAATGGATTGGAGAGCTCTTTTAAGCCTCTCACTGGGTCTCTCCATCTGGCTGCCTCTCGCATTCCTTAAGCAAGGGATGCGGTGCAAAGTGGTAATGTCACTGAACTAGTAATCTAGCAGCCCAGGCTAATGCTCTGGGGGCACAGGTTTGAATCCCATCACAGTAGTTGGTGACATTTAAATCAATTGATAAATCTGGAATTAAAAAGCCAACTTGATAGGTTTTTCCATCTTGTTGGTTCCCTCACCACTTGCCGCAGACCCTGTCTGGCAGCTATGTCCTTTAGAACTTTACCAGTTCAGTCAGTGGAGGTGCTACCAAGCCATTCTTGGTGACGGACTTTGAAGTCACCCATCCAGAGTACATTCTGTGCCCTGGCTACCCTCAGTGCTTCCTCCAAATGACGTTCAACATGGAGGAGTACTGATTCATCAGCTGAGAAGAGGATAGTGGTAAGTGGCAATCAGCAGGAGGTTTCCTTGCCCATGTTTGACCTGATGTCATGAGGCTTCATGGAATCCAGAGTTGATGTTGAAAACTCCCAGGGAAACCTCTGACTGTATAACACTATGCCGCCACCCCTTGTGGTTCTGTCCTGTCAGTGGGACAGGAATGGTGATTGTGGTGCCTGGGACATTATCTGTAAGGTATGATTCCATGAGTATGATGATGTCAGGCTATTGTTTGACTAGCCTGTGGGACAGTTCTCCCAATTTTGGCACATGCCCCCAGCTGTTAGTTAGGAGGACTTTGCAGGGTCAACAGGGCTGAGTTTACCATTGTCGTTTCCAATGCCTGGGTTGATGCCAGGTGATTTGTCCAGTTTCATTCCTTTTTGTAGGCTTTGTAGTGGCTTGCTAGGTGTGGGTCTGGAGTCACATGTAGGCCTGATCAGGTAAGGATGGCAGATTTTCTTCCTTAAAAGGAAGGAAATTGTTTCATGATCACTGTTACAAAGGCTAGCTTTTTAATTCCAGATTTATCAATTGATTTAAATGCCACCAGTTACTGTGGTGGGATTTGAACTTGTACCCCCGGAGCATTAACCTGGGCTGCTGGATTACTAGTCCAGTGACATTACCACTTTGCACCGCATCCCTCGCTTAACGAGCATGAGAGGCAGCGAGATGGAGACACCCAGTGAGAGACTTACAAGAGCCCTCCAGTCCATTCTGTGGACTGACTGAGTTTGGTGAAAAAATAAGAGTGACACCACAGGGAAACAGCTAAGTGATTGGTTGGTGAATATTTTGATCATTTATCTTGCAAAACTCTTGTAATTTATTATGAATTGTAAGGTTTTATTAGTATTATTAAGCTTTACTAAAGACAAGGAAGTGTATTGAGAGTAGTAGGTTTTAATAATGATAAGTTACGAAATAAAAAAAATTAATACATATTAAAGATGGCAGGGCATGTGATGTCTTGTGACTGGAGAATGAGAGAATATTCATGCCAGTATGATCCAGGGCAAACATGTCTACAGTAAGTGCGTGCATCTTCAGGATCTTCGGCTGAGTCATTGAGCTGGAGCCCGAGCTGTGGACGCTGCAATGCATTAGGGAGGGGGGAGTTACCTCAACAATTTGTACCAGGAGGCAGTCACACACCTTAGGATAAGATCTTCTGATTTGGTCAGGGACAGGAGTGTTGAATGCGAGTGAGGCAGGTAAGGGGATCAAGAAGGTAGAAGTGGAGGAGCCTCAGCCCTTGCAAACGTCCAACAGGTTTGAGGTTCTTGCAACCTGCATGGATGAGAGCGGTGGCTGCAGGGTGAATGAGCAAACTGACCATGACACCCAGCTACGTGAAGCCATTCAAGCAGGGGGAGTTAATAGGTGTGTATCACTAGGAGATGACAGTATGCTCAGGGGGATAAACACAGCAAAGAGTGAGAATCCAGACAGCTGTGTTGCCTTCCTGGTGCCAGGGTTTGGGACATTTGCTTTGGGCTGGAGAGGAACTTGCAATGGACGGAGGCGGATCCAGTGGTCATGGTCCATGTAGGCACCAGCAACATACGTAGAACTAGGAAATAGGTTCTGCTGTGGGAGTATGAGCAGCTAGGAGCTGCTCAGAACCTCAAAGGTAATCATCTCTGGTTTACTACCTGAACAACAAGTAAATTGGCATAGGGTAAATAAGATTAGAGAAGTAAATGCATGGCTCAAAGATTGGCATGGGAGAAATGGGTTTTGATTCATGGGGTACTGGCACCAGTACTGGGAAAGTGGGAGCTGTATGGTTGGGCTGGTCTTTACCTGAACCATGCTGGGGCCAGTAATCTGGCAAGTGGTATAGGGCAGTAGAGTGGCCTTTAAATTAAATAGTGGGGGTGAGGGATCAAATTTGAGAAGATGTGGTAAACTGAATAGAGAGGACAAGCCAAGCGAGCTAGGTATAAATAAGGAAAATGATGATCAAAGCATGGCAGGAAGGGAAAGACAGCATGAATAGAGGATGGGTTAGCTAACAGGAAGCAAATTAGGCATAAATGGGTCAGTTTCAGGTTAGCAAGATGTGATGAGTGGAGTGCCACAGAAATCAGTGCTGGGCTTCAACTATTTCTAATTAATATTGTTAGGAAATAGAGATAGTTTAACTAATTTATATTTGCATTTGTGGGCATTAGGAATGAATTTAACTTTAATGTTTAAGATTAATTCGTATTTCTGTATCTGTGTGTTAAGAAAAGGTCAAATTGAGTTTTCATTTCATTTTAAAAGGTGCCTGCATTTCTATGAAAGCTTTATGACTGTTGCAGCTAAGTTAAACAAGAGTAGAGACACTGGGCTGTTGCCTAGGGGTCCAGAGAGGCAGGTCCCTTCCACAGACACATACAGAAGAAACTAGAAACAGCGTTTGATTTGGAAGCTGTTTGCGTTCAGTTGGTTGAAAATAGCTGCCAGGAGAGACTGGAAAAGGGGACAGATGGCTAGTTCCAAGCTAAAGAACTGACCCCAAAATCTAGGGGAGTGGAACAGGAGAAAGTCCCAAGCAGACCTTCTAGTCAAAGGAAGGACAGGAACCTAGAAAAACTCCTGTTCTTTGGAAGTGAAAGGAACAGGATGGAAAACGCCAAGCTTCATGCTTAAAGGAAGCCAATTTAAAGCGAAAGGCCAGGAGGCCCAAAGAGACGGATAAAGGTCTGTAACTCATTGCTATGGGCATGTGAAGCATTGGTGTACTGTTGGTGAGAGATCCATAGCATCTGGTCGCGGTGGCATCTGTCACTTGGTTTCAGAGTGTGGTGTGCCTGACTACAGGTTGCCAGCTGTTTTACATGGACTATGTACTTACTGTGAACATTAGAGTATAGGACAGTTTTTGTAACTTGTGTTATCCTTACAAATCTGTATATATCTGTGAAGGTATTGTTGTGGATGAAGGAGTATTATAATATAGTTCATCTTTTCTTGTTTAATAATTGTTTTATGCTTTTGTTAAAAGTTCATTAGCTTACTCCGGTGGCTTTGTTCAGTAGCCCCTCTCCATGCATCTAAACAAACAGATAAAAGTTAGGTTAAAGCATAAAACTGTGGATGCTGGAAATCCAAAACAAAAACAAAAATACCTGTAAAAACTCAGCAGGTCTGACAGTATCTGAGGAGAGGAATACAGTTAGCGTTTCGAGTCTGTATGACTCTTCAGCAGAACAAAGGAAAAATAGAAAAGAGGTTAAATATAAGCTGGTTTAAGGTGGAGGGATGGGGGGGGGTGGGGGGGGGGGGCGCGGGGGGGTGTGGTGGGACAGGTAGAGCTGGATAGAGGGCCAGTGATAGGTGGAGATTGCCAAAAGATGTCATAGACAAAAGGACAAAGAGGTGTTGACGGCGGTGATATTAGCTAAGAAATGTGCTAATGGTGACATTAAGGGTAGAAAGCAGGACGAGCAAGGGACAGATAGCCCTAATGGGGGTCGGGTGAGGGGAAGGGATCGAAATAGGCTAAAAGGTAAAGATAAAACAATGGATGGAAATACATTTAAAAATAATGGAAATAGGTGGGAAAAGAAAAATATATATAAATTATTGGAAAAAGGGGGATCGGAAAGGGGGTGGGGATGGAGGAGAGGGTTCATGATCTAAAGTTGTTGACCTCAATATTCAGTCTGGAAGGCTGTAAAGTACCTAGTCGGAAAATGAGGTGCTGTTCCTCCAGTTTGCATTGAGCTTCACTGGAACATTGCAGCAGGCCAAGGACGGACATGTGGGCATGAGAGCAGGGTGGTGTGTTGAAATGGCAAGCGACAGGGAGGTCTGGGTCATGCTTGCGGACAGACCGAGGGTATTCCACAAAGCGGTCACCCAGTCTGTGTTTGGTCTCCAGTGTAGAGGAGACCGCATTGGGAGCAGCGAATGCAGTAGACCAAATTGAGGGAAGTGCAAGTGAAACACTGCTTCACCTGAAAGGAGTGTTTGGGCCCTTGGACAGTGAGGAGGGAGGAGGTAAAGGGGCTGGCGTTGCACCTTCGGCGGTTGCATGGGAAGGTGCCGTGGTAGGGAAATGAGGTGTTGGAGGGTGATGGAGGAGTGGACCAGGGTGCCCCGGAGGGAACGATCCCTGCGAAATGCCGCTGGGGGGAGTGACGGGAAGATGTGTTTGGTGGTGGCATCATGCTGGAGTTGGCGGAAATGGCGGAGGATGATCCCTTGAATGCGGAGGCTGATGGGGTGATAAGTGAAGACAAGGGGGACCCTATCATGGTTCTGGGAGGGAGAGGAAGGTGTGAGGGCGGATGCGCGGGAGATGGGCCGGACACGGTTGAGGGCCCTGTCAACCACCGTGGGTGGAAAACCTCGGTTAAGGAAGAAGGAAGACATGTCAGAGGAACTGTTTTTGAAAGTGGCATCACCAGACCAGATGTGATGGAGGTGAAGGAACTGAGAGAATGGGATGGAGTCCTTACAGGAAGCGGGGTGTGAGGAGCTGTAGTCAAGGTAGCTGTGGGAGTCGGTAGGCTTGTAATGAATATTGGTGGACAGTCTGTCACCAGAAATTGAGACAGAGAGGTCAAGGAAGGGAAGGGAAGTGTCGGAGATGGACCATGTGAAGCTGATGGAGGGGTGGAAATTGGAAGCAAAATTGATACATTTTTCCAGGTCTAGACGAGAGCATGAAGCAGCACCGAAGCAGTCATCGATGTGCCGGAGAAAGAGTTGTGGGAGGGGGCCAGAGTAGGACTAGAACAAGGAATGTTCCACATACCCCATAAAGAGACAGGCATACCTGGGGCCCATGCGGGTACACATAGCCACACCTTTTATTTGGAGGAAGTGAGAGGATTTTAAGGAGAAATTGTTCAGTGAGAGAACACGTTCTGCCAGACGGAGGAGAGTAGTGGTGGATGGGGATTGTTCAGGCCTCTGTGCGAGGAAGAAGCGGAGAGCCCTCAGACCATCCCGGTGGGGGATGGAGGTATAGAAGGATTGGACGTCCATGGTGAAGAGGAGGCGGTTGGGGCCAGGGAACTGGAAATTGTTGATATGATGTAGGGTGTCAGAGGAATCGCGGATGTAGGTGGGAAGAGACTGGACAAGGGGAGAGAGAATGGAGTCAAGATAGCAAGAAATGAGTTCCGTGGGGCAGGAACAGGCTGGCATGATCAGTGTGCCGGGACAGTCCTGTTTGTGGATTTTGGGTAGGAGGTAGAAGCGGGCTGTCCAAGGTTGGGAGACTATGAGGTTAGAAACTGTGGAGGGAAGATCTCCAGAGGAGATGAGGTCAGTGACAGTCCTAGAAACAATGGCTTGATGTTCAGTGGTGGGGTCATTGTCCAGGGGGAGGTAGGAGGAAGTGTCTGCGAGTTGACGCTCAGCCTCTGCGAGGTAGAGGTCAGTGCACCAGACAACAACAGCACCACCCTTGTCAGCAAGTTCGATGAAAAGTTAGGATCTATCAAGCTGGTTTCCACTCTGGGATTAGGTTTGTCCAGTGATAACCTCAGTTGGGATCATAACAATATCAATGACTTGGAAGAAGGGACCAAATGTATGGTTGCTATACTTGCTGATGACACAGAGGTAGATAGGAAAGTAAGTTGTGAAGGACATAAGAGACTTGCAACTGGATACAGATAGGTTAAGCGAGTGGGCAAAAATTTGGTCGATGGAATATAATGTGGGAAAATGTGAACTTGTCCACTTTGGCAAGAAGAATAGAAGAGTGGCATATTATTTAAATAGAACAAGAACTCTAAGGTATCGAGGGATCTGGTGCATGAATCACAAAGTTAGTGCACAGACACAGCAAGTTATTAGGAAGGCAAATGGAATGTTGTCCTTTATTGCAAGGTGAATGGAATATAAAAGTAGTGGCATTTTGCTACAGTTGTACATAGCATTGGTAAGACCATATCTGGAGTACTGTGTACAGTTTTGGTCTCTTTACTTAAGAAAGGATAAAAATGCATTAGAAGCAATTCAAAGTGGTACACTTGACTGATACCTGGTATGGGGGAATGGGAGTGGGGATGAGGATGTTATTTTACGAGGGAAGGTTAGGCAGTCTTAGCCTATATCCATTGGAGTTTAGAAGAATGAGAGATGATCTTATTGAAACTGAGGTAACATTACAGGAAAGGATGCTTCTCCTTGTATGAGTGACTAGAAATAAGGGACACAATTTATAAATAAGGGGTCTCCTATTTAACACAGAGATGAGGAGAATTTTTTTCTGAGAATCATGAGTCTTTGGAACTCTTCTCCAGAGAGCAGTGGAGGCAGAGTCATTGAAAATTTTTAAGGCAAAGGTAGTAGATTCTTGACTAACTTAACTTAACTATTAACTAAGGGAGTCAAAGATATCAGGGGGAGGTGGGAATGTGGAATTGAGGCCACAATCAGCCATGATCTTATTGAATGTGGGAGCAGGCTCGAGGGGCCAAATAGCCTATTCTTGCTCTTAATTCATATGTTTACAAGCCCGCTGAATTTTTGGTCATTGCATAAAACAGGCTGTCGATTTGCTGTCATCCATTTTGTGCTACGGGCCAGGACTGATTTCAGCTCCATGTGTATTCTATGACCCTATTTATAAAGCCCAAAATTGCTTTGGCCTTTATGGTTATATCAACCTATACTTATTCTTTCAGGAAATTATGTAACTGCACTGCTAGATCTCTGTTCATCCAAAGCATTCAGTATCTTTCCAATCCTTGCTGTGAAACTTAAATTGTGATTCACCCATTTCTTGTTTTATTTCCCAAGATGTATCACTTATCCATATTAAATAGCATGGGAAGAGCTCATTTGTGCAAACTACATTGACTCCCTGGGAGCAGGCAATGCTGTGGGCTGTTATCTAATTGGCCCACATGATGTTCTTCAATTATATCACAAATTTCTCCCCACCATTTGTCTAATTTGACTCAGCTCCCTATGTCTTCCTAAAGTATTTAACAGTCCTCCCCACTGTTTGCCAAAGCTCTTACATTTATGTTGGCAGAAAATATTTAGATTCTGTTCTCTAAACCCACGTTCAAATTATCTACATAGCAATAACAAAAGCTGATCTAGTGCTGGCCTCTTTGTACAATACATCCATATATTCACTTTTCCTATCTATTGACCACTTCAAAAATTCTATTAAGATTTGCATCATGATCAATAAAACTGCCATCTAGAACTCAACCACAAAATCTGACTGGCCAGTTAATTCAGGGAGGGCAGGAGGGCTCATCCAATTGAAGTGCGAGGATGGGAATTGAGGAGGCGACTGCATCATCAGGTGACGCCATGACAGGTGCTGGAGCCACGAAGAAAGAGGAGGGTCCTGTACCTGTGCAGGAGCCCTTCAAAGTGCTATGGCTCCCCAGCCATCAGGAAGCCAGAGGATAAGCGCCAAGGTTGTCCCAAGCAATAGGTCAGCCTGATCAGAAGCCTGCGTTCACGCATTTGGTGTTCACCGGTGTTTAGATTATGTAGATGTAAAAGTTCACTTCTGCTATGCCACTCAATAAATCTTCAATTCACTGTTGGATTAAGTCACATCCGGTCAGCTCCTCACCCTTGCCATTGTACACTGTGCACCTGGGCACAGAGTGATGGAGTGCAAACTGAAGGAGGTAAAAACAGGGCTGCAGAAAGGTAAGGCTTTATTGGTATGGATCCAACAGGTAGCAGTGTCCTGCAGTCAGCATCGCTGTGAAGCAGTCTGGGAAGAGTGTCCTGCAGTCAGCATCACAGTCTGCACTGGACTGCTGCTTTGGGAGTTCAGTGAGGAAGGAATGAGGTGATCCTCTGAGTACCGTGAGTACGGTCGGGTAAGTATTTACTACTATCGCTTATAGTTTTTTTAAGGTCTTATTTTGTGGTTCATCATTTGTAAGGGCTGTTTTCTTTAACAGCAAGGAGCAGGGAAGAAGGGCCCTAGAGTAAATGATATTATTTGATGTTAAGTGCCTTCCAAAAGGTTTAATTTAATTTAAAGGGTTAAGTTATGGCAGGAGAGCTCAAAGCTGTGGTGTGCTCCTCCTGCTCTATGTGGGAAGCCGGGAACATTTCCAGTGCCCAGGGCCAGCATGTGTGCAGGAAGTGCTCCAGCTGCAGCTCCTGGAAGCCCGGGCTTTGGAGCTGGAGTGGTGGCTGGGGATACTGTGGAGCATCAGCGAGGCGGAGAGTATCGTGGATAGCACATATAGAGAGGTGGTCACACTGCAGGCTAAGAGTCCACAGGCAGTAAGGGAATGGGTGACCACCAGGCAGAGCAAGGGGACTAGGCAGGCAGTGCAGGAATCTCCTGTGGCTATTCCCCTGCAAAACAGATATACCACTTTGGACACTGTTGAGGGGAATGGCCTCTCAGGGGAAAGCAGCAACAGCCAAATTTGTTGCACTACTGTTGGCTCTGCTGCACAGGGGAGGAGTTAAAAAGTGTGGGAATACAATAGTTATAGGGGATTCAATTGTAAGGGGAATAGATAGGGTGTTTCTGTGGTGCAATCGAGACTCCAGGATGGTATGTTACCTTCCTGGTGCTAGGGTCAAGAATGTCTCAGATCAGCTACAGGACATTCTGAAGGGGGAGGGTGAACAGCCAGTGGTCATGGTACACATTGGTACAAATGGCATAGGTAAAAAAAGGGATGAGGTCCTAAAAGCAAGATATAAGGAATTAGGAAGTAAGTTGAAAAGTAGGACCTCACATGCTAGTCAGAGTAGAAATAGCAGGATATATCAGATGAATACGTGGCTGAAGAGATGGTGTAAGGGGGAGGGTTTCAGATTCCTGGGATATTGGGACCGCTTCTGGGGGAGGCAGGACCAGTACAAACTGGATGGGTTACACCTGGGCAGGACCGGGACTGATGTCCTCGGGGGCATATTTGCTAGAGTGGTTGGGGAGGGTTTAAACTAAAATGGCAGGGGGATGGGAACCTATGCAAGGAGTCAGAGGAGGGGGAATCAAGGATAAGAACAAAAGACAGAAAGGGGAATAAGAAAAGTGATAGACAGAGAAATCAAGGGCAAGAATCAAAAAGGGCCTCAGTGAAAAATAGTGGGAACGGGACAAGTAACGTTAAAAAGACAAGCCTTAAGGCTTTGTGCCTTAACGCAAGGAGCATTCGCATTAAAGTGGATGAATTAACTGCGCAAATAGATGTAAACAGGTATGATATAGTCGGGATTACAGAGACATGGCTGCAGGGTGACCAGGGATGGGAGTCACAGAATCACACAGTGAAGAAGAGGCCCTTCAGCCCATCGAGTCTGCACTGACATGTGAGAAACACCTGACCTAATCCCATTTACCAGCACTTGGCCCATAGCCTTGAATGTTATGATGTGCCAAGTGCTCATCCAGGTGCTTTTTAAAGGATGTGAGGCAACCCGCCTCCACCACCCTCCCAGGCAGCGCATTCCAGACCATCACCACCCTCTGGGTAAAAAAGTTTTTTCTCACATCCCCCCTAAACCTCCTGCCCCTCACCTTGAACTTATGTCCCCTTGCGATTGACCCTTCAACGAAGGGGAACTGCTGCTCCCTATCCACCCTAACCATGACCCTCATAAACTTGTACACTGAACTGAACATCCAAGGATATTCAGTATTTAGGAAGGACAACCAAAAAGGAAAAGGCAGTGGAGCTGCATTGTTGGTTAAAGAGGAAATTAACGCAATAGTGAGGAAAGATATTGGCTCCAATGATGTGGAATCTGTATGGGTAGAGCTGAGAAACACTAAGGGGCAAAAAACGTTAGAGGTTTGTATATAGACCCCCAAGCTGAAGTGGTAATGTTGGGAATGGCATTCAACAGGAAATTAGAGACGCATGCAATAAAGGAACATCTGCAATTATGGGTGACTTTAATCTGCATATAGATTGGGCAATTTAATTAGTAACAATACCGTAGAGGAGAAATTCCTAGAGTGTGTACGAGATGTTTTTCTGGACCAATACATTGAGGAACCATGCAGAGAACAGGCCATCCTAGACTGGGTATTGTGTAATGAGAAAGGAATAATTGGCAATCTAGTTGTGCGAGGCCCCTTGGGGATGAGCGAGCATAATATGATAGAAATCTTCATCAAGAAGCAGAGTGACGTAATTGATTCTGAGACTAGGGTCCTAAATCTTAATAAAGGAAACTACGATAGTATGAGGCACGAGTTGGCTATGATGGATTGGGAAACGTTACATAAAGGAATAACAGTGGATAGGCAATGGCAAACATTCAAAGAGCGCATGGATGAACTGCAACAATTGTTTATTCCTGTCTGACGCAAAAGTGAAACAGGAAAGGTGGCCAAACCATGGCTTACAAGGGAAATTAGAAATAATATTAGATTCAAGGAAGAGGCATACAAACTGGCTAAAAAATACAGACCTGACGATTGGGAGCAGTTTAGAATTCAGTAAAGGAGGAGCAAGGGATTGATTATGAAGGGGAAAATAGAGTAGGAGAGTAAGCTTGCAGGGAACATAAAAACTGACTGTAAAGGTTCCTATAGGTATGTGAAGAAAAAAAGATTGGTGAAGATAAAGGTAGGTTCCCTACAGTCAGAAACAGGGGAATTTATAATGGGGAACAAAGAAATGTCTGACCAACTAAATACATACTTTGGTTCTGTCTTCACAAAGGAAGACACAAATAACATACCAGAAATGTTGGGGAACAAAGGGTTTAGTGAGAGGGAGGAACTGAAAGAAATCAATATTAGTAGGGAAATGGTGTTAGTGAAATTGATGGGATAGAAGGCTGATAAATCCCCAGGGCCTGATAATCTACATCCCAGAGTACTTAAGGAAGTAGCCCGAGTAATAGTGGATGCATTGGTGGTCATCTTCTGAGATTCTATAGACTCTGGAACAGTTCCTACAGATTGGAGGGCAGCTAATGTAACCCCACTATTTAAAAAGGGAGTAGAGAGAAAACAGGGAATTATAGACCAGTCAGCCTGATATCAGTAGTGGGGAAAATTCTAGAGTCCATTATAAAAGATTTAATAGCTAAGCACTAAATCCCTCCACCAAGGGGAAAAGTTCCTTCCTGTCTACCCTATCTATGCCCCTCAATTTTATACACCTCAATCATGTTCCCCCTCAATCTCCTCTGCTCCAGGGAAAATAACCCCAGTTTATCCAATCTCTCCTCATAAATAAAACTCTCCAGCCCAGGCAACATCCTGGTAAATCTCCTCTGCATTTTTTCTCGTGCAATCATATCCTTCCTATAATGCAGATTCCAGAACTGCATGCAATACTCTAGCTGTGGCCTAACCAGCGTTTTATACAGTTCTAGCATAACCACCCTGCTCTTATATTCTATGCCTCGGCTAATAAAGGCCTTCTTGGACATGCACACCAAGGTCCCTCAGATCCTCGGTACTTCTCAGGGTCCTACCATTCACCGTGTATTCCTGTGCCTTGTTTGCCCTGCCCAAGTGCATCACCTCACACTTATCCGGATTAAATTCCATTTGCCAGTGATCAGCCCATCTGACCAGCCCGTCTATATCCTCCTGCAATCTAAGGCTATCCTCCTCACTATTTACCACCCCACCAATTTTCGTGTCACCCGCAAACTTACTGATCAACCCTCCTACATTCAAGTCTAAATCATTTATATATGCCACTTGAGGTTAGACTGACTGGCCAGTAGTTCCCTGCTTTATCCCTTCCTCCCTTCTTGAATAACGGTACCACATTGGCTGCCCTCCAGTCCTCTGGCACCTCTCCACCTGTGGCCAGAGAGATATTGAAAATTATTGCCAGCGCCCCTGCTATCTCCTCCCTTTGCCTCACTCAACAACCTGGGATACATTTCATCCGGGCCTGGAGACTTACCTACTTTTAAGCCTGTCAGACCACTTAGAACCTGAAACGTGCTGTAAAATATCAGTTAAGCGGCATTTTAAATACCTTAGTTGCTGTCCCACTGAGTAGATGTGTGAAGTTTGCCCTCCATTGTCTCTGCCATTAGTAAAATCTGAAAGTGGTATAAAGACATCAGACTATGGGCTATACATATCCTGCTCCATTTTACAGCACCACTGCCTCCAATATTTTCCACAAAATTTCCTTGCTTTTTCAAACTTCAGGGGTGATAATACATTTTTCCTGTAAAGTTTATGAAATAAGTTATGAAAAAGACTCTTAGATCAAGAAATCTGCTGTGAGCTGAGAGAACATAAAGGTGTGGCAGCGAAGAATAAGCTTTACCAAGGAAGCAAGCAATATTCTTTTCCAAGAGTGTTTTGTGACCCTTAGACAGAATTTCTATTAGGTCATAATTTGAAATACTTTTAGGTATCGTACAGCCATTTTTTAGCAATGCAGTGTCAAAAATGTGACATTTTTGCATTTATATTGCATTCAAAATAGATTTAAAACTAATTTGAATTTCCACTAGCTTGAAAATGTCAAACTGAACGTCTGAAACTAACAGCACAGAGTTTAAATTTAATGTCAAGCGAATGATAAAATGCCAGTGAATTTTTCATGTCTATTAGCCAGCTCTCTATGAGTACAGGGAGATTTGTGATTGAAGCCACAATTTTGATTCCCAGCTGCCTATTGAAGCAACATAAATTGGGCTGCCAGCAGCAGAATACTTGTGGGACTCCTGCTGTGCCAAATTTATTCCCGCTTTTGCACCCACCCCATTTTTTCAAATGATTCCCATTGGCTGGGATTACGTTTTCACCTATATATCCAAATGAGGCAGTCATAAGCAAGTGATGCCACATGTCCTATTTTCTGTTACCTCATCTCAATTGAGATGATGTTTCTTTCTACCCGCTGCTTAAACAGAAGTCTGAAATGCACTCAATGCAAATGGAGTTGATCCTGACCCATTGTTCCAGATTCTACTCACGATAAACCAGGTGCACAGGAATGCTCCTTGGAACGAGTATGCAGCTAAAACTCAAGAGAGAAACCTGAGGTAATCATCATTGGGTTTGGCCTTCAGTTACACTAAACCTCCTTGTTGACCTTTAAGAACAATCACTTACCTGTTTGGAGGTGGGAGGAAGTTTCTGGCAGTTCCTCTAATATCGTCATATCCTGTAAGGGGCTGGATATTATCACTAAAGCCCATCTTGATTGGGTGCTGCAGCATGTGGCCCTCTCCCAAGGCAGAACCACAGCAAGATGACACAGAATTTACAGAATTTTCTGACATCTTTCCTGAGTCACTTACATATGAGATAACATAATTTTGGAAGCTCTCCACCCAACTCCAGGGGAGACATGCAAATTATTCTTGCAAGGTAAAGGGGAGTGAGTTCGAGACACAGTGTAACAGGTCTCTGCCCATTTTTCCTGCTTCTGGGAACAGGCATCCAGGGGGCAAAGCAGAGGGTAGTTGGCCCCAAATTTGTTATTTATCACTCAATTTATGCTCAAATACACATTAATCTAGAAATTGCTACTGGCGATCTAAACCAGCAGATGTATTTGCATGACATTCCACTCTCCAATATTTTAAAACAGGTGGTCTGTTTACTTTGCTGAAGTAGCGGACAGAGTTTCTGATAATAAACCAAAATGAGGCCAGGGTAACAATTTTGCATGGTCCTGCGCTGCCAACTTCTTTAAGTGTGTGCAGCAATCACTAAAACCGCAGTGTCCAAATTAGGGCACAATCAATTTCATTAAGTGATAATTGGCTAATATCACCACCATTAATTTCTAGAAAATGAACAGCCCTGGACTGCCAGCACAAATTGGGCACAGGGAACAATCAATGCATGAGAACAGATGGACCTGGGGCACACCAGATATTGAGCTGCAGACACCTGTTAGGCATTCCCAGGCACCTCTCTGGCAAAGAGTATTTCAATTTCAGGCTTTGGCGTTGCCAGCAGTGGCCTTAGGATAGAATCTGGAACGGGATGGGGAAATGCTCATAAGGGAGAGGGGCTATCAGGAGGGAGGGTGCCATCTCAAGGGAGTGATGTGAACAGGGGACAGGCAACGACTCTCGGCACTTAAGGAGGGGCACTCCTACCTCTCCCTTCCTTTCCCCTCAATGACTCTCTCCCCACATCCCCCACCCGGCGAGCCACCCCAACAGCACTTACCTTTTTCCTGGGCTGTTCCTCAATCCTGGGACTCCAGGGAGGGGTGTTGTTCCAGCAGCAGCCATGGCCTCCTCTGTGGCATTGCCGAGCAATCAGGCGCCGGCAGCTCTTGATGGGCAGGAGGTTAAGAGGGGTCCTCGGTCTGGAGGAAGGGCTGCCACTGACCACTTGACTGCCTGATGGGCAGAAGACACAGTGCGGGTGTCTCATCACTTTTTCAGGCAGCGGGCGAGACACCCGTCGAGAACAGACGATCCCACCTCTTTGTGTTCTGGTCCCAGACATAATAACTTATAGACCCAACCTCTCTTTGCTAGGCCTCAGGACACTGTCTCCACCCTGCTGTGTTGGAAGAACCCGGAGTAAGGCAGGTGCTGACAGATTGCAGACACCAAATCCAAATTTTACCGGATTTCCCATCTACGTTTTGCCAAATACTTCCAGACCCCAAACCTCTCCTTGGACGCTTTTCAGAGTGCTATCAGATTAAGGGTCTCTTTATGACTGTTGCCTAGCATCATCATCTCTAATGCAACTACAAAACAGCCCACTCCTCTCCACCAATGCTTTCAAATGCCTAATTTAGTCAAGGGCTCTTAAACAGCAGATAACATATTTGGTTTCCAAACGTTCCCTCCCAGGTCACCTCCACTTACTTAATCTACATTACCAACCCACCCCCATTTACTGCTTTACATATCCCCACCCGCCAACAAAGAGCCAGAGACTAGAGTAATTTCTGTCATAAGGCATGTCATTTGAGGGGGGGAGGGGGATGGCATCCATAATCCCATCAGCCAACCATGTGGCTTTATGATCAATTGTAAAACCACATGGATGGAGGGACAAAAATATTGTGTAACTCCTTTATTTTCCTTAATTGTCCGCATCCACTTGAGGGGGAACATGATCCATTATCAGTTGAAAGATTCTCCCTAATGAATAATGCTTTATTGTCTCCCTGCCCATTTAATTGTTAATCACTCCTTCTAGATTATGACATAGTTGGGTCCTTCAGAAATCACCTTTCCACTCAGGATTGAAGGATAACCTAGAATAGTGCTGCTCCTAGCCCAACTTCTGACACATCCATCTGAAGAATGAACTCCTGGGAGAAATCCAGAATGAATAATAGTGGGACTGAGCATAAGGCATTCCAAAGGGACCCAAATCCATCTTCCCTTCAGTGAACCATCAGGTCATATTTGGCTCCCAAGATTTGACTCACCTTCTGGATTATTCATTGATAATATCTGATGAGGCCCAGAAAAATTCCTACTTTTTCAACCATTTCTTAATGGGCTCTACTTTGTCAAGTTGGACCTAAACTAGTTTCTCTTCAACTATGTATTCCAAGCTGCTGGCAAACTCCTGCGTAATACCCTGGGCTGGCCAACAAACCTAACTTCCTTAAGGTATCTATTATTGTTGATTGGACTCCCAGTTGCTATTATAGATTACAGTATTATTTGGATATGCAATGGCGTACTAAGCATGAGGCCTTAAACTCAAATTTACTAGTTGCTTAAATGTGGCAGAAGGCTTGTAAAGCTGAAATGGCATCTCTTGGTATTGGTATAGACCTCAAGATATTACAAAGGTCATTTGCTCTTAGCAGAATCTATTAATGGCTTCTCCTGATATCTTTTTGGAAAATCCAAGAAGTACAGGAAGTTGGCATTTCCCAGGTGTTCAATTAGCTTGCCCTCCCTAGGCATGTGGTAAACTACAAACTGGAATACATCATTTAATTTTCAAGAACATTAAATGACCAATTGGATTTTAGTACCAATGACTACAGGGTTTGAAGAATTATGGTGAGACTCTTCTATTATCCCTAGCTCTAGCATTGTCCTGAACCCTTTGAGATCTCCTATCTACTTTCCTCAGGGATTTGGCATAGTTTCACAATGACAGTTATCCCCAGAGGCATTACAATATCATGTTTAATGACATGAGATTTCCTGGGGTCAAGAGGTAAAAACAACCCTATTTCTATTCACTAATTTAAGTAGTTTTAGTCATTACTGTGGCATCAGTTCTTTGGCCAGGTAAACATCCCTGGTTTCATGGGTCTTTGTTTCTAAAAGAGGCTCTGTCTGGACGTAAGGATCTCCTGATCCTTCATGGCTTTAACAGGTTAAAATGGTTGATCTACTCGTTCCATCTTTTCCCAGGCTGACTATCTTTGTAGTTACAGGCCCTATGTGTTCCATAATCTCAAATGGCCCCTACCACTGTGTGAGAAATAGGGAGACAGACAAAAATATTTAGAGGGAGAGAGGTTAGGGAGGTTAAGAGAAGCAGAGTCATAATTGCAGGAAAACAGATGTACAATTAATATTAATGGTCTAAACAGGTACACCATATACATTGGAGCCAATGATTCATTAATAGATAAAAGTTATTATTTTGAAAACTATATTTTGTGTACAATAACATGACAAAGTTAAAGTATCTTCGAGAAGCTACATAAATACATCAAACGAAAGAAAAACTTCTGAGCTCATTTTCCAAAAATTAGATCGGTTTAAGCAGCAAACCTTGAGTTATTTTGAAAGCTATTCCCTAAGCTTGCATTTTTGATTGGTGCCAGACATGCGCTGTAAAAAATAGAATTCTTGTAAAAACAGAGCACTGTTCTGTCAGTTGTGTTCATGTCAATGACATGTTGACATTTGCACATTGAGTTTATTCTGTTGGTGCTTATAACCAACTGGAGCCTGACAATTTCCTTTCGAATCTGACGAGTTCTTCTTCAATTTAGCTTGTATTCTGGATGACAGTCAACTCTGTCAGTGGCGCTGCTGGGTTATAATCATGGTCCTATTCTCTTTTCCTAGTTCAGCACAAGGAGTTTCTACATATCTGTTTCCCAACCATAGAATCATAGAAAGGTTACGGCACAGAAAGAGGCCACTTGGCCCATAGTGTCTGTGCCGGCCGAAAAACGAGCCACCCAGCCTAATCCCACTTTCCAGCATTTGATCCATAGCCTGCAGGTTATGGCACTTCAGATGCATATCCAGACATCTTTTAAATGAGTTGAGGGTTTCTGCCTCTACAACCCTTTCAGGCAGTGAGTTCCAGACCTTTACAACCTGCTGGTGAAAAAAAAATCCTTATCTCCCCCGTCATGAAGTTATTAATGTATATAATATTTTGGAAAATATTTTTCTTTTAAGATAGAGGTTTAGTCTGTGGGTGAGTCTTAATTGGATTGAAGCCAGCTAGTCTGGGTGCTTTAATGTGTATAATTTTGATATATGAGAGAGATAGCGTGCATTTGCATTTTTTGAATAGAGCATTCAAGAAGTGGGTGAAAATGATACCTATCTAACAGGTACTAAGAAAAATGTTTATATTACTAATAAAATTGGTACTATGAAAGGGGTTTTATTGTTAGAGAGGTTTAGTTCAGAAGTTGTTGATACAATGAGAATTAACATTCAATGGGCAGTGGTAGATATATCAAGACAACCGTTTTGGGTGTGCAGAGCAGAGGCAATGTGAGATCAAAGGGTAGCTGTAAGCCTCCAACTCTCCCATAGGAACCTCATTTTGAATTTGTAAGGTGAAAATGGTTTGCCTGGTGTCTGGTTAAATCTATGGGTTGCCTAAATCTATGCTGTTGCCTTAATGGAATTTAGTTTGGGAATTTATTAAAAGTTACGATAGTAGTAATTTGAAGCCATGTGTATATATATTTTAACCTGTGTAAATTAATAAAATGCTTCATTAGTTTAATGTAAAACCTTGAGAACTGGTGGTCTGATTGCTGAATTTAGAATCACATCTCAAACATAACACTTAAAATTATAAGTTATGACAGTTATTTAAAGTTTCCCTCTGGGATTTTTAAATAACTCCGCTTTACCAACTGCATCGGTCATAACACCCCTCTAATCCTTCTACCAATCACTTTAAATCTACACCACCTAGTCACTGACCTCTCTGCTAAGATAAATAGACCATTCCCGTCCACTCTATCCAGGCCCTCACAATTTTGAACATTTCAATCAAATCTCCCCTCAGCCCCCTCTGTTCCAATGAGAACAACCCCAGCTTATCCAATCTTTCCTCATAGCTGCAATTTTCCAGTCCTGGCAACATCTTCATAAATCTTTACCCTTGCTAGTGCAATTACACCCTTTCTGTAATGAGGTGACCAGAACTGCACACTGCTCAAGTTTTGGCATAACTAATGTTTTATATAGTTCCAGTATAACTCCTTGCTCTTATATTCTTGGCTATGCCTCGGCTAATAAAGGAAATGCCTTTTTAACCATCTTATTGACCTGTCCTGAAACCTTCAGGGATCTGTGGACATTCATTCCAAGGTCTCTCACTTCTCAGTCTACACTTTCAGTATCCTCTCATTTATGGTGTATTCCTTTGCCTTGTTTAACCTACCCAAATCACCTCACACTTCTCTGAGTTGAATTCCATTTGCCACGTTTCTCCCTACCTGACCAGTCCTTTGATATCTTCCTGCAGTTTACAGCTATCCTCCTCATTATCAACTGTGTAACCAATTTTTGTGTTAATATTTTAAAAGCATAGGTCCTGAATTTCCAATGATTTAATTGGGTATAAATCCATTAGTTCTATCAGAAGGGAGAAGACAGGCTAGCAGTTGAATTGGGATTTAGAAAATATGTCCTTGTTTTATGCCACCTTCATTTTCTGTCCTAAATTTCACTCAAAGTACAAAATGTGTCCACCCTAATTAAGTTGCAACCTTACAAATGAAAGGTTTAAACCAGTGGGCATCCTAAATCTTAAATTTAATCATTTACACCCAGGGATCCACTAATCTGTCACAATAAAACATATGTAACTTTAGCCAGCAGCTGAGAAAAACTGCTGCTGGGATCTTGAAATCAGTTGATGAATTTCATTGTATTATTAGATAGAGGGTTGTAAATTTACTTGAGATTGGTCTTCTGTCAAAAAAAAATTGGTCTTTATTTTGGAGACTCCATTTATACACCTCAATCAAGGCTGCTTCCTTTTTGGAAATCTTCTAAACATATTCCCTGATACCAGAATTCTTTAAAATGAAAGGGATAGTTGGAAAATGTTTTTCCACAATTGATTTCCATGTTTATCATTTCTTCATTGTAGGAGCCAACCAAGGAACCTAGTTTATACAGCACCACCTCAGAAGATCCAAACCCTTCTACAAGTAATAAACTACCAGGATGTCCCAGAGGATTATTTCTCCTGGAGTTATGTGTCAGAGGCCTCTTTTTTCTCTGGCAAGTGTGAAAATGTCACTCACTCCAGGTGCTCTGTGTTGTAGGGCATCCCTCTCTGATAATGCTGCAAAGGTTGGTATTGAACTGCCCTACCATCTGCCACAGATTTTCGGAAAATTCTTGCAGTGTCGTCATGCTGTTCTGATGCTCTGCAAGCATTTCATGAAAAGACCCCTGAGATCATCGTTTGAATGATCAATAGAGTCTGACATTTTCTAAGCCTCCACTCAGTTATATCTTGCTCCACCTTTAATTCCTTAAGCACTTGCTTACTTGTAAGTTGCAAATCATCATGGGCAGAATTTTTCGCTGAGCGTGCAGGTAGCGCCCTACCCGCTCGAGCATAAAATAGCACGTGATGATGTCGGGCGAGCATCCCAACGTCATCACACACTCACACGGTATTTCAGTTGGTAGACGCGCTAAACTCGGAAGTGTGCCCACCGACAATTAAAAGGGCAATTAAGCCCATTAACGATGCAATTAACGGAGATTTTTCATTGTCTGTCCAACATTATGGTTGACAGTTGGATGAATTGGCCAGGCAGCCTTTGCATTTTTTAGGAAACCTCATCCACAGGCGGGATAAAATAAAAATAATTTTCTGTGCACAGCATTTTCATTACCTACTTTTTCATGTGACAGATTATGCAGCTTGGACACTTTCTTCCGGTTTCTGTTTATTTTAGGTTTTTCAGGTTCTTAGCTCCCTGAGGCAGCTCTCTGCCTTCAGGGAGCTTTCTGTGGGCGCTCACCCATTCCCGTGCTGACTTCAGCACTCGCCCTCCTCCCGCCCCTACCCTGGCAGTGCTGAGAGTTTCAGTGCACGTTTCATGCTGGTTGGCCATCGATTGGCCAGCCAGTGTGAAATCACAGTCGGGAGCCAATCGCAGTCAGCGGTCCGTTCCCCGGCTGCTCCCAGGCCCACCGATCTCGCGCTCCCGCTGAACTAAAAATCCTGCCCTATGCGTTAATTCCTTACTAGTGTGTGCAAATAATAGGGTTATGCAGAGTGGGCAGACTTCTGTTGATGATGTTAGTTGTTGGAGATTCTAGCATTGGTTCCTTTTTTCTCTCTGCTGTATCAATTTACTTTCCCTGGGGCGTGATTAGCACCCCCAATATTCCTGTTCGCAAGACAACAACTTTTGTGTCACTGTCATGTGTGTTAGTTTTTGGCATGGTGACTTGTGGTAATCTGAGGTGCAATACACCTTTAAGAGAATGTGAGCAGATTGACCACGTGATTGTATTACCCGATTGCTGTGTAGCGCAGACAACATTATTAATCAGTAGTTTTAGAAGGAGTTTTGTTTGGAGAAGCACACAGTGCTCTGTTACTTATGTGAATAAACTGCATGTGCTTCATTTTATAATGGTCTCTGCATCTACATCATCTTGATTACCAACTCATTCATCAGTAGATAGGCGTGCAACCGTGTTCACTGAACGAAGTAACCCGATAGAAGGAAAATAACACCTGGTGACTAGGCAAAACCCGACCAGTCGACAACACCAAGGAAAGCCGCAGGAATTAAACAGAAGTAAATCAGCCATACTTTGCAGGTGATTGTGAGTACAGCCTTCATCATAATAGTCAAAATTATCTCCCTCCAGTAAGCCACAGTTTGGCCATACTGAACCTTTGATCAGACCACCGATGACTGGTCACATTACATTGAACGCCTTGTGTTCTTCTTTCTGGCCAACGACATTTCATGGGAGAAGAGCGAGCGATCCTCTTATTAATGTGTGGCAGTAAAACATATGGCCTAATTTGTAGTCTAACCGGCAATGCCCCAGATTCCAAGAGCTTTGATGAGTTGGTAAATCTTGTGAAAAGCCACTTTCAGCCGAAATCCTTGGTAACAACGCAACATTTTAAATTTAATTCGAGGTGTTGCGCCCCTGGAGAGACAGTCGCTTGCTATGTAGCAGCCTTGAAACAACTGACAGAGCATTGTGAGTTCGGGACGTCGATTAACGACATATCAAGAGACCGATTAGTATGTGGGATTAATGAAGACGCCATTCAAAAAAGGTTGTTGTCAGAAACGAATTTAGACTTGAGCAAGGCACTGGAGTTATCGCTCTCAATGGAGAGCACAGTCAGGGATTCAGAAGCAATCAAGGGAGCACAACATGGCGCCGTCCTTCACGTCGGGAGGGAAGCACTGGTTAGAAATGGTGAGAAAGCACAGGCTCTGCGGAAAGGCAGGAAACAGCCACCATTAACAGACCAGCAAAAAGCAACGGTTTAACGGACAAAACTTACAATAAAAACGACAGAAATGGAACCAGACAGCCTGCAAACAAATGACAATTTAAAAGAATTGTATGTTTCTTCTGCTATCGTAACGGACACATTACGCGACATTGTAAAGACAAAACTTTAAGCAAAAAGGTGGAAATCATGAATTCAACTTAATAGGGGAAGCAGAAGAAACAGAGTCAGATATTTACTCACTAAACAACTTAAAAATGGGTAAAACAGAGCCAATCTGTGTGACAGTGAAAGTCAACGAGAAACCCATCTGAATGGAGGTGGATACAGGAGCATCCATGACAGTTATAGGGGAACATGCGTTCAGATATCTGAATGGAGGAGACCACCCATTAAATCTGGGAAATTCAGATGCTAAATTAAAGGCGTATACTGGTGAAGACAGGAGTAAAAGGTATATGCAAGGTTCCAGTACAGTATGGAAATCAGTCTGTTAATCTACCCCTAATAGCGGTAGCAGGGGGAGGGTCCAAGTCTACTTGATCGGAACTGGCTTAAGAAGATAAATTTAGAGTGGACCAAGATTTTTCAACTCAGAATGAAAGATCTGCAAGAATTATTACAGAATATGCCTCCATTTTCAGGGAGGAGCTCGGGAAGATCCAGGAGCTGCAAGCTAAAATCCACGTGGATCCTGAGGCAACCCTCAGATCCTTGAAGGCGAGGCCAGTACCCTTTGCACTGCGAGAAAAAGTTGATGTCGAATTAGACAGGCTGGAAAGGTTGGGAGTCTTACAACCTGTATAATTTTCCGAATGGGAACACCATTAGTTCCAGTGTTAAAGCCTGATCAGAGTGTGCGAATATGCGGGGACTACAAGTTGACTGTTAACAAAGTGGCCAGGCTGGATAGGCATCCTATACTGAAAACTGATGAATTGTATTCCAAGCTGTCAGGGGGAACCGCATTTATGAAGCTCAACATGAGCCATTCTTACCAGAAAGTCGAACTAGAAGAGGTCTCTCAGGACCTTGTGACTATCAACACACATAGGGGATTATACCAATCTACCCAGTTACCCTTGGGGGTCTCATTGGCTTGTGCCATATTCCAACGGACTATGGAAAATTTACTTCAAGGACTGACCCATGTTGTGGTTTATCTCAATCATGTCCTAGTAACAGACTAACTGATGAAGAACACTTGGCTAACTTGGAAGAGGTATTGAAGCGTTGCTCACAAGCAGGAGTACGTTTGAAAAGAGGAAAATGTATCTTCCAAGCAAAATAAGTGGTTTACCTGGGCCATAGGTTCAACTCGCAGGGTCTTCGCCCAGTACAAGAAAAGGTAAGAGATATTCGTGAGACACTAGCACCAACAAATGCCACAGAACTCAAGTCCTTCTTAGGATTGATTAACTATTGTGGCCATTTTCTCCCAAATTTTCTCCCAAATGGCTCCATCATACAGTTTGCTCAAGAAAAGCCACAGGTGGTCTTGGCAAGCTCCACAACAAGAGGCTTTTATGACGTAAAGCAGATGCTACATTCATTGGCTCTGTTGGTACATCTCCGAATGGTCATTGGTTATGTCTCAAGAACACTCAGTGTTGCAGAATGAAGATACTCACAAATGGAGAAAGAAGGCTTATCCATTATATTTGGCGTTAAGAAGTTCCACCAATACATCCATGGTCGCCACTTTACAGTTGTATCCAACCACAAGCCACTGCTAGGCTTGCTCGAGGAAGATTAGGCAATACTCCCAATTGTCTCTGCACGAATCCGAAGGTGGACACTGATTCTAGCTGCTTATGAATATACTTTTATCCACCGGCCGGGAATTCAGATTGCAAAAGGCAATGCGCTGAACCGATTACCTCTAAAAGACAGCAATGTGAATGTCCCAATTCCCCAAGAACTTGTCTTGTTATTAAACTTTCTGGATTCGTCACTAGTACATGGCGAACAAATAAGAGAGTGGACGAACTACAATCCAGCTTTGTCTCATGTAAGGGAACAAGCCTTACAGGGATGGTCTAATGAGCCAAAGTCCAATGAAATGAAGCCCTAATGTAATAGGAGATACGAGCTTAGCTGCTAGGATGGCATCTTGCCGTGAGGAGCGAGAGTCATTGTGCCTCCAAGTGGAAGAAAGTCATTATTGACCGAATTGCATAGTGCTCACCCAGCATCTCTAGAATGAAAATGTTGGCGCGCAGCTACTTATTGTGGCCAGGGATGGACACAGAAATTGAAAACTTAGTTAAGAGCTGCATACAATGCTAACAGGTACAGAAATTGCCCCCTTCTGCTGCATTGCATTCCTGGGAACCGCTAGGAAGGCCATGGGTCCGCCTCCATGTTGACTACGTGGGGCCCTTTTTGGGCACAATGTTCCTCTTGATCATAGACGCTCCCTGGAAGTGGATGGATGTATATGAAGTAAGATCACCCACATCTGCCGCCACCATAGACAGATTGCACCAGAGTTTTGCAATACACAGGTTACCAGAAATGATAGTGTCTGATAATGGAACGGCATTCACCAGCGGGGAATTCCAAAGATTTGCAAGTCTCAATGGCATAACACATGTTAAGACCTCGCCATACCACCCTGCATCCAATGGTATGGCTGAGAGGGCAGTCCAGACCTTCAAGTCTGGAATGAAAAACTGGATGGAGACTCTATTGCAGCTAGATTATCATTTTTCCTATTCAACTATAGGGCTACGTCACATACGACCACCGGTATTGTCCCCACAGAGTTATTGATGAAGAGACGTCTCTGGGCACGTTTGAGTCTCATAAGGCCGAATTTAGGGGGAAGGGTAGAGAGAATTCAGGAGGCCCAGAAAAATGGACATGATTACCAGAGTCATGAAAGAAACCACTGTTGGAGACATAGTTTTTGCGAAGAACTTTGGAGATGAACCCAAATGGCTATCAGGTGAAGTTAGTGCAGTGACAGGACCTCTTTCCTATCACATAACAGTCAACGGTCGGATAATTAAGAGACACGTAGATCACCTCAAGAAAAGGGAAACAAGCATCAAGCATTCCCATTTGAGTCTACGCCACATGTGGAAGGAACTCCTCTTGGTTTGGAACTACCTGTAGGATCCCGTGAACCTGTGGGAGTCGAAGAAGCAAACTTACAGGTTCCTACTGGAGAGCCTAGTGGACAGATGACTGCTGAGAGGGAGGCCTCAGATAAACCATCCAAAGTGGTAGAACTACGATATTCGACACGTTTGAAGAAGCCTCCAAAGAGACTGAATTTGTAAATAGTTTATTATGTAAATATTGTAAAGATTGTAATTGGTACCTTCGAGTAAAGGGGGAGGGATGTTGTAATCTGAGGTGCAATACACCTTTAACAGAATGTGAGCAGATTAACCACGTGATTATATTACCAAATTGCTGTGTAGCGTGGTCTACATTGTAATCAGTAGTCTTAGAATGGGCTTTATTTGGAAAAGCACACATGTGTTAGTGCTCCATTACTTATGTGAATAAACAGCATCTGCTTCACTTTACAATGGTCTCTGGGTCTACATCATCTTGATTACCAACTCACTTATCAGTCGATAGGCATGCAACCGTGTTCGTGAACAAAGCAACCCGGTAGAAGGAACATAACATGACTGTTGCTGCCGCTGAGTTCAGATCTGAATTCATATAAGATCCAATTTTTACAACACTATTTTCTTGTTTATTCTAAGAATATTTTAAAACAAATTGTTGATTATTCCACATCTTTATCCATTTTTCTACGTCAATAGTGGATTTTCTGTGAAGTAGAGCAGGAGAAGTCAGTGTTCAGTGCAGGGCAAAAACATGGGGAGATATTTGGAGCAGGGGCTGGGACGAGTATTATGCTGGAGGCAAGAGAAGGGAAGAGTTTAAAGACTGGAGGTGGAAGGAGAGGCAGAGCAAAATAAATCACATAAAGTATGTTTTTGACAGTTCTATCTTATACATGCCTGAAAATTGAAAATAGTGCTCATTACTCAGCAGCAGGGAGACTGAAAAATGGGTTTTATAAACAGGAACAAAAAGGATCCACATTTTGCTATGAATCCTGTTTTGGTGCGAGTCCCTTCTGAAACATCTTTTGGCTCAGATTTTACGGTCAGTGGTAAAGTGATGGCACTCGCCATTGACCTCAAAGCAAGCTGCTCACATAGATCTAGTTATCTCTGTGGTGTGGATTTCCCTTTTCCCAATGTCAGTTGAATCAGGTCCTAGCTCAAAGTGCTGAATTTCATGTAGAGACAGTGGCCCTACCACCACCCACCACCCATAAGACCATAAGGCATAGGAGCAGAAGTAGGCCATTCAGCCCATTGAGTCTGCACCGCCATTCAATGAGATTTTGGCTGATCTGATAATCCTCAACTCCACTTTCCTGCCTTTTCTCCATAACCCTTGATTCCCTTACTGATTTAAAAATCTGTCTATCTCAGCCTTGAATGTACTTAACAACCCAGCCTCTACAGTCCTCTGCAGTAAAGAATTCCACAGATTGACTACCCTCTGAGAGAAGAAATTCCTCCTCAGCTCTGTTTTAAATGGACACTCCCTTACTCTGAGATTATGCCCTCTGGTCCTAGACTCTCCCACAAGGGGAAACAACCTCTCAGCATCTATCCTGTCAAGCCCCCTAAGAATCTTATATGTTTCAATAAGGTTGCCTCTCATTCTTCTAAACTCCAATGAGTACAGGCCCAACCTACTCAACCTCTCCTCATAAGAAAATCCCTTGGGATCAACCTAGTGAACCTCCTATGGACTGCCTCCAATGCCAGTATATCTTTCCTTAGATAAGGGGACCAAAACTGTTCACAGTATTTAGGTGTGGTCTAGTGCCTTGAATAGTTTTAGCAAGGCTTCCCTATTTTTATATTCCATTCCCTTTGAAATAGAGGCCAACATTCCATTTGCCTTACCGATTACTTGCTGAACTTGTATGCTAGCTTTTGGGATTCATGCACGAGGACCCCCAAATCCCTCTGTGCTGCAGATTTCTTTGGTCTTTCTCCATTTAAATAATATTCAGCTCCCCTATTCTTCCTGCAAAAGTGCATAACCTCACATTTTCCCACATTATATTCCATCTACCACATTTTTGCCCACTCACTTAACCTGTCTATATCCCCCTGTAGACTCTTTGTGTCATCCTTGCCACTTGCCTTCGCATCTATTTTTGTGTCATCCGCAAACTTTGCGATAGTACATTCATTTCCCTCATCCAAGTCATTAATATATATTGTAAATAATTGTGACCCCAGCACTGATACCTGTGGGACTCCACTAGTTACAGGTTGCCATCCTGAAAATGCCCCCTTATCCTAATTCTCTGTCATCTCTTCATTAGCCAGTCCTCTATCCATGCTAATATACTACTCCCAACACCATGGGCTCTTATCTCTTTAAGTAGCCTTATCTGTGGTACCTTATTGAACGCCTTTTGGAAATCCACCTAAGGGGATCTCCAGGTATCTAGCAACAGTGAAATCATAAAGCTGGGCAAGCAGCCAATCAAATTGTCACAGGCAACAAATCAGGAAGTAAAAATGCACTGATATATTTCACTTTTAATTACATTTTACAGAGATTAAACTAAATGATTGGGCATATACATGGGATTAAGGTAGAAACTAGAATATCATAAAATTGAAAATAATTATTTAAATTATGTGAAATTTTGATTCATAATGGAGAAATTTGACATTCCGTAGATAGAAATAAGATTTCCAGGGACAGGGATGTTTCCCAGCAGTATTATTAGCTGCTAAAAAAAACAGTTACATCTCATTGAACAAGGTACAACTTCTTCAAGGTTTATTATAGGTAAAAAGCATATTCTCATCAGTGTAGTGATTTCTACTTGATATGCAGTCTGAGGAAACTTCCACAGTGCGTGGGGAACTCTGATGCTCACAGTATGCTTGTCATTACTACCGAGCGACAAGCAATGAGCAGGAGGGAGCGAAGGGTAGTGGGAAGGAGTGGGAGGGAGCAGGGGGTGGGAAAGGGTGGCGAGTGGGAGGGAGTGAGAACATTGTTGCATGTTCTTTTCCGTCTTTGTTTGATCTGCACCATCTTTGATGTAGGCAGCGACATGGGATGTTGCTATCAGTGATGTCACAGTCTCTGCAACTGCATATATGGGAAGACAACCTTCTGCAGTTGTGGCATCAGCAAACACGGCCATCCTGGAAAGCACAGATATAGGAAATGCTGCCAACTGCTGGATCTCGGGCTCAATGTTTCTGAGCTTGAGGGGTGACTGGTGTCACTTCAGAGCACATGGGAACCTGAGAGTTTCATGGATAGCAATGTTGAAACAAATACTTGGGACTGTGGAAGATTTGGCTGCAAAATCAGGGATAAAATAAAGTTTAGAAATTTAGCTGTTATAAGGAATTCAATAGCTTGGGGATAGGCAAAAATTTCTGCAACCGCAGATGTGAGTTCCAAATGAATACATTATCTTCTTGATGCTCGGGTAAAAGATAATTGAATTGGAGCAGGACATTCTGTGAGGAAAAGGGGAACAGCCAGAAGTCATGGTCCATATTGGAACCAATGATATAGGCAGTAAAAGGATTGAGATCCTACAGGCAGTTTCAGGAGCTTGGAGAAAGATTAAAGAACAGGACTTCAAAGGTGGTACTCTCTGGATCACTCCTAGTGCTACATGCTAGTGAGTACAGTAAAGGAAAGATAGGCAGGTGGGTGGCTGGAGAAATGTTGCAAGAGGGAGGATTTCAGGTTCCTGGAGCATTGGGACCAGTTCTGAGGCAGAGTGACCTATAGAAGCCAGACAGGTTGCATCTGAACAAAGTTGGGACCAATCTCCACACAACAGCTAATGTTGTTAGGGGAGAGTTTAAATTAATATGGCAGGGGGAGCAGCATCAGAACAGAGCAGGAGAGAAGAGAGACAAGGTGGATATAAAATTAGCAATAGAACAAAGAATAGTGCTGAAAGAGCAGGAAGTAAATAGAAATAGAAAGAAAATCAGATGAGCATGGTGTTAGAATAGATGTGTATTAATGTGAGGAGTGTGACAAATAAATTTGACAGCCTACATGTGGAAGTTGCCACATTGGATTATGATATAGCAGATATAATGGAGAACTGGTTTAAACATGGACAGGAAGAAAACAAAACATTCCTGACTGCAATACATTCAGGAGGGAGAGAGGAGGGAAAAGGTGGGAGGGCAGGGTTTAGGGGTTGTGACAGTATTGATCAAGGATCAGTCATACATAAGGGTGATATACAAGAGCGTTCAAAGGCTGAATCTATTTCACTAGCGTTGAGAGACAGAAAATAAGCTATTTCATTGCCAGTTGTTTCCTATAGACCCCAAATAATGAGAAGGAGATAGAGCAGCATATCTGCAGGCAAGTTTCAAAGAAGTGTAAAAATAATAGAGCAGTAAAGAAGGGGACTGCAGTTACCCGAATATAGACTGGGAAAAGACAGAGTAAAGTGCAAGGAGGGTGAAGAATTCCTAAAATGTGTATAGGAAAATTTGCCTAATCTGTATGTTTCTAGCCCAACAAGGAATGATGCAGATTAAAGCAAAATACTGCAGATGCTGGGAATCTGAAACAAAAACAGAAAATGCTGGAAAAGCTCAGCAAGCCTAACATCCATCTGTGGAGAGAAAACCAGAGTTAACATTTTGAGTCTGTATGACTCTTCTTCAGAGCTAAAAAGAAGTAAAAATGTGGTGAAATTTAGACTGTTTAAGGGGGGTGGAGTGGGTGAAGCTGGATAGAAGGCCAGCGATAGGTCGGGGGCAAGGGAGAGATTGACAAAGATGTCATGAACAAAAGGACAAAGGGGCGATAATGGTAATAGTACTGGCTAAAGGAAGTGCTGATAATGGCATTAAGGTAAGAAAGTAGAATGTGATAATAGCAGGACAAGGGCCAAGCAGCACTTTGGAAAGAACAACATGAACAAGTGACAGATGAGCCTTATGGGGTGGGGTGGGAGAGGGGATGGTGGTGGGAAAAACAATCGAAAATAGGATAAAAGTTGGGGATAAAACAATGAATATAAATGAAAATAAATGAAAATAAAAGTAAGTGGATAAAAAATAAAAATTGAATATTGAGAAAAGGGGATAAAAAGGGATGAGGATGGAGGAAAGACTTCATGGTCTGAAGTTGTTGAACTCAATGTTAAGTCCGGAAGTCTGTAAAGTGCCTAATTGGAAGATGAGGTGCTGTTGCTCCAGCTTGCATTGGGCTTCACTGGAACATTGCAGCAGGCCAAGGGTGGACATGTGGGCATGAGAGCAGGGTGGTGTGTTGAAATGGCAAGCAACAGGATGGTTTGGGTCATGCTTGCGGACAGAGTGAAGGTGTTCCGCAAAGCGGTCACCCAGTCTGTGTTTGGTTTCCAATGTAGAGGAGACCGCATTGGGAGCAGTGAATGCAGTAGACTAAATTGAAGGAGGTGCATGTGAAACACTGCTTCACCTGAAAGGAGTGTTTGGGCCCTTGGACGGTGAGGAGGGAGGAGATAAAGGGGCAGGTGTTGCACCTTCTGCGGTTGCATGGGAAGGTGCCGTGGGAGGGAGATGAGGTGTTGGAGGGTGATGGAGGAGTGGACCAGGGTATCCGGATGGAACGGTCCCTACGGAATGTCAATGGGGAGGGTGAAGGGAAGGTGTGTTTGGTGTTGGTATCATGCTGGAGTTGGCGGAAATGGCGGAGGATGATCCTTTGAATGCAGTGGCTGTTGGGGTGAAAAATGAGGGCGAGAGGGACCCTATCATGGTTCTGGGAGGGGGAGGAAGGTGTGAGGGCAGAGGCACAGGAGATGGGTCGGATACGGCTGAGGGCCCTGTCAAGCACAGTGGGTGGGAAACCTCGGTTAAGGAAGAAGGAAGGTATGTCAGAAGTGCCGTTTTAGAAAGTGGCATCATCGGGACAGATGCAACGGAAATGAAGGAACTGAGAGAATGGGATGGAGTCCTTACAGGAAGCAGGATGTGAGGAGCAGTAGTCGAGGTAGCTGTGGGAGTCGGTGGGCTTGTAATGAATATTGGTGGACAGTCTGTCACCAGAAATTGAGACAGAGAGGTCAAGGAAGGGAAGGGAAGTGTCGGAGATGGATCATGTGAAGATGATGGAGGGGTGGAAATTGGAAGCAAAATTGATACATTTTTCCAGGTCCAGACAAGTGCATGAAGCGGCACCGAAACATTCATCGATGTACCGATAAAAGAGTTGTGGGAGGGGGCTGGAGTAGGACTGGAACAAGGAATGTTCCACATACCCCATAAAGAGATAGGCATAACTGGGGCCATGTGGGTACCCATAACCACACCTTTTATTTGGAGGAAGAATGGCTGAAGAAATCAGCCTTATTTGAAGGAATGATGCAGTGTTGGATCTAGTTCTGAGAAATGAAGTAGGGGAAATGAAGTGTGTTTCATTGGGAGAGCATCTCGGGGTAATAATGATCATAATATAATTAGATTTAAAGTAATTATAGAAAGGAACAAAGAAAAATCAACTTTTTAAGTTGAAATACCCAACCTGAAGAGAACCAATTTCAGTGATTTGAGAAGGGACCCATTACATGTGGACTGCTCAGATTGGGCAGAAACAGTAAAGGAGCCTTCAACGAGGAGGTAGTTTTTCATATTTTCATAAGGAGGAAAGATGAGGCATTCAAAGCTTCGGGTTATCTGGATAACAAAGGTAATAGAGATTAAAATAAAACAGAAAAAGGAGGCTTATGACAAATACAAGATACAGAACGCAATTAAAATCCAGGCAGAGTATAGGGAGGGCAGGGGGAAATTGTAAAAGTACATAAGAAAGCGGAAGACAGAATAATGACAAATAATTAGAAAGTAACAAAAACTTTTTATAAACACATAAAAAGTAAAAAGATATTTAAAGAAAGTTGGGGCCAATTAGGGACAAAAGAAGGAAATCTTGTGGAGTCAGAGGCTATGATGGAGGCACTCATTACTTTGCATCTACAAAAGAACAGGATGAACTAGAAGTCACAGTAGAAGAGGTTGGGTAGAGATATTGGACAGAATAAAAGTAGAAAGAAAGGAAATGCCAAATAGCATTGCATCACTCAAAGTTATCAAACTACCTGATCCAGATGGGACGCATCCTTGGTTGTTGAGGAAAGCTGGGTGGAGACAGCAGAAGCTCTGGCCACAATCATTATATCCTCATTGACGAACTAAGTCAGTGCTTTCCAAACTTTTTCTTGGTAAACCCAATCTCAACGGCTCAGACTTGGTGTTGTCGGAGATGAATCACACCAAGGCATCATTTAGTACTTAGGAACCCCATTTATTGCTTGTGCACAAGGGAGACAAAACAACGAGAGCTATTGTACCGTCTCATAGTAGAATACACACAGACCTGTTAAAAGCATTTTTACAGCCAATCAGTAAATTTTGCACAAACCTACCCGCTTATTTGCATAAGTTAATTGACCAATCCATATTCCAGTAAATTTTCATTCCCAGCACAACAGATGTTGCACTTACGCAAATGCTTATCATGATCCTGATTACATTCGGCCTGAGAAAGAACAAAATGGAATGTCTCAGGGCTCATCCTACAACTGTGGTCAGACAAGATGGTATTGTTCTCAAGGTTGCAGTATTTTTCTCTCAGGCCTAGGCATATAATTCAGTTTCCCCATTAACCCTTTTAGCACTAACTGGGTTCCCTGTAGTTGCCTAGGCCACCACACTTCCCCCCTTTTGTCCTACAAGGACAACCCACCGCCCTTAGCCAAGTTCTATGTATCCTAGTCATCGGGCTTCATCCTCAGTGGAATCATGATTCCTGAGGAGAGGGAGGGAATAGATAACTGGCTTGCCACCAGGTCTCTGAAGGTTCTGTAGTTGGCAGACAGGGCGGATGCAACAGAGGACAAGCTGGATAACAACATACAGAACAATGAGTAGGGCAAGACCTATGACAAGGTATTTGAGAGGGTTTTGAAAAGGCCCCCAAACCACCCACCGACATTAGGAAGCCACCCCCACCAGTCAAAGGATTTCTCCTGGCCAACTGCACGAAGGAGGCGCACTTGGTCCTGAATGAAATGTACATCAGTCTCAATCCTCTGGTCCTTGTTAATGTAAAAACAACATGTTTCATTAATAGCTGCACAGATTCCCCCCTGCGCTGCTAGCAGGAAATCCAGGGCCATACGGTTCTGGAGGACAACCTTGGAAAGGGACTTAGTTTCCAACTGCAGACTCTGGATGGCATCAACAGTCTTATTCTCAATAAGTTCTATTGTAGCGGAAATATTAATAATGGCCTTTTCCAGCTCTGTGACCCCTAGACCTGGGATGAGGGCCCGGACAAATTTGTGGGATCCGGTGTTGCAGGTGACAAGCGGGTTCCAAGCTGATCATTTATGACGCTTCACAAGCCCTAGATGGTTGTGGAGAGAGTGAATGGTAAGGCTCTTGACCCCAAAGGCCTCAGGGACAATATAGCCAATGGTGCAGGTGCCCGCCCAATTAACAGGGAGGGTTTTGTACGCCCTGGTTCCACAAAGCCAGAATGAGCCATTGCGAACAAGGGTAGGGTACCAACAAGTGGAATTTTGGCAAAAGCTAAGCCGGTCCCAGACAACAGAGGAATTTGTCTGGTCATACCAGCGAACGCGGCAGGTCTGACTGAGCTGCAATGCTCGCAGGACCAGCAAGTCTGGGTAACCAGACAGATTTTTGCAGTTGCAAGGCCCAAATTCTTCAGTGTAGCAGCCAGTAGAAGTCCAGGTGGAGGTGGAATTATTTGAGGTGAGATTGTATGATCATTGGCAATCACACCCACCCCCATTAAAGTACGTGAGTCTATCCTCAGATCTCGGGGCCTGCGAAAGGCACATCACCACATTGGCCTTGCACCCCCAAAAGGTAGTCATAGGACCAGACTGGTTGTGGAACCGGAATCAGCCCTCCCGGTAATTAAAATCAGCAACGTGGGCACAGGAACCTAGTGACAGCTCGCCCAACCGAGTACTACCCTTTGGAATAATTTCTCCTGACGCATAGCCAGGTCGCCCCTTAACAACCACAAAGGTGGGCTCCCATCTCCAAATGGGTGCTTGATGGATGAAGGCCCCTGTATTACCTAAGGACCATGTGGAATCTGAGGGGAAAGCCAGAGGAGGAGGGGTTAACAGGAAAATGAGTACAAATCCAACATTTAGTCCGATTAACTTGCGAGGCTACGGCCTGCATTCGTTGAACCACAGAATTGGTAGTCCATGTCCCCGCAAGGACCATGCAGGACAGGATCCAAATCAGAGTCAGCATTCTGACGGCTCAGTTAAATTTCTTGCATAAGCACTTCCGTCCGAGGTCAGCATCCGCTTGATGTGCGATGCGTGGATCCACAAGGGTCGTCCTTCAACCTTCACGGCCATATGGGTGGTGAGCAGGACTTGGAAAGGCACCTCCCATCGAGGTTCCAAACAGTTCTTTCTCCTGAAGGTCTTTACCAGGACTAGATCCCCAGGCTGGTATTGATGGCAGTCTTCAATGGTGGGCTTTTTCTGAGCTTCTACTGCCTGCTTATGCAAGCTTTTGAGAGGATTAGTAAGCACTATACAGTATGTAATCATTCCCTCATCCATAGCGTGGATGTCCATTTCCCTAGCAGACAAAGGCCACTGGGAGGCGCATAGGACGTCCCATTACAACTTCATAAGGGGAAAGGGAGGTGGTATGGTTAGGGTGAGAGTGCAAAGTCATGAGCACCAGGGGTGGAGCTTCAGGCCATTTCAAACTGGTTTCCTCACATAATTTAGCTAATTTGTTTTTCAGAATACTGTTTTGTCTTTCCACCGCCCCAGTAGACTGGGGGTGGTATGGGCAGGAAAGGTGATGGTTGCATTGTAAGGCCTTCAACAGTTACTTTACCAATTTAGTGATAAAATGAGGTCTATTATCACTTGATAAGATCTCTGGTATCCCAAACCTGGGTATGTATTCACGCAACAACAATTTTGCAACAATAATAGCATCATTCCATTGGGTGGGATACGCCTCCACCCATCGCGAGAACAAACATACTATAACTAAAACATAATTGTATCCCATACATTTAGGCATTTATATAAAGTCCATTTGTAGGTGTACAAACGGGCCTCATGGCTGGGGTCCCGTACCAGCAGTCACTGTGGGCGTCTTGCCTGGGTTATGTCGTTGGCAAAGCAGACATTGTGAAGCTATTTTAGCTTCCATAACGAAAAACCCAGACGCAAACCACATCTGCTGTGCCATTCTGTTCATCCCCCCCTTTGCCTACATGGGTAAATGAAGGTAACATGCGGGCAATCCAGGGCAGGAGTGAAGCAGGGGCAACAGCATGGCCATCAGAAGAAATCCAGAGGCCATCAGAGCATTGTGTGCACGATGCTTGAGTCCAGCTGTTTTGTTCACGGGTAGATGCCTGTGACTGCAAGTGAATAAGATCAGTTAGACTAGCTACAGGAGAAGCGGTTGCAGTCTGATAACAAAGGGGAACCACAGACCCAGTGAGACCGGCTGTGGCTGCACAGGCGGCACGGTCAGCCCTATCATTACCTTGAGAAACAAAATCATTGCCCTGTGAATGGGCAGAACATTTAATAACAGCAAGGGAGGAGGGGAGCTGGATAGCCGTTAAAAGATTAGTGATGAGCTGCCCATGGAGGACGGGGGTTCCTGCTGATGTGAGAAATCCCTGGAGTTTCCAAAGCTGCCCAAAGTCATGTGTCACGCCGAAAGCATATCGAGAGTCAGTATAGATATTGGCCGATTGTTTGGCAGTAAATATGCAGGCTCGTATAAGGGTGAAAAGTTCAGTGACTTGGGCAGAGCAGGACAGCGGGAGGCATGATGCTTCAATAACAGAGTAAGAGTCACAAATAGCATAGCCGGTAAGTAAATCGCCACTTGGTGATTGAGTAGAGGAGCCATCGACAAAAAGAATGAGGTCGGGATTTAGCAGAGGATGATCCTGTAGATCTGGGCGATGTAGGGTGGAGTGCTGGACAATAGTGGAGCAATCATGAGGCTCGCCGTCTTCCTCCGTGGGTAACAGGGTAGCGGGGTTGAGAGTAGCGCATCGTACAATAGTCAATGAGGGATCCCCTAAAAGGGCTCTTTCATAGCGGGTGATGCGGGCAGCGGTAAGGTGTTGGGTAGCCGAACAGTTAAGGAGAGCCGCAACTGTGTGGGGAACATGTAGAACAACAGGGTACCCAAGGGTAAGGGACTGGGTGGCAACGACAGCAAGGTAGGCTGCTGCAACGGATCGAATACCGGAGGGATAACCGCACGCAACAGGATCTAAGTGAGTACTGTAATAAGCAACCGGTCGCTGGGCATCCCCATGGGACTGGGTAAGCACCCCCTGTGAAAAGCCGCAATGCTCATGAACATAAAGGCGAAAAGGTTTAGTATAATCTGGAAGGCCCAGGGCGGGGGCAGAAATAAGGGCTGTCTTGAAAGCCGCGAAAGCGGCTTGGGAGTCCGACTCCCAAGCGAGGTTCTCAGGGGCTGAAGGGAGACCGAGATCCTGTAAGGGCCTAGTGAGTGTGCATAATTAGGGATCCACTGCCGACAATACCCCGTCATGCCGAGAAAATGAGTCAGATCCTTTTTAGCGCAGGGGAGGGGAAGGGAGATAATGCTGTCAACACGGCGTTTGGATAGGAGTCGAGCGGGGCCGTCAAGAACATGACCCAAATACTCAACATGGGATCGGCAAAACTGTAACTTTTCATGGGAGGCTTTATGGCCTTTACAGGCTAAGGCTTTCAAAAGGGTGAGGGAGTCGTCGAGACAAGTTTGCTCAGACGGAGAGCAAAGAGAGCAAGTCATCGACGTACTGGAGCAGAGTAAAACCCCCGGGGAAGGTGACATCGGCGAGATCAGCCTGCAGGGCGTAGGAGAAAATGGTCGGGCTCTCCGTATACCCCTGGGGCAACCAAGTCCATGTATACTGAGTACCATAAAAGGTGAAGGTGAAGAGAAACTGAGAGTCAGGGTGTATGGGTATGAAGAAAAAGGCTCCACAGAGGTCAACAACAGTATAATAAGTGGAGTTAGGGGGAACAGGGATAAGTATGGTAGCCGGGTTAACTACTATTGGATAGGCTGGGATCACACAAGCGTTTACCGTCCGCAAGTCCTGGACAAACCGCCAGGTATTCTTGCCTGACTTCCGCACAGGGAGTATAGGAGTGTTGCAGGGGCTAACAGTGAGAATAACAACACCGGAGTTTAAAAGGTCTTGAAGGACAGGCTTTATGCCTTCTGTCACTTTGGGATTAAGAGGGTATTGAGCTTTCCGAGGGAGGGGTTTAGAGGGATCCAAATGCACCCGAAAAGGTTCTGCTGATAATACCCAACCAACATCATTAGGACCCTTTGCCCACAAGGCATCGGGAATAGTTATCAAGGCATCGAGGGAATCAGTGATTACACTACCTAGAGCATGGTGCTGAAAATAGGCAGGATACTTAAAGGGCATAGTGGGGAAAAATTGGTATAGCCTGATCATAGATATTCAGGTAACCATCCATCAATTCCACAGATGATTGGGGATCCGTGCACTAAAGGGGTACACCATAGGACCAAGGTCCCTGGCCTGATATCCAACGGAGACACAGAGGGTAACATGAGGCGCAACATCCCGGGCATGAAAAAGTGGTTGGGTAGCTGGAGGTAGGGACACGGAGCCAGCAACTCCTTCATATCCGACGCAAAAGGAAGATATAGAAAGAACATAGCACTCACCCAGATGGCCTGTTACCTCACGGGCATACTGATGATCCAAGCAGGCAGAGTAGTGCGCTGTACAGTGAAGATCCCGAAGCCAGTGTTGCAGGGGCGGGTGGATGGCTATCGTGGTGGAAACACGGCGGTCAGTCAGAAGCCGGAGTAGCACAGTCTTGAGTTTATCGAATAAATCGCAATGTCCGAAATTCCATTACCAAACATGAGGATGACGCGAAGTTTCTTCCTGTAGAAGGCTGAAGACTGTGGAATAAGTAGACTCGGGAACTTGAACAGTGATAGAATTGTTAGAGCAGTCTAAAGTACTACCGAGTTTGCAGAGGAGATCATGACCCAAAAGATTGACCGGGACGTCGGCCCCGAGGAGGAATCGATGGGATCCTTTTCTTCCGTTCAGGTCAAAGGGGACTTCTTCGGAAATTGGTAGTGAAAGCGGTTGTCCCAAGACCCCAATGACGGAAATGGAATCCCTAGAGGGGGTGACATCAGGAGCCTCAACAGGCCGCAGGGTAGAATAAGTCGCTCCAGTATCAATAAGGAAATTCAAGAGATGGCCATTAACAGACAAAGGGATAGTAGGTTCTTCAACGGTAATGAGAAGTAAAAGGGTGTGGCGACCCTATTGTGTTGAACCCCCAAATGGGTTAGCTACCAAGTCGGGGATCGTTTGAGGAGCAGAGTGAGGGATCGGTTGAGCGGCCGGGACCGGCGCCTGCTGAGGTGCCGCCTGTGGCGGAACTGCAGGTGGCTGAGGGCAGGTACGGGCCCAATGACCCTCCTGGCCACAGTTAAAACAAGTCAAGCGGCCGCCCCCTTTTGGTCCCGACAGGCAGCCTCCCCCTCTCCCTTGCCGTCGATTCCCCTGGGCACGCTGGTGCCAATTAGGCTGCCACATATTCCGAGGCCACATATCAGTTTGGGGTTGGTAATTATAAAAGTTGGGCGGCTGAGAAGCTAATTGAGGGGCAGCGTAAAATACAGGGGCTGGTGCCAACACGGGCCCTGTGAGTGGAGCTGCAGGCGGAGGTGGTGGTAGCGGAGGCGTCGCCACTGGAGGCGCTGCTATTGGTGCTGCTGGATCATCTAACAATGGGGCCATTATTCCTTTCTTTGGGGGTTTCTGGCAGCGGATCAATTGGCGCTCACAATGTTGGAGGGTGCTAATAATTTCTTGAAGATTGTCCTTACCTTCCCACCCAATGCAAGTAAGGGTAAAGGCTTTCTTAAGATCAGGCTGTAATCCCTGTACAGGAGGATTAACAAGAGCCGGAACAGAATCCTGAGGATTAACACCAGAACGTTTTAAAAAGATATTACGGAATCGTTCAACATAATCACAAACACCCTCTTCGGGCTTTTGCACTGTAGTGTGGATTTTATGCCAATCAACTACGTCAGGATAAGCCTTCCGCACGGCTGCACAAATGCGCTGCCAGAGTTGTGTCTCCTGATCCGTAGTAAGAGGGTTAGGGCCAGGCGGCGGCCACTCACAGTTTTCCCGAATTGGTCGCCAATGCTAGGTACCCAGACAAGTATCAAGAACCATATCTATATCATTACAATTAGGGTTATGACATTTACGGACAATTTCGAGTTTCTGTATAAACTTCTCAACTCCCTCTTTAGGGTCGGGGGTGGATTCAACAATTGCTCGCAATTCGGAAGGTGTCCATGGACGGTAGACTTGCATCTGGGTATGCCCTCATGGGCATCTGCATCGCAGCACCGGAGAACGAAGGGTCGGTTGGGAGGGCTGGATCCGAGTTCCGTCTCCATTGGGAGTGGGATCGGGTTCGTACACCGGTCGCACTATCAGGTTCTGGCGTGCTCCTAGGAGGCGACAGAGCCAGCAGGGCAGCCGCAGCCGGGTGTGGAACCTGTTCATGATCATCATAAGGGGGAGGGGACTGGTAGACAGGCCAGTCCCGATCGCTGAGCTCATCATCGGACGACAGAGGCGCTCGGGGCTGCGCAGTTCGCTGCGCGACCAGGATCCTGGATTTCTCTTTATGATCAATTTGCTTTCGGTTTTTCTCACATTCCTGACTCCTTTTCCTCAGCTCATCAGCCCGTCTCTGCGTTTCGTCCTTCCACTGGACATACGCAGGCTAACCCACTTTCTTCTTACCTAACATCTCTACTTCTTTTAAAACATACGCTAAGCGCACAATTCTATCCTGATTAAAAGTTCCATCTGGTGGGAAGCTCTCTCTCTTACCTTGGGTCCACTTAACCCATTCAGAAACATATTGGACACCTTCAGGTCCATAATGGACATACATATAAGCATTTGAGGTTTCTTTGATGCCATATTACCCATTTTCTATCTAATAACTAAAAAAAAACAAAAAGCCAGTCCTTGACAGGTACTCAAGCCCCAATTTACTACTAAGGTGCTTTCACCAATCAGTCCACTCACACGCTCAAGGGGTTCTGGACCCCAAGCCACAAACACGCACCCACACACTCAGTACCAACTCCAAGGGCTCCAACCTCGAGTATATATCAAAACTAAACCTAAACTCCAGGGGCTCGAACCCCAAGTATACACTAAAACTAAACCTAAACTCCAGGGGCTCCAACCCCGAGTATACACTAAAACTAAACCTAGACTCCAGGGGCTCCAACCCTGAGTATACATTAAAACTAAACTCCAGGGCTCTAACCCTGAGTATATTCTGGCCAAAGCGGTCCTGGACCGCAACAACTAATCTCCAAATTGCTTAAATAGATGACAGCCACAGGCAGGTGAAGGCAGATCGCAGGCCAATGAACCCCAGAAGCCCAAATTGGGTTGCCGCGGACTGAGGAATTCTTGAACCGCGAGGTCCTAACGCTGGCGCTCCGTGACCCAACCCTAGGGGTTAGTCATCTCAACAGAACCTCCAAGAAACTGTCGGAGATTAATCACACCAAGGCATCATTTAGTACTTAGAAACCCCATTTATTACTTGTGCACAAGGAAGACAACACGAAGAGAGCTATTGTACCGTCTCGTAGTAGAATACACACAGACCTGTTAAAAGCATTTTTACAGCCAATCAGTAAATTTTGCACAAACCTACCCGCTTATTTGCAAAAGTTAACTGACCAATCCATATTCCAGTAAATTTTCATTCCCAGCACAACAGATGTTGCGCTTACGCAAATGCTTATCACGATCCTGATTACATTCGGCCTGAGAAAGAACAAAATGGAATGTCTCAGGGCTCATCCTACAACTGTGGTCAGACAAGATGGTATTGTTCTCAAGGTTACAGTATTTTTCTCTCAAGCCTAGGCATATAATTCAATTTCCCCATTAACCCTTTTAGCACTAAATAGGTTCCCTGTAGTTGCCTAGGCCACCACAGTGTGACCCCAGAGTTGTTGAGTGAGGGGGCTGGGGTGGAGGAGAAAGGGAAGGGGGGAAGGGAAGGGGGGAGAGAAAGGGAAAGGGAAAGGGTGGCCTTCAATTTTTGAGTTGGAGAGAATGGTGACGCCAAAATAAGACAAAGCAGCAGGATAATAACCTCCACTATAGACCGGGGGCAACACGTCACCTAGCTCTGTGCTCAGTTATTTTGTTGCTAGTTGTTCCCTGTGAATCATGCAATGAGTCCAAATAGCAGATGGAGAAACTCTCTTTATCAAGGCAGGCAGGCCTGACTTGCGGCCTGTCATAGCTGGAGCACCATCAGTACAAACCTGGAGATCCCAGGGAATATTTTTTCCTCCATGTAGCTATCTCACACACTAAATATCCACTGTGCCATTTCACGGTCAGGAAGCAGGAGACAAAACAAAGGCCGGGATTTTCTGTGCCTGCCAGCATTGGGTATATCCGGTGGCGTGAGTGCAGAATATGGGGCGATCAGCTTCACAATGACATGAAACCAGTTTGCAATCGTCTGCTCAGCTCGTCATTGGCGGGCCGCATTTCCCGCCATCGGACATCGGGAACCTCACTGTAACACATCTGCATATCATTATAAGTATAAGGCCAGCCCACCAAACTCATCCCCCTCGCACTTCCCCCTCCCCTCCATTGGATCATCCGCCCAAGTCAGCGGGAAAACACGCCAATGTGTTTCACAACAGCATATAAGAGACATGCACCTGGCGGGCTGCACTTCGCTCGGAACTTCAAGATTTGTCTGCCAACCTTGCTTCGGTCAGCACTCGCATTCACAGTGCCAGGCTTCACAGACAGCACATCACTTTTAGCGGGGCCTCACAAGTAGGTCTCTACCTACCAGATCAGTCATATGCGGGTGAATTTTCAATGGCTGCAGGGCCAGGGCTTGCTTGGGGAAGGGGAGAAGTGGCCTCAGTCAAGGGAAGAGGCTGCAAGACGAGAGCTGTACTGGGGAAGGAGGGTATCCCAGAGTGTGTGTGGAGACACATGTTGATCTGTGCAAGTGGCCTCAAGAGGGTGAGGGCTGAGGAGGCAGTCTCCAGCGGAGATGAGGCCAGATGGACATGTGAGGGTATGAGTGTGAGAATGGGTGGTGATGTTCCTTGAGCTGGTAGTGAGTGAGATGCCAGTGAGTGATTGGCTTGAGTGTGTGAGTTTAGAGTAATGAGATGGTTGCCTTACCGTGGCTGCACGGGTGAGATCATTCATCCTCTATCTGCATTCAACCTCTTTTGTGCAGCATTGGCATTGACCACCACTGCCACCACCTGCTAATCTGGATTGATTATGCTGCTGCCTGTCACGTGGCCAGAGCAGGGAATAGGACATCACGGCGGTCCTCCACAGTGTCCAAATGGCATTCCAGTGATGAGTCATTAAACCTGGGGTGCTGCAGTCTTTTTGCCTTTCCTGGACATCTTCCCTGCAGTTTTTGTGGGCTGGAAGCACTGAGATATGTACACGCAGCTGGACTTTAAATATGGCGCCCAGCGTGATGAAGCAGCAATTTGATCGCATGGCAGGTGAATGAGAGCCCATCCGCCATGGAAACTGCGTTTTTCTTGGGAATGCATAAGTAGTGCGGCGGGTTTGGGATGATACGGTGTGAAAACCCGCCATTGCGGCCAGCAGGTAAAATGTGATAACCGCCTGCTACCCCACTTAGTGCGAATCTGGGATGATTCCACCCAGAATGTCTTCAAGAATATTATTTTCCTGCATGTATCGCATAAAAACCAATATGTGCACATCATGCCTCTCAGTGCTCACATCAATCTGAAGAGCAAAAGCAGTTTTGCATTTCAGGTGCTCCACCAACGTAGATTCCTGATCAGTTGCAATTGCCTCAACTCTGCGCTTCACATTTTGTTTCAGGGGGACGCTATTGCAAGGCTATTTGTCTGTGCCTCTCCAAACATTGTGTAGAATCATCCCAGATTTGCACTAAGTGTGATGGTGGGTGTGAAAAAAGTTGTTTTACCTGCCAGCTGCTGGTATCATCCCATTCCTGGCATGTCCCGCCTCATTAATAATGCCTTCACAGGAAACACTCCACATCACTGGCGGGTGGGCTTGGATTTTCCTGCCACATCACGACCTCAATGCTTCCTTGCTACGGCCATCATATTTAAAGTGCACCAGAGCACATGCCGACTTCATGTTTACAAACCAGCACTGCTCCAGGCAACAGATGGCCTCAAAAGCAAAGAAGATGGCAGCTCCCAAATTTAGTGACGCCTCTCTGGTGCGCCTGCTGGACACAGTGGAAGGCTGCCATGATGTCCTCTACCCTTGCTTCGGCCACAGAAGGTCCACCAGAGTCACCAATCCGGCATGGGGGGCGGTGCCAGGGGCAGTCAGTGCCACGAGAGCACAAAGGAGGTCAGCCATCCAGTGCAGAAAGAGAATGAATGCTCTCATTTGTTCTGCCAGGGTAAGTCACTCTTCTCATCACTTTCAACTCACACACTCACAAACCCATCACACATCCACAGGAATGTCACACCTCAAGAGATAACATCATTAACTCTCACACACACCCTCACATTCCCTTCAGGCTCATATCCTCTGAAGTTCGTGTCCTCATCCTGTCCATGGCTCCACTCACCACACAAACATTCCACACAGTGCCATGCACCCTGCTCATACTCTCTCCATCTGTTTTCATGCAGGAGGCCTTCCACTGCGTCCAGCAGACGCAGCTGCTCACAACGGCAGGGAGAGGTCCCAGGCCTAGGGTGGAGTGGCCCACATTAGGTCCCTCACTCCCTTTGAGGAGTGTGCCATCACGCTGACTGGTAAGGACATGGACCGTGCCTGCGGCGACAGTGAGGTCAGCTGCAAACACCCTCGTGAGGATCCTGCACCACATCAGCCCTCTCTCAAAGCAAATATGAGTGCTCTTTCTCCTGCTTTTGACTCTGCCGTCATATACTAATTATCTCTACTTTGGTTCCCAGAGAGCTCTGCTAAGCAACCGACACCCTCAACCAGACAGTCCCTCACTCCATCCAGGTCATCACCTCCAGCTAACAGGACACCTCCTCCATTGAAGAGCTGGAAATAAGCAGCCTGGAAGATCCACAGCGTCACAGCGCCCACCCACACCCTCGAACAGTGGAGAGACTCACATCTTGGTGTGAGCTAGATCTAGAGTAGGCTCGGGTTCACAATCTGGTGGCCACCGCACGGATACGTGTTCACAGCAAGAGGAGGCAGGTTCAGCCAAGTGCCCCGGCACTCATGGGCTGCTGGGGAAGAAGCATCTGTGAGGTCCAATTCCGATGACGAGCCTCCAGATTCATCTTGGAGAGTCAGCAGAAGGCTGGGGAACATCACACAGAGCTGTTGGAAGCCCTCAACAGAGTGGCACATGAAATGGAGGAGTGCAGCTACCTGCTCTCTGATGAAGTGGTACCCACATGTGCTTGCATGGATGTCTCCATAGGAAGGATGGTGGACGCCATGGAAACCCTGGTGCAGCAGAACATGGAGATGTCCGCAGACCTGCACTCCATTGTGGTACCCATGAGTGAGTTCCTGCAGTGGCAACACGAGAGGGAAACAGGGCACCTAGACATCCCTCCAGGTGCTCCTTCTCTTCAAGAAGTCAGGCCAGGTCTCTTGGGATCCCAAAGTGAGGAGGAGCGGCAGCTGAACACCCCTGGGTCATCCACTCAGCAATCTCAGAGGCTGCCTGCTCCCTCAGAATCCCCTTTGCCTGTGACCCCCTCATCCTCATCCTCTGACACTGCAGAGGGAGCAGCTGGCCCACAGGAGGACAGCCAAAGCAAATCAGGACCCTGAAGGCCTCAGCTGTCCAGAGGATGTGCACCAAAGTCATAACAGGCAACAGGGCCAACCATTGCACAGCCTGTCTCTACCCCTGCTGCGGATGTCAGGCAAGCATCTAGAAGAAGTGGTAGGCCTAGAAAAGTTAAGATATTCTGATCACAAATGGTTGCATGGGTGAACAAATTTTGTCACTTTATAATCTGAAAATATATTAATGTTCACTGAATCATATGTAATGTTGTCTTCCAGCTTCATTGACAGGCTTTGTGAGCACTCTCCAGCATCTCTCCTGCACCCCCACCCCACCCCCCACTAGCCGTTCATCTGCATGCAGCTGACCCACAAATGATTCTGGGAGAATTGTGTGTGTGGCAGGGCCTTTTGGAGCTACATGCAAGCACTCTCCAACGCACATGGAGCTTTTATCCATCACATTCATCTTATTGTCCCGAGTATTTTCAATGCTGCCTGCTGGGGCTCTCTTTCAGTTGTCCATCTGAGCTGACCTGCATCTCTGCTCACCCACTGATCACACTCCCATGCAGCACCTGTGCCTGTCCAACGGGAGGCTCCGCTCACTTTCGATTTCTGCGAAATGATAGTTGTCATGTTTATCGTTAGCTCCCTCATCCTTTCCCTTCCCCCAGTCACCCATGTCCTTTGCAACATCACTGTCGAACTCACTGGTTTCACCTTCCACCTCCCCACCCTCAACTACCAACCCAAACCATTGTCATTCCAGGATGTCCAGGTGAACATTCACATTCCTGTCTTCCTGAGAATCCCACCCCCAATCTAGATTGACCTCCCCGACCTCCTCGTTCCCACCCGCAGGGTCTGTGTCTGCCTCCGAATCCCTGCCAACCAACCTCACCGTCTCTTCGACCGCAACCGACGCAAGCTCACCTTCCCACCTTTCCAGCTCCCTCTGCCCCCTCTCATACGCACTATCTCACTATTCCCTCTTACCACACCAACACTCAGTCACTCCCCAGGAGGCAGTCATTGACTCCACAGACCCCTCCCTTTCATGTTTACATGGATATTCCCCCCTTTCTCCCTCCTCCAGCCTTAATCCCTACTCCAACCTTGCTCCCTCCTCCACCTGAACACCTACCCTCCTCCAAACTCTACAACCACCTGGAGACTGGAAGATATTTGCCTATATGTTCATGTATTTGTATACATAAGTATGCAGAGTGCCACATCACTCACTACTGCACTGTAATCTATGTATTGAACTAACAAGGTATCACTTTGCAGCACAACGTGAGATCTGTGAAATGTATTTGAGCTCCAATATTTTTTGTCTAAAAGTGTGATAAGTTTGAATTTCTGGGAACCACAAGAGATAACATGGTGGCAGCATGTGTCTGTGAGTGAAGCCCAAATATTTTAAATGGATTTAATGCTGAATTAGATTGAGAAAAAAACCCTAATTAGTGCCACAAAGTAAATTGCATGAAAACAAAATGCAGCTGCAGCAGCAATGGACACACAGCACTAGCTCAGGATAAATTGGAAGGCTGATGATTTTGCAGAGGCATTTGAGAAGTTTAAACAAAAGTGCAGATTGACATTCAGTAATTTTCTAAAAGACATTGGTGAAGAGGAAAGGGTCAGCTACATCCTTTCGTGGTCAGGAGAGAAAGTGTTAATTTTTTTCCTGGCTGGGAGGTGAGTGAGAACAACAGTAAAAATGCAGACAAAATGTTTTAAAAACTCAGCACACAACTACAGCCAAAATCAAATCTCCTGATATGAATTTCAAAGCTTGAAGCAGGATCCAGTGGAGCCTGTCGACAATTTCTCAACTAGATTGAAAAATGTAGCCAGCAAATGTAAATTCAAGGAAACAGAGGAAATGTTGGTAGATCAGCTCATTTGGGGCTCTACACACCCTGAAGTCAAAAATATCTGATTGGAAAGAGCAAGCTCGCAATATCACAGGCAGTAGACACTGCACAGGAAGCCACAAGTAGACAGGTGAAGACACTGACTATGAAAGAAGCTAGCCTTCAGTTTAACCAAGAGAAAGACAGCAGGGTTGATGCAGTGAAAAAGCAACAAAAGAATGCACACCAGAAAGATAGAAAGCTGTGCAAGATCTATAGACAACCACATGAGTTCAAAGACAGAAGGAAATGTCCTAGTTCAAACTGCAGAGCTTGTGGAAAGCCTAAACACAAAGCGGTGTAGATGAAGGAAAGAAGATGATAAACATAAGAGCGAAAGAACATAAGAAATAGGAGCAGGAGTAGGCCATTCAGCCCCTCATGTCTGCCCCGCCATTCAATAAGATCATGGCTGATCTGCCTCAGGCCTCAACTCCACTTTCGTGCCAGCTCCTCATAACCCTCAACTCCCTGATATTTCAAAAATCTATCTACCTCCTCGTTAAATACTTTCAGTGATCTAGCCTCCACAACTCTCTGGGGTAGAGAATTCCTGACATTCTCTGAGAGAAGAAATTCCTTCATATCTCAGTTTTAAATGAGTGCCCCCTTATTCTGTAACTATGTTCCCTAGTTCAAGATTCCTCCACTAGTGGAAACAGCTTCTCAACATCTACCCTGTCAAGCCCCCTCAGAATCTTGTACGCTTCAATAAGACCACCCCTCATTCCTCTAAACTCTAATGAATAAAGGCCTAACCTGTTTAGGCGTTCTTGATAAGTTAACATTTTCACCCCAGGAATCAGCCTAGTGAATCTCTTATAAACTGCCTCCAATGCCAGTATATCCTTTCTTAAATACGGGGACCAAAACTGTACACAGTACTCCAGGTGTGGCCTCACCAACACCCTGTACGTTGTACAAGACTTAAATATTTTTTATAGTCCAACCCCCTAGCAATACAGGCCAAAATTCCATTTGCCTTCTTAATTACTTGCTGCACCTGCAAGCTAACTTTTTGTGTTTCCTGCACAAGAATGTCCAGATCCCTCCGTGCTGCACTTTTTTGGAGTCTCTCTCCAATTAAATAATAGTCAGCCTTTTGATTTAACCTACCAAAGTGCATGACCTCACACTTTCCTACATTAAACTCCGTCTGCCCACTCATTCAATCTGTCTATATCCCTTTGCAGATTCCTTACGTCCTCATCACAACATGCCCTCCCACCAATTTTTGTATTGTTAGCAAATTTGGATATATTACATTCTGCCCCCTCCTCCAAGTCATTAATATAGATAGTAAATAATTGAGGCCCTCAGACTAATTCTTGTGGCACTCCACTATTTATGTCTTTTCAACCTGAAAAATACCCATTAATCCTGACTCTCTGTCTTGTGTTAAGCAATCTTCAATCCATGCTAATATATTACCCCCAATACCATGAGCTCCTATCTTGTGCAATAACCTTTTATGTGGCACCTTATCCAATGCCTTCTGGAAATCCAAATACACTACATCTACCAGTTCTCCTTTATCATCTGCTTGATATATCCTCAAAGAACTCTAGCAAATTTGTCAAACATGATTTCCCTTTCACAAAGCCATGTTGACTCTGTTTGATTGCATTACGCTTTTCTAAATGTCCTGCTATTTCTTCCTTAATAATGGACTCCAGCATTTTCCCAATGACAGATGTTAGGCCGACAGGCCTATAGTTTCCTGCTTTTTGCTCCCTTCTTGAACAGGGGCATCACATTAGTGGTTTTCCAATCTGCTGGGACCCTCCAATTTAGTGAGTTCTGGAATATTTCGACCAATGCCTCCACTATCTCTGCAGCCATTGGAACACGATGCAGGCCATCAGGTCCTGGCGACTTGTCTGCCTTTAGTCCCATTAGTTTGTCAAATACTTTGTCCCTCGTGATAGAGTCTGTTACAAGATCTTTCTTCCCATTAGCTCCTTGCTTATCTGATATTTTTTTGGAATGTTTATAGTGTCCACCACCTTGAAGACCAATGCAAAAGGCAACCACGTCTCGGTAATAGCTATGAAGTGACATCCATTTATGTCTATTTGAGCCATCAACTCATTTATCTTGTTGCAAATGCTGTGTGCATTCAGGTAAAGAGCCTTAGGCTTTGACTTTTTACCATTATTACTCATTCTGGTTCTAATTTCTGCTGCACTCTTCTGCTTATATCTTCTGCCCCTTCCTGTCACACTTTGATTATCGTCCATATTTTCACTACACTGCACCTCTGCTCTCTCATTTCTTTTTGTTTTTTCAAACTTCCTTTCGATTGAACTCTCCCCCCAAATAATTAGTTTAAAGTCCTGTCTACAACCCTCGTTATACGATCCTCCAGGACACTGGTCCCAGCATGGTTCAAACGGAACATCTCCCTCCTTCCCCAGTACTGGTGCCAGTGCCCCATGAATCGGAATTCATTTCTCCCACACCAATCTTTGAGCTATGCATTTCACTCTCTAATCTTATTTACCCTACACCAATTTGCACGTGGCTCAGGTAATAATCCGGAGATTAATATCTTTGTGGTTCTGCTTTTTAATTTAGCCCCAAGCTGCTCATAGTCCCTCAGCAGAACCTCTTCCCTAGTCCGACCTATGTTGTTGGTACCTATGTAGACCACGACAACTGGATCCTTCCCCTCCCACTCCAAGTTCCTCTCCACCCCAGAAGAGATGTCCTTAACCTTGGCACCAGGTAGGCAACACAGCCTTTGGGACTCTCTGTCTTTGCTGCAGAGAACAGTATCTATTCCCCTAAATGTGCTATCCCCTATTAAACGACTTACCAGAGGCAGAGCAACAGAGTGAATAAAAATGAAAAGAAACCAAAACACCCATAGCCGGGAAGATTTTGATGAGTTTGTGGATTCCTGAGACCAATTCTTGAGATCAGAGCAGTCCCTAGGGTACAGTGAATTGGAGCGACCGCCCTTGGCCCTGCACTTTGTGGGGCCCCGCGCTTCAACATCATGGCTGATTCACTGTCTCTTGCACTCTAAGCTCAAAATGAGTGTTTACTGGTGGATATAAGTTAATAAACAAAGCAGGTATCCCTCTCCAAAACTCATAAAAGGGTAGAAGAGAAAGCAGATCAAAACAATATGAACTGGGATAAATCCCTGCTGAGGCAGCAGGCCAGGCACCCGGAAGCGCAGTGTGGGCTCATCACCATCTGCCACCCTTGGAGACCGCAGCGCTGACCTTGGCGGCAGCAGCGGAGCGGCTTTTATCTCAAATCTCATTCACCACAGAGGGGCAAGATGAAGTTTCCGAAACAGTTAATATAGCGCATAACATCCAACCTGTGGAGTAAGTCACTCACTTGTTGTGTTTATTCAGTCATGGGCAATTGAAACCCTCTGCTCCCTATTTTATTTTTCTTCCAGTACGCATTTGCAACTAACAATTGCTTAACGTTGAAAGATGGACAGTGATTTTTTTTTAAAGTCGAATTATTTATTGCATTGCGTTTGTAATTTCTGACGATTAGGCCGGAATTTTCCAGCCCCCCCACCATGGCAGGTTCCCCCACAGCAGGGCCAGCGAGCCATTGAAATCTACATTTACATTGGCGGGACCAGCCCCCGGTGTGAGGGGCAGGCAAATTCCGGCCTTAATGTTTTCTCCAGTTGGGGCGTGGGGTGTGTTAGTAACAATGTTATAATAGAATCACATAGAGAACATGAATTTCTCTGTAACAAAAGGAGAGCCAACAATTATGTTCAGCCTTGGAGGCATGGTGTAGTTTATCACGGTCAATAGTGCAGCACTTGCTTGGAACCGAGTGCTCAGTAGCTGGGAAGCTGCTGGTGCTCCTTTTCACACACACATGGTCAGGGACCCAGCCGTCTGAGGAAACTTGTCCAAAAATGTTACGGGGGGCCCATGCAGTGCAATGGGCCCCGGGCCCTGCACCCTTCCTAGTTCAGAAGAATGAAAGGTGACCTCATTGAAACTTACAAAATTCTTACAGGGCTAGACAAGGTAGATGTAGGAAGGTTCTTTCCTCTGGCTGGGGGTGGGGGTCTAGAGCCAGGGGGCACAGTCTGAGAATAAAAGATAAGCCATCTAGGGCTGAGATGAGGAGGAATTTCTTCACACAGAGGGTGGTAAGTCTTTGGAGTTCTCTACCCCTGAGGCCTGTGGAGGCTCAGTCATTGAGCGTGTTCAAGACAGAGGTTGATTGATTTCTAGTTAGTAAAGACATCAAAGGATTGTGTGGGAAAATGGCATTGAGGTAAAAGATCAGCCATGATCTAATTGAATGGCAGAACAGGCTTGAGGGGTTGAATGGCCTTCCCTTGCTCCTGTTTCCTATGTTCCTATGATACATTAGATATAGGAACCATAAAACTGTCTGAAATGTCAGGCTTCGATAGATCTCAGAGAAAAGAAATTCACACAACCATTCAGCTCAGGAAGTGGGTGAAAAGTAAGCCCACAACCATTAACCTGAAGCTTGACCCTGGAGCACAGAGTAACATCAACCTGTTCAGATTATATCAGAAGATCTTTCCTGAAAATTTGAAAGAAAATGGTGACCCAAAGAAAAATACTCAGCTGATAACATATGGTGGAACTGAGATTTGACAGCTAGGAATCACCCAAATCAGAGGGACACATAAAAAAGACATTAACTGGATGTTCTATGTCACTGAAACAGATGATCCTGCTATCTTGGGGGTGATCAGTTGCAAAGAGCTGCAGCTTGTCTCAGTAAATCATCAAGTGAAGGTGGTCTCACTAAAGGTTGAAAGTAGTACAGCCATTGAAAAGCACCCTCCGGTAGCAAGAAAGGGTTTGCCAGAGTCACAGAGTCTACAGATTGGGTAAATTCCATTGTTATGAGAGATAACATGCAAAGCCAAATGAATGGGTTGCAGTCAGATATGAAATTCTCAAGGCCAATATTGAAAGACACAAAGAGCTCTTGGCAGCAAAGGAAAGAGAGCTAATTTTGGAAAGTTCAGATAGGTAAGGAAGATTTCCAGAAAGTTACAGCACTTCAAGATGAAAAGTTAGAACTAGAGACTAAAGCAGCTGACCTGGAAAGACTGAAGGATGAGCAGGATGTAATGTGACATGTTGAAAAGGACCATGTGGAAGAGAAACTGCAAACTGTACAGCTAGTAGAGGAGGCATCCAAGAGGGATGTCAGTGTTAAGTCCAGACCACAAATTAGTGAACAGCAGCTGCAGCTTAGCCTTACATCAAAATCAGAGAACGATTTATTGGAGACCAATAATGAACTGTGAGAATGCTAGAGCATTTTAAAGAAGAAATACGAAATGCAAGAAGCCAAATTGAGCAAGCACAGCATGAAGCAGAAAAACAGGTGGTGGACAGGCACATTGAGTGGTTGGAAGAGGAACATAAGCTGCAGAATCATAACACAGAGCTCGAGGAGCTGCAGGCCAAAGACTGAGCTACTTCAGCTCGGAAGAAGGGGCACAACATTTTACCGCCTAAGTGATACTGTGTGTAATGTTTTTGAGAAATGAAAACAAGCTATAAAAGACTCTTTCAGTTTAATTATAAAAGTCAATTGTTAATTTTCTTTAGTTCAGACGTAATATAAAAAAAGTTAATGATTGGAACAGTTATACTAATATATAGAGGTGTCATATTTTTAAAGAAAGAGGAATTTTATATTGTGAATATGATTTAGGAACTATATGTTCATACACATATATACATCAGTATCCAGAGTGTCATATCACCCACTGCTGCTCTACAATGTGTGTATCAAGCTAACAATGTATCAGTCCGCAGTACATAGTGGGATCTATGAAATACATTCTAAGAAAGTTCCACCATTTTGTGTCTAAAAGTGTGATTGGCCGGAATTTAATGTTGATCGGGCAGGTGCATGCCCCACATGAACGTACTTGAAATTGCACAAAGTGACATTGGGCATATGTCCCGACGTTATCGTGCACACGAGCAATATCGAGGATGGCGGGCGCGCGCAGGAGTTAGAGCCGCACACGCTGACAATTAAAGGACCAATTAAGGCCATTAAAAAAACTATTGTCCGTGATTTTACATTGCCCATGCGATTTCGCTCTTGTCATACAGGCAAAACAGGCAGACGGGTAGTGCATTTTAAATCAAAGGGTGGGAGAAAAAGGGTCTGGAGCATTGCTATTGTAAGTACTGAAGAGTCCAGGAGCTAGTTTGCAGCTGGTTGCTTAGTGAAACTTGACAGCTTTATCTCTCTCTTGAGCTTCCGTCTTTGCATTGCTAGCCTTCATTTCAGGACACATTGGTGTCTCCAAGGCTCCTGGAGGATTTATACTGTGTGGACCCTTACAATAACCAGACAGCCTTCTGTTTCTCTGGTAATGGGGATTGTCTACTCCACTGGTGGTACCTCCTCTGAGGAGGAAGAGAGGGGCAGGAGGGAGAGGAGGCCAGATGCCCATATGCAGCGTCCAAGGGAGCGAGCTGTGGGAGGAGTGGCCTAGGCACAGGGGAAGCAAGGTCAGCAGGGATTCTAAGGCAGAAGGGGCCGCAGAAAATGCCACTATCCTGCTGCCAGACTGTACGGGCAGCAATGCAGCTACCTCAACATGTCTGAGGTGCAATGCCAAAGGAGGCTCCACCTCTCCAGGGAGACTATGACTTCCATATGTCAGATGATTGGGTCAGAGATCACCTCCAATTGTATTGGTTGCCACCACATACCAGTGGCTCTGAAGGTCACAGTGGCCCTCAACTTCTATGCCTCCAGCTCTTTCCAGAGGTCAGTGGGGGATCTGTGTGGAGTCTCCCAATCAGCTGTCCACAGTTGCATGAAGCTGGTGACTAGTGCCCCGTTCAGGCAGGCCATGACATTTATTCATTTCCGGGCAGACGAGTCCAGCCAGGCTCATTGAGCCAAAGGCTTCGCTGTGATGCTGGGTTCCCCCCCATCCAGGGTGCCACCTGCACTCATGTGGCCAACAAGGCACCAGCGAGTGAGCTGGGTGCCTTTGTCAACAGGAAGGGATTCCACTCCATGAACATTCAAATAGTTTGTGACCACAAGACCCAGATTCTGTAAGTCTGTGCAAGGCACCCTGGCAGTTCCCTAATGTATACATTTTCCGACACTCACAGATGCCAAGGCTGTTCGTGGCTCCAGCTCAACTGGATGCATGGATGCTGGGTGACAAGGGCTATCCATGAAAAGGTGGCTTATGATGCTTCTCTGGCACCCAAGAACAGAAGCAGAGCAGAGGTATAATAGGAGTCATGCCTCCACAACAGCGGTGATAGAGAGGACCATAGGATTGCTGAAGATGAGATTTTGATGTCTGGACAGTTCAGGGGAGCACTTCAATACCCTCCAGAGTGTGTGTCACCGATAGTGGTTGCATGCTGCACTCTCCACAATCTGGCACTGGCAGGGGGGGACCCACTGGAGGAAGAGGATCTTGAGGCAGCCGCACAGGCCACAGATGATGACTCCAGTGGTGGATCAGAAAAGGAGCCCAGGGAAGAACACGGTGAGGACATGGAGACAGGCCTCTGGAACCTTCAAGCAGGCAGGGACACCAGGGAGGCCTTGATTCAACGCACCTTCAACTAGTCTGCCAAGGCACTGCTTCCACCTCATGCCAGGGGTGCCACCTCCTTACCAAATGTTTGAAATGACCCATTCCAAAATCCACTCAGTGCCTGTGCAATAAAGTTTAGAGCCACTCACGTCCAGCACCTGCACCTACGAAACAAGTGAAGCATACTCAGGCCAGTAACACAAAAGCAAAATTTATGTCATGTTGGCACTCATAGAAAATGAACATAACATGACAGAACAGAAGATCACCCGTGAAAAGTCCCTCCTGCGCTCATGGTGCCTTAAACTTATGTTTGCGAGTGCTGCGTCTTGTTGCTTCCCCCTCGCTGGCAGGGGCATTGGAGGCAGCCTGCTGACTGTTATGCCCTGTTGGCCTTGATGACCTTGGCAGAGCCACAGCTGGACACTCCTCAGTCATCGTGGCCTCATCAGATGCCACAGTCACTGGCAGAGGGGCGAAGAAGCTGCTGCAATCATCCAGAGCACCCTGAGAGGAACCCGCAGAAATGACAAGAAGCTTGAGCGCCAATGTGAAGTTGGTCTGGATTTCCCTGCTCGCCAATGATGGACGGGCACCTAGCAGAGATACTAGGTGCCTCATCTATCTCTCACACTGGCAGTGACCTCCTGAGGTCATTACCTATGTGAGGGCTTGCAAGTCTGAGTACAACCCCAGGAATGCCTGATTCTGTTCCTGGTGCTGCCTTTCCATAAGAATCGCCACTCTCTCAATGGAGGATACAGTGCGCTTGGTGCAAGGGTCAATGTAGTACTCATGCTCAAACCCTCAGGAATCTCCGCCAGATCCTCCTGCACATCTGGCTGGACATACAGCATTTGCTGCCTAATGGATGACTCCAGAGGCTCATCATTTGCCTTGGACTCAGCATGGTCCTGGTCTCCCCCATCAGTCTTCCAACTGGACGCTCTCTGCCTCCGCCTGCTCCTCATGCGAGTGTGCCGTGCCCTCACCACTGTGCACCGATATTGTAGCCAATGATCTAATGCCCACTTGGTATCTGCGCTGGTGCCTGGTGCAGAAAGGGGGCGTGACGCAGGTGCATCTGACGAGCACTGGTCCTCCAGCGTCAAGGGCAGCTCATTGGGGTCCTGGAATCGTTTGCTGGATGGTGATTTTAGGGGAGAAAAATGATGTGTCATTAGTATTAATCATCACACTGTCACTGTGCATGCTAGGTGGCCTGGTGAGACAACAGAGATCTGCATCATGGTGACATCATTTTTCAATAAACAATGAAGGTTCACTAGGCTGATCCTAGGTATGGAGGGATTTTCTTATGAGGAGAGGCTGAGTAGGTTTGGCGTGTATTCATTGGATTTTAGAAGAACGAGAGGCGACCTTTTTGAAACATATAAGATTCTTAGGGGGCTTGACAGGATAGATGCTGAGAGGTTATTTCCCCTTGTGGGAGAGTCCAGGACTAGAGGGCATAATCTCAGAGTAAGGGGTTGCCCGTTTAAGGCAGAGGGTAGTGAATCTGTGGAATTCTTTACCACAGAGGGCTGTAGAGGCTGGGTCATTAAGTATATTCAAGGCTGAGATAAACAGATTTTTAATCAGTAAGGGAATCAAGGGTTATGGGGAAAAGCCAGGAAAGTGGAGTTGAGGGTTGTTGGATCGGCCATGGTCTCATTGAATGGCGGGGCGGACTCGATGGGCCAAATGGCCTACGTCTTATGGTCTTAAGTCTAATGGGGACTCCAGGTTTGAGGTTTTCATTACAGATGAGGCAACATAACAACGTTTACACACTCTGACACTCTCAAAACTGTGCACTGCACTCTTAACTTCATCAGGGACCCCTGCCTTTCCACGACCGCTGGAATGACCTGGGCATGGGCACTCCATCTCTAAGGCATCCATCTCGTTCCTCATCAATATGAGCAAGCTTGGGGGGGACTCTGCATGTTCTTGACCTTGATGTTGTTATGGCTTATCTTCTCCTGAAAGAACAGTGAAGCATTGATTAGTCCACTGTCTACCTGCAGCATCACTGCAGCCTGGCCAACCCCACCTGAGGACCACCTTGCAGGGCACATCTGAGTCATGGCCCTCAACCCACAAAGCAATTAGGCTAAGCTGCTAGAGTTCACTACCTTGGCAGGCGCTGATGTCATTGACAGTTGGCATTCAAACTCTTACACCCCTGAGCACCACGGGTGGACAGCTAGCCGGTAGCACTTCTCCACACAAATCCATGCCAACTCGGTACTTACCCTTGCCGAGCGCAGCAGATTGTTGAACCTTTTGCGGCACTGCACCCATGTGCACCACACAACATCATGGCCGCTGACCTGGGCTGCCACCTCTGCCCATGCTTCCTTGGCTAGGTGTGGTGGCCTCCTCTTGCCACCCCTGGGGATGAGGATGTCCTGCCTGGCACTGACCTCCTCCACGAGGATTCCCAGGCACTCATCCAAGAACCAGGGGCTAAGTGCCCACAGGACTTGCCCTCCTGCTTGGCATGCCCAGCAGGTGCAGATGCCATTGCAGCTGAAAGAAAAATGTTTCATCAAACAACTCCAAAGCTACAAATTATCCCCTGGCAGCCTTCAGAGAGCTGCCTCTGCTGCTTTTCAATCCCCCTCCGGGTTGCCATTAGACTCGGCGCCCGACAGGCTCCCGCCCCCATCTGGCCCTTCCGACCATTGAGCAGAAACTTTTCATGCTGGGCGGCCCTTAATTGGCCACCCAGTGTGAAATCGTGTTGGAAACGTAAACTCACCCAGGAGCGGAATATACTTCCAGGCCCACTGACTTGGCACACACGCCAAGCATGAAATTCAGGCCATTATTTCAAACTTCTGAAAACCACGAGACATAGCAAGCAGATACTATGGAAAGCTTCAAAAGGCAATTGGACATATACCTGAAGAGGGTTAGCTTGCAGGGTTATGGTGGTGAAAGCTTATGGAACCAAATTGAACATTTCTTTCAAACAGCTGACATCGACACAATGGGATGAATGGCCTCCTTCTGTTCTGCACCATTCTATGATTCTATGATATGTTATATTGAGAGTTAGTAATAGAAAGCTTGAGACTGCATGCAATTTCAGGCCCTAGCCACCAAGTGTTGCTGTGGAACTAGCTATGTTTTAGAGCATCTGGTGTGTCAGCCAGGAATCCTGCTGGTATAAACAAGTAGTCCTCTACTTCTCCTGTGCTCTTGACCTCATCATTTTTTTTTCTCTTTCTCTCTGTCATTCTCTCTCTCTCTTTTCCCCTTTCCACCCTTACCTACTTCACATTTCCTTTCTGCTCATTGTCCTTCTGCTCCTTCCCCTCCATTCTCCAGGGAAAGGCAGGAGAGTGCCTTTCCCTCCCCTCCCTTGGTTCAATTATGCCCCATCCTAAAAAACCTACTGGCCATCTAATATACCCCCTGCTGAATTAGATAGGGAGAGAAAAATCGGGCAGGTTGTGTAATGTGTAGAGAAAAGGGTTAATATGATGCTGATGTAATAATGATATCAGATTACATGACTGAGAAGTAAGAGTGATCTGGATGGAGGAGAAGCTCCAACCTCATGTAGAGGTCCAAATGTGTACATTTTTGCTGTAAATGAAGAATAATGGTTTTGAGAAGCTACAGGCTTGAGCAGCATATTTGGGAGAATAGACAATCTCCAAGAGCTCCTGTCCAGACCCTGACCACACAATGAAACACAATGGACAGCTATTCCGTCACTGTCTGCTTTGTGACTCATAGAAGTCGAATTTCATCCTCAATGCAGTTTTAAATCACACATGGTATAAGAAGTTGACAGGTAGGAAGAAGCTAATAAAATGCGAAAATAAGGAAATGTAAAAAGAACACAAAAAAAGCTCTTTAACATATTACTCCATAGAGAAAGGAAGTATGAAGGGACAATACAAAGACACCACAGCAAAGAGAAGGCCAGCAGGAGGTCCTAGGAAATGCAGTAGTAACAAATGAAGAAGGCAGTTAGTGGAGCACATACACCACTCTTGTGTTAACTCAACATTATTACAGCTATGCAGCTCTTCATTGAGGTTTTTCCTTGACTGGGAAAAGCCAGACTGGTTAATGCTCTGTAACTTGCTACGAGGATGTTTTTCTTTTAAAGATACAATTTCCAATTTTTCTTTTTTCAGACTGACTGGATTTTTAAAAAAGACTGGAAACCTCTGAAGACAATGGGCAGAATCTTGTCCTTGGATGGCGGGCGGGCCCCACCTGCTTGGTGGCGGGCGGGCAGCCAACCTCTGCCACTGAAACCGGGCCCACTGTCATTTTAATTGGGCGGGCCAATTAAGGCCTGCCCAGCGGCATCCCCGACGGGGAGTGCAATGCGCTTCCTGTGCCGGGCCGGGGTCGGGGTCGGCGGGGGGGCAGAGATTCCCCATCTGTCAAAGTGCGCTCTTTCGTGCATGCACGCAGAAGAGCGCACTTCTCCCTGAGGCAAAGTCCTGTCTCAGGGACATTACTGACAGTGGGAAAAACTTAAAAAATAGAAACATTAAAAAATTATTAACATGTCCCTCTCATGTGACAATGTCACTTCATCCTGCCAGTGGATGAAGTTTCATGAATAATCAGAAACCCGCTGCAGCTCCTGGCCTGCCCACCAACCTTAAGGTTGGCTGGGCAGGTCTTTAAGTGCTTTAACTAGCCTGTCAATGGCCTCAATTGGCCATTGACAGGTTGGCGGGCGGACAGCTGATTTCACTGTCCGCTCGCCTTCCTAAAAATTTAAAGGGACTGGGATGACATCGGGGATTCCTCCTGACGTCATCCCGCGGCATTTTCCCCTCGGCGACCAGGCCCTGGCCCCAAATCGCCGAGGGGAAAATCCTGGCCAGTGGAAACTGCACAGACTACTACAATAAACAGCTTGCATTCCAACATGTGGGATGGAAAAAGGAAGCATGATAGACCTCATCTCTTGTTGGCTTTGCAGTATCATGAGACTTTTCAAATAGTTCTGACGTGAGACATTAAAATGCTATTACCTGTTCTGAAACAATAACTGCTGTAGACATGGACTAATAGAATTTCTCTGGAATATACTGCCAGCAATTTACTTTAAGGGACTGCTTACCAAACAGGAGAGAGAGATCAAAAGACAATGCAGTACTGAAGCAGGCTGCTGAAACCGTTTGCCTTCTCTGACTCTCTCTCTCTCTCTCTCAGAAGTATTTTGCCCAGATTCATGAGGTAACCATCCTGAGAAGCGAAATCCACTGCAAACCGAGAACTTTTGGGAACAAAACTTGGAAATCAGCCCCATCCAACTGCACCCAGGAAGACAACTGAACAAAATGGTCACAATGTGGAATCACTGCATCAAGACCTGCCAAAAAGCAATTAACCATATACTCCTTTGTTTTATCTTTTCCACAAACTATAAAAATCCCTTAAGCAAACTTCGTAATCTATACTGCTGTGAGTGTGGGCCCAGACAAATGTGTGTGATGTATGAATGGTGGTTGCAATTTACCTAGTTTTATTTTTAATTCAGGAAATAGTTTCAATAAACTTATCTGGCTCTTTGTTTAACCTAAGAAAACCTGTCTGACTATTTTTTTACAATCTGAAAGTGTAAATAGTGGGATTCATAAAGAATTGGCAAAGCACATCTTCTCTAAATTCACTAAAAAACCTGTTATGGTTGGAACTGGAGTTGGAAAATAGGGGAGTCATTTCAAACCTCCTTACGTGGTCATAACAGAAATTTGGGGGCTTGAGTCCAGGATTGATCTCACATTCATATGAGAGAATCAGAGTGGGGAAAGCAAATTGTTCCTTTGAAGAATTTAAAAAAAAAACTGCTATACAGGTTTTCTTGGGTTTACAGTACTAAAGTGCTAAAATGCCCACATTCAAAGCTTGTACCTTTCTAGAACAGATCAAGATTACTTTTTTTACCAGTTCTGTTGAAGGGTCATGTGGACTCGAAACGTCAACTCTTTTGTTCTCCACCGGTGCTGCCAGACCTGCTGAGTTTTTCCAGGCAATTCTGTTTTTGTTTTGGATTTCCAGCATCCGCAGTAGTTTTTTGTTTTTATCAAGATTACTTTTGATAGCTTAAAGGCTCTGTCCCTTGAGGACTTAAAATGTGTGGCTAAGGAGTTGGAGTTGGAGTTTTGCCCAAAAGCTAGGAAACCTGAAATTTTAAAACTCATGACCAGACGTTTGGATTGAGAACCTGGAGAAATCACAACTGACAATCTAGTTTTAGCAAAGTAACAGTCACATGTAGCCCAGCAGATTTCCTTCCCTAAAGGACATTAGTGGACCAGATAGGTTTTTACAACAATTGGCAATGGTTTCAGGGTCATCATTAGATTTTTATTTCCAATTTTTAAAACTTGAATTCAGATTCCATAATTTGTCATAGCAGTATTTGAACCCAGGTCATTATCCTGAGTTTCTGGATTACTAGTCCAGCAACAACACCACTATGCCATTGCTTCCCCTAAAGCTAGAGTAGAAATGACTAGAGCTAGAATTCCATATTAGGGAGAGAGGAAGAAAGAAAAGTGGACATAGAGAGAGAAGAAAGAAAAGCGGAAAGAGAGAGAAAGGAAAGGGAGAGAGAGCAAGCTTTCCAAAGGGTGATAAGAATGCTTGAACTGCCTAGGGCCAGGTCCCCGATGCTCAGTGAAAATATCCCTAGCTCAGGTCTGAGTGGCAAGCTATTCAAGTTTGCCCATTTAATCCCTAAATTTGATGGGGAAGAGGTGGAAACCTCCTTCATCTCTTTAGAGAGGGTAGCTCAGCAGTAAGGTGGCCAGCAGAGAGTTGGACCCTGCTGCTACAAAACAAGCTCACAGACAAGGCTCACAAAGTTTACTCCCTGGTGCCTGATGAGAGTTCGGCAAACTATGAGATGGCAAAAAATGATATTTCAAGTGTGTATGAACTGGTGTCGGAGGTGTACTGTCAGAAATTCCGTACCCTCCAAAAACAGCAGGACCAGACATACATTGAGTTTGAATGGCTTAAGCAGCTCGCATTTGATCGGTGGATGCAAACCCTTAAGATCAAGGCTACATATGAAAACTACATACATAGAAGAATAGAAAGTGGCAAGCGCCAGGCATGAGGTGACCCTAGGTGATGATTATGAGCTTGTCCACAAGCACTCATCCCAAAGGAAACCCTTCCCTAATCACCCCCAACAACCTGAAAAGGATAGGAGGTGGGAGAGTGATAGGAAGCTGAGCACCCATGGGACAGAAGGGACAGCTAGAAACACAGAGACCCCTCCTCAGGTCAGAAAGGATGGTGCGGAGAAGAGGAGTGAGGCCTGGAAGTCTGTGTTGCCATGAAGCTGGACACCTTTGTGCTGATTGCTAAAGGTTAAGGGGAAATCCTTTGGGATTTATTGGGGCACATCGGCCTTGTGCAGAGAAAGGGAGTCAGGTAGAGAACATAGCACACCAGGTTATGGCTCTGACCGCAGCAGCAAGTCCCTGTAAACGTGCTCCTGGGAGTGCAGTTGCGTTCAGCAAAGTCCCTGAAAGTTACAAAGATTTTGAGTCAGAAGGAAAGGTGTCTCCATTTCCCCAGAGCAAGACAAGTAAGTCTTTAGTCATACTGAGGAATACTGGGGCCAATCAATCTCTACTGCTGGGAAGAGGCATGACCTTTCCCCCAGAGAGTGCAGTGCAGGCAAAAGTGCCAGTATCAAGGGAGAGTACAGACCCATATCTTTACACAGGATGGACCTGGAGTCCAACCTCATTTTAGGACCGGTGCACAAGGGAGTTGTCCTTAGTTTACCTGCGGTCAGTGTCAACCTGTTCCTCGGCAATGATCTGGCAGGATCAAAGGTGGCAGCATCCTTAATGGTTTAAGAGAAGCCAAATGAGGTCAGGGAGACAGAGCAGCTATAGGAGAAAGTCTTGGCATTTTTCCTGACTATGTAGTACTGCAGTCTATGGCCAAACAATCCTGGTCAAAGAGGCCAAACTGGCACTGCAAACGGAAGACCCAGTCATCCAGCTATCTGAAACCTTTCTCAAGAGTTTAGAAAGTTGGTCATCCTTGGTTGTGGCTCAGCAAGCTGGCCCAGTGCTAAAGAAGTTAGTACAGACTGCCCAAACTGAAGCTGAAGCGGAGGGAATCGCTGGGTGCTACTTTTTTGAAAATTAGGTGTTGATGAGGAGATGGAGACCTCCTCACAGACCTGCAGATGGAGAGTGGACATGATCCACCAGGTAGTGGTGTCACCAAGGTACTGAGGGGAAATATTGAGGCTAGCCCATGAAATCCCGATTGCTGGACGTGTCGGTATACGAAAAACCCAAGTCTACATAAGCCAGCATTTTTACTGGCCTCACCTCCACAAAGATGTTTACCCCTATTGAATTAGTTTATGGACACCGAGGGGTCCCCTGAAACTAATCAAGGAGGATCTGAGAACGGAAGAAAGAGGCCTCCATGTTAGACAATATATCTGTGTTCTATGAGCAGCTCACAAGAGCTGTGACATGGGTCAGAAGGACTTAAAATCCTCCCAAAGAGGTATGGAAAAACAGGCAGACAGACATGCCAAAGTCCGAACCCTTCAGCCAGAAAACTATGTGCCAGTGATCCTACCGATACAGGATGATCCCCTGAAAGCCTTGTTCAGTTGTCCGTACAGGGCAGCAAAGAGAATTGGGAAGGTAAACTATTTAATTGACACCCAGACTGTAGGAAAAAACATTAGCTGTGTCATATCAACGGGTGGAATCATCCGTGCCCGCTAGTGTCAGGCATGCTTGGCAGCGTGAGTGAACAATATGGCGAGAAGGCCAAAAATCGGTTTTACAACATTGTGAAACAAGTTTGCGATCATCTGCTCAGCCCATCGATGGTGGGACATGATTCCTGCCATTGGACATTGGGAACCTCATTGTAATATAACTGCATATCATTATAAAGCTCGCTGGCCGGACTCATACCACCATCCCCCCACCCCCGCCCCACCCTCACCCCCACCCCCGCTGGAATGTCCCCCCATGTTGGCATGATTGCACGCCGATGTGTTTCACAGCAGCATATAAAAGGCATACACTTGGCGGGCTGCACTTTGAGGGGAACTCGGAGGTGAGTGCACATTGCGGAGCGCTCACGAGGGATGCCTGTTGGACTTCAAAGATGAGGTGCTTTGGGGGAGGGGGAAGGCTTCTCTGCAGTTGAGGCGACTTTGGGGGCAGTGGCACAGGCTGCCTTGCAGTTGAGGTGATTTGGGGTGGTGGGGGGCAAGGCTGCCCTGTGCTTGATGCGACTTTGGGGAGGGGAACAAAGGCTGCCCTGCGTTTGAGGCAACTTTGGAGGGGGGGGGGGAAGGCTACCCTGTGGTTGAACGTACAGCACAGCACATCTGGAGTGGGGGAAGGGTGGGCGAGGGAAGCGTCCATGCATTGGGGACATCTTGTATAAAGTGACCATTCCTCCGCAGCTGAGACAGTTCAGGTGAAGACACATTGATATGATTGGAGTTGGGCCTCTAGCTTATCTGCCCACTCAAGCATCACAGAGGCATGAAAGTGCCACCAAGTGCTCCAGAGCTTTTCACCCCTTGGGCACAGACTGCAAACTAAAGAGTGTTTTAGTGGACATCAGAACAGTTTGACGACTGGGCACGTTGTAAAGCCTTGCTAATGCAGTCACTGGTGGAGGCGCTCACAGCTTCTTGCAATGTCATCATCCCAGTTTGGGTCAGTCTACCCCATAGTTCAAGGTAACAGTGCAACCTTTCAGAGCAGGTGTTACACAGTTGTTCTTCAGACAACATTTCTTAGTGGAAACATTTCGTTTTATTTACAAGACAACAGTGATAACTACGCGCATCCAACAAACTCCAATACAAAGAAGTACTCTCTCTGTAGAGGCTCCCCACACTGATTAAACATTAGTTTACACAGATCATGTGGTCTTACATCACAGGATTATTCTTAAAGCTACAGTCCAACAGTTCCCAAAACTATAATAACTACATTCCTCCCCTTTTAACTTTTTGGTACATTTTGTATTTACAAGGATATTTATATCATATTTACAAAGGTCATGAAATTACAAGTTCAGTCTTTCAGGTGGTTTCCTTGTCCGTGTGGAATGTTGTAGCTCCATGGCTTCAGATTCTTTTGAAGGAAACACGTTCTCTGGAACTGCACTAACATCAGGTACTTCATTAGGCACATGCAGTTCAGTGTCTTGCACTCCGACAAAGACATCAGGCATGTCTGTCTTGGTTGAGCATCTTCAACAGAAATCAGTGGTTATGTAATGGTTATAGGTGGAACAATATATTGTGTTATCTCTCTTTTTCTTAAATTATCCACATATTTAGGGGTGATTCAGCCTTCCATTTACACATGGTATGACAATGGTCTGGTCACTGAACTTACTTTACCAGGTAGCCACTTCGGTCCTCCACCAAAATTCTTGACGTATGCTGCCTCTCCAACACTAAATTGTCGCTCACGACTATGCAAATCATGTGTTGCTTTTTGGTTCCCTTGACTTTTCTCCATCTTCCCCTCCAAACTGGGAAGTATTAGATTCAGTCTTATCCGAAGATGGTGCCTCATCAGTAATCCTGCAGGCATTGCTTCTGTCGTAGTGTGGGGGATTGTTCTGTAGTGAAATAATAACCAAGCAAGTTTGGTCTCCAGCTTACCAGTTAACATTTTCATTCCCGCCTTAAAAGTTTGTACTGTTCTTTCCGCCAGTCTGTTTGATAACAGATGTTACCGTGCAGTCTTCACATGGTTGATACCGTTGAGGCTGATAAATTGTTGGAACTCGGCGCTTGTGAATGCAGTGCCATTATCCGAGACAACTACCTCTGGCAATCCATGGATGGCAAAGCTCAGGTGTAGTTTTTCTATAGTAGCCCTCGACATTGGCGACTTTACCTCATAATCGTCTAACCACTTGGAATGAGCATCTACAATCAGGACAAACGTAGTTCCACGGAAAGACTGACGAAGTCAATATGCAATTGCACCCAGGGTCTACCAGGCCACTCCCATGGGTGTAATGGGGCTGCCGCCGGCAACTTTTGTAGCTGCTGACATTGCACACAGCGTTTTACCACATTTACAATGTCGCTGTCCATCCCTGGCCACCAAAAATAATTTTGCTCTGTGGTCTTCATTCGGGAGATCCCTGGATGGGCACTGTTTAGCTCCACTAAAAGTGGTTCCCTCCCCTGTGGGGGAACTACTACCCGTGCACCCCATAATAGAACACCATCTTGACTGTTCATCTCGTGTCTTTGGTTGAAGAATGGCTTTAATTCATCAGGGACTAGTCCCTGGGACCAACTATGTAGCTAACACTTGGTCTCTCACTTGAGACAGGACTGGATCACGATTCATCCAGTTTCTTATCTGCCTGGCACAGACTGGTGAGGAATCTAGAAAATTCATCAGTAAGACGAGTTCCTGTGGAACTGGGACATTACCATCATTCTCTTGCAAAGGAAAGTACTCAGGGCATCAACATTTGCTATATGAATCCCTGGTCAATGTGCAAAGATGTACTCATATGCCAAAATTAGGACCCATCTTTGATTTCTTGCAGAGGCTATGGGGGGTATAGCCTTTTCCTCGCTAAACAAACCCAAAAGCGGTGGGTGGTCTGATACTATTGTGAAATGTAACCCATGAACGTATTGGTGGAATTTCTTTACACCAAAAATAATCGACAGACCTTCCTTTTTGATCTGAGAATATCCTTTTTCAGCTGTGGTAAGCATCCTGGATACATAGCCTATTGGCCTCTCTGTGCCTTCATCCATTTTATGGGATAGTACCACTCCCACTCCATAGGGGGATGCATCGCAGGTTAGCACCAACTCCTTCATCTGGCCATAATGCACCAACAAGTTGAAGAATGTAGGAACTGTTTTATTTTCATGAAGGCCTCTTTTTGAGGTGCCTCCCAAAACCAATGCTGGTTTTTCTTAGCAGTGAATGCAGAGGGGCCAGAATGTGGATAAATTTGGTAGAAATCGCCCATAATAATTTATCATCCCTAAAAATGATTTAAGTTCAGAGGTGTTCTCGGGTGCAGGCGCCTCTCTTATTGCTTTAACCTTCTCTTCAACAGGGTTTGACCCTTGGGCATGTACCCGGTGGCCCAAATACATGACTTAATTTGCTTGAAAAGTGCATTTTCCTTCAGGTGCACCCCTGCTTGAAAAAGTCATTTCAGGACTTTCTCTAGGTTAGCCAAGTGTTCCTTCTCTGTGAATCCAATTATCAGTAAATCTTCCAGGTAGACCACAACCTGAGGTAGTCCCTGTAATAAACTCTCCATTGTCCTCTGAAAAATGGCACAGGCTGAGGAAACACAAAAGGGCAGGCATGTATATTGGCATAACCCTTTATGGGCATTTATGGTGACAAATTCTCGGGAGGCAACATCCAGCTCCAATTGCTGATACGTGTGACTCATGTCAAGCTTTGTATATGTCATCCCTCCTGCTAGTTTAGCATATAGGTCTTCAATTTTGGGAATAGGTACCTGTCCACTTTGGCTGCTCTGTTGACCATTAGTTTATAGTCCCCGCAGATCCGGATGGCCGGGTCTGGTTTAAGGACAGGGACTATGGGTGCTGCCTACTCTGAGAGCTGAGCCGCTTTTATGACACCCAGCCTCTCTAGCCGGTTCAGCTCAGCGTCAACCTTCTCTCTCAGGGCGTATGGCATTGGTCTTGCTTTCAGGGAGCAAGGGGCTGATTCTGGATCTATATAAATCTTGGCTTGTAGGCCTTGATTTTTTCCAGTTCATCCTTGAAGAAGGTGCCATTTTCTTTAGCAGCTCTAGTAGTCCACCTGCTCTCAACTGGAAGATTTCTGACCAGTTTAATTTAATCTCCTTTCACCAATCAAGCCCTAGAAGGCTTGGCCCTTCACCTGCTGCCACCGTCACTGGTAGCTGTACCAACTGGTTTCTATAACGAACAGTTGCATTGGTGATACCTTATACTTGGATTTCTTCGCCTGTGCATGTTTTCAACTTTGCCCATGTTTGTTCCAATTTTAATTGTTGATCACCTTTATTCAAATATCTGAAAGTGTCTTTGCCTATTACAGTGGTGGAAGCTCTTGTGTCTACTTCCATTTTTAATGGTTTACCATTCACTTGTACTGTAACAAATATTGACTCTGTCTTCTCAACTTCCATGTTGAATAATGAATAAATGTCTGAATTGGCTGTTTCAGGCTGTTCTACACTATAGACTTCATTGGATTTTGTTTGCTATTTGGAAGTTTATTTAAATCTTGCTTTACACTGTCTCATTATGTGTCCTCTTCTGTGACAAAAATAACATTCTGCTTTTTAAATTGCCAATCGCTAGAAGACTGATTGTTTCCATGTTGCTAAAGTTATTTTTCGATTTAGTTGCTAAGCTGTTCCTTCTCCCTTCTTGGTTAGTGGGGGCTGTTTCCCGCTTCACGGCGGAGTCCCACTTGAGTTGCTTGTGAATCGCTTACAGCGTTTTCCATGGCCAAAGCTATTTCTAACGCTTTCTTAAAATCAGGATTCACTTCAGCCAGCAATCTTCGCTGAATAGTGTCTTCCTGAACGCCATATACTAAACGACCTCTGAGCATGCCATTCAGGGTTTCACCAAAATCACAATATTCTGTTAGTTGCTTTAATTTTGCCACATAGGTAGCAATTGTCTCACCTGGGGCTCTACTTTGTGAATTGATCCTGAACCTTTGTATTATGACTGAGGGCTTGGATTGAAAATGTCCCTTAATGAGGTCTACTAATTCATTGAAAGTCTTCAAATCTGGGGCACTGGGGGCTGTCAAGCATCAAATCAAACTGTAGGTTTTGCTCCCACAAGTACTCAGGAAGATCGCTCTCCTCTTTTCTTCCCCCCTGATTTTATTTGCTTGAAAGAAGAATGCAAGACGTTCTATATACTGAGATCAATTGTCCGTGGCTGTCTCAAAGGGATCAATTCTACTGAACTGTGGCATTTCAAATGGGTATTTCTTCTGTTATTTTTAACAAACTTAAATACTCATAATTGCTGGGCGAGGTAGAACAGCGAATCTGATTTATCCTCGTTGCCAGTTTGTTACAGAGTTGTTTTTCAGACAACTTTTCTTAGCGGAAACATTTGGTTTTATTTACAAGACAGCAGTGGCAACTACACACTTCCAACAAACTCCATAACTAAGAAGTACTCTCTCTGTAGAGGTTCCCCACGCTGCTTACATAATGGTTTACACAGATCACGTGATCTTACATCATAGGATTATTCTTAAAGCTACAGTCCAACATTTTCCAAAACTATAATTACTACAGTGGGTTAGGAGGATGCCTGCGCCTGAGCTGAGAGCACAGAGTGCAGTCCAAAGGACAAAGCTGCCACCAAGCGGTCGGGTGGAATGGGGCAGAGTAAGGTGGGGTTTTCGGGCAGTCATGCAGCGGACTAAATTCTGGCCATCCAAGTGGTGGCCAGCGCTCTCCTGGATGCGTTAAGGCCATCAGACTTAACCAAGAGAGACTCTTAGTACACCCATGCTAGCCCGCACATCTTTCTCTTTCATCCTGTGGGAAGAGTACATCAGGATCATGGATCCTGGTGAACTAGCTATATGCCTCATGGCATACAGAGAGCAAAGACGACAGAGAAGAGAGCAACTGAGGCACCTGGCTGCACAGAGGGAGGAGCAACACCCTCTGGAATAAGGGGCAGCTGGGGCTACCACACACGCCACCAAAGAGCCACAGTGAGCCCTCGCCGGTTGGTGCCTAGCTAGACCCAGGGTCTATAGAAGCTGCCTTTCATTCCTGCAGATGACTGAGAACCAGTGTCGCTGAAGACTGCGCATATCTAGGGAACTGGTTGGTCACATCTGCCAGCTACTGCAGGATTTGGCACCACGTAGATATGGAGGGCAACAACTGCCCCCTTGTCCCCAAGGACCATTCCCTGCAGCCTCTGTGGACCCTGGAAGACGTCAGGGATGTGTGACTGACTGAGAATGTAGGAGTCGTGCACACTCCCTGGAAACCGTGCCAGTGGTCATGAAAGTGACAGTGGCAGTCAATTTCTATGCCAGTGGCTCCTTTCAGGGCTCCACAGGTGATCTCTGTGGGATGTCAAAAGTTTCCACCCACAAATGCATCCATGAGGTCACGGATGCCACCTTTGCGAGGGTACACAACCTTACGCGTTTCGCCTGGGACCACAACGGCCAGGACACAAGAGCAATTGGATTTGCCAAGATCTTGGGTTCCACACAGGTTCGGGGTGACATTGACTGCACTCATGTGGCAGTCAGATCTCCATTGCAACACGCAGTCAACTATGTCAACCACAAGGGCTTCCATTCGCTGAACGTGCAGCTGGTGTGTGACCACCACAAATGCATTCTGCAGGTTTGCGCACAGTTTCCAGGGAGTGTGCACGACTCCTACATTCTCAGTTAGTCACACATCCCTGACGTCTTCTAGGGTCCACAGAGGCTGCAGGGAATGGTCCTTGGGGACAAGGGCTACCTGCAGAGGATTTGCTAATGACACCCGTGTGGTGGCCTCAGACTGCAACAGAGCAAAGGTATAATGAGGCTTATGCTGCAACTTGGTGAGAAAGCCATCGGGATGCTGAAATTGAGGTTCTGGTGTCTGGACTGAACTGGTGGAGCCCGGCAATACAGTCCGCAGAGGGTCTGATGCATCGTTGTCACTTGCTGCACCATTTACAACCTGGCGCTGCAACGGAGAGAGGAGCTGGCTGAGGAGGAGATGCAGGAGCTGGAGATCTCCTGCGATGAGGAGGACGTCGACTGTGATGAGGGTGAGAAGGTCCTCGAAGGCGACAATGACGGCCATGAGGCCCTTGCATTGGCCAGACGAGGCAGGCACACTAGGGAGGCCCACATAGTTGCTAGATTTGTAGAGGATGATGATGAGATGCAATGAGGAGACACCATTAGATCCTCACATTGCATCTGTGAAAGTTTGACTCCAGTCTGGCTGATGGCAGCACATAAACCTTTTGTGATAATGCTCCTGTCATGGAGATGCATTGGAGGCCCTAATAGTTGCTCGATTTCAGGAAGATGATGATAACCTGCCGTTAGGACACTCCAAAGAACTTCACATAGCCTCTGCGAATGTCTGACTCCAGTCTGGCTGAGGGCAGCTCGCTTGCGCTCTTTTACCAGGGTCATATCACAGAAACACATAAAAGCATCTGATCCTTTGTCTGCATTCAGCACCTGACCCCTTCAGGAGCACAGCATCACTGGTCACAGATGCTGAAGAGATGGGGACCAGCCACACCTTAAAGGTGCTGAGAGCACACAGAGAAAATGACAGAAATCTGTGCTGCCTGCCCATGGCATTCTGGCAACAATGGCAAGCACCACCAATGTGCAGGCATCAGTAATGTGCCCAGGGAGTTTATGGCTAGACCATCACTTTGGTCGGAAGGCTGCACAGAGCACAGGGAAGAGACCCTGGACTGAGACACCTTTATCTTGTGCAGAAAGGTTTCATATCTGAGTGACACGAACAGTACTCATCATAACAAGGTGCCATAGGTAGGGAGACATTCTTGGAGTTTATTGACAATAGCAAACATTATTTGCAAATGATTAACACTCGTGCCCATGCTGTGCAACGACATCTTCCCATTGCGTGGAGCCTTTCCTGCGCCTCTTGCGGAGGAGGTTGTCGGGATTGGTTCTGCGCGGACCGGGCATCAGGGTGGTCCTTTCGGCTTACGCTGATGACGTGCTCCTTATGTTTAGTGATCCTGCTGACCTGCGTAGGATGCACAAGTGCCAAGCTGTCTACTCTGCTGCGTCTTCTGCAAGGATCAACTGGGGTAAATGTTTTGGACTCCTGGTCGGCCCATGGCAGATGGATCCCCTACCCGAGGAGCTCAGGCCTTTCACCTGGAGCAGGACCAGCCTCCTCTACCTGGGGGTCCATCTCTGCCCTGCTGAGGAATCCTGGCCGGCGAATTGGCAGGAACTGGAGACAAAAGTCACCGCTCGCCTGCGGTGCTGGGCTTGACTGCTCTGAGTGCTGTCTTACTGGGGTCGAGTTCTGGTCATAAACCAGCTGATTGCTGCCGTGTTGTGGTATCGGCTGGTCACTTTGACCCCTCCCCCGGACTTTGTCACGAAAATCCAGAGAATGCTTATTGACTTCTTCTGGGACAAAAGATTGCACTGGGTCGCTGCTGAAGTTCTGAGTCTCCCGCTTAGGGAGGGCGGCCAGGCGCTGGTGTGCCTTCGCACCCAGGTGGCGACTTTCCGCCTTCAGGCCCTGCAGAGATACCTTTATGTTAAGCCCCATCCGAGATGGTGTGCCCTGGCGACGTATTTTTTCCGCCAGGTGCACGGCCTGAATTATGATGTGCAGCTCCTGTTTAAAGAGCTGAGGGGCCTTTGTGGCTCCTTGCAGGCGTTGCCCATCTTTTACCAGGACCTGGTCAAAGTCTGGAACATGGTCGCCTCGCGACGCAGCTCTCCCCCGTCAGGAGTAGCAACTATCGTCAGAGAGCCGCTGCTCAGGAATCCACCCCTCCATCTTTTTCGGTGGCTGGCGGAGAGGAGGGCTGTGGCTGCTGGGGTGACCAGGATCGGGGACGTACTGGGTGGCGGAGGATTGGGCTAGATGCTTCCGCAGGAGTTGGCGCATTATGCATCTATGGGCGTCCGGCTCACGGCCGATGCCATTCAAGACCTTAGGACAGTTGTGCTTGGCCCTGACGTTATATTGGGTCTTGAGTTGGCCCAGGTGCGTGGTGGTCTTCCGTTTGAACGTTCCCCTGTTCGGACGGAATTCCACATTGGTGCCAAGCCTCGAGCCCTCCCTCGGGCGCAGGTGCCCCGCAATATGAGCTGCCTTGGGGAAATGCCCTCTGTGTCCTTTAGCACGGTGCAGTGGAGTTTTCTGTACGGACTGCTGCTGCACACCCTTCACTTCCTTGCCCTCACCCGCCGCCCGGACACGCCTTGGCGTGTCTTGTTGCTGTCCGGCGGCGGAAGTCCCCGTTGGGAGGCCCTCTACGGAGGTGTCCTCCTGCTTTCCACTGGGGACCTGGGGTAGAGGGTGTTGCATGCAGCAGTCCCCTACAATCGTAGAATGTGTCGGTTCACGGACTCCCAAGATACCTGCCCTTTTTGCGGTCTTGTGGAGTCCGTGGACCACGTCTATATTAATTGTTGTAGGCTGCACTCCCTTTTCAGTTATTCAAAAAACCTTTTATTACTGTTTTGTTTGCACTTCAGTCCCACACTCCTGATCTACGGACACTTGGTGCGGAGGGGGGCCGGGAAGGAGGAGGAACTCCTTGTGAACCTGCCCCTGGGCCTGGCCAAGTTATCCACTAACAAGTCCATTTAGCGGGCGATAGAGGGGGTCATCCCACCCGACTGTTTGGCCCTCTTCCGCAGCTACGTTCACAGCTGGGTGTCCATGGAGAGGGAGCACGCGGTGTCTGCTGGTACTGTTGAGGCCTTCCATGCCCGGTGGGCACCGCGGGAACTGGGGTGCATTATCGACCCCCTTAATCACATTTTGATTTGATGTTTGTAAGTTTTCTTTAAACTTTGTCTTTGGTTTTACAGCTAACCTGACTTAGGGGCTGTGTTTCCTTTATCCCTCATTTTGTTGATTTAGTTTATTAGGTTGGCTTTAAAAGAGCTTCATCTTCCCACAGGGACTGGGGTGTTTTAGCGACCCCCTTAATCACATTTTGATTTAATGTTGGTAAGTTTCCTTTAAATTTTGTCTTTTGTTTTTGCAGCTTCCCTTAAGGGGCTGCTTTTTAATTTGTCCACTTATTTGTTAATTTAGTTCATTTGGTTTTGACTCAAAAGAGTTACATTTTCTTAACCTTCCTAACCCTGCTGCTATGCCTTGGTGCTCACTGGACATCCACAGCGGAGATGGAGGCAGCCTACTGGCTGCTACGCCCTGTCTGTGATGACCTTGGTGGGTGTCCTCTGGAGGGGTAAGATCTGAAGGGCACTGGCCTGCTTTTGGGGTCCTGTTGTGTGGCAGTGGCACCATCCTCGGTCTGTGGAGCCATAGCTGCTGAGGTCACAAGAAGAGGGGATTCGGGCAGGCCAGACACTCCCTGAGTCACCTGGATGGATAGCCCAAGGGGGTACACCTGCTGAACCTCCTCCCTATGGGTGCCCAAGGGCCCCTGGCTGACTCCTTGAGGAGAAAGAGTAGCTGGAGTGAGATCAGGCTGCTCCACACCCCTCTCGCGTACATACTGTTGGAAGCCAACTATGGCGTCAGCAGTGGAGTTCAGCCCATGCAGCAGTGCAGGAGCGCCATCCTACCAGTGTTGACCTCGGTGCGTTGACATGCCAGCGCTATCACCTCAGCCTGTAGGTGGATGGACTCCTCCATCGTGCCTTGCAATCTGAGGAATGCAGCGGACATCCCTTCCTGATATTCCCAAGCTTGCCTTTGCAGCTCCAGCAACTGGGGAAGCCACCTAGAACAACTGGAAGCCCACTTCCAAAGGTTACAGTCAGCTGACCTGATGGTTAATCTTGTAAAAGGTGAGTACACTAAGGCTTAGGTAACCTACCTAGGACATGTGATGGATCGAGGACAAGCACTGCGCAGACCTGTGAAGTTACCGGCAGTAGCGAATTTTGTGGGGGGCCCTGTGGATGTGTGATGAGTTTGTGAGTGTGTGAGTTGAGAGTGATGAGAAGAGTGACTTACCCTGGCGGAATGGAGGAGATCATTCATCCTCTTGCGGCACTGGGTGTCTGTCCTCTTTTGCAGGGCATTGGCGCTGACCACTGCTGCCACTGCCTCCCAAGCCGACTTATGAGGTTGCTGCCCATCCTGTGGTCAGAGCACGGGTAAAGGACATCACAGCGAGCCTCCACGGCATCCAAAAGGCTCTTGAGAGGCGTGTCATTGAACCTGGGGGCTGCCTTCTTCTTGCCTTTCTGGGCCATGTCTCCTCTGCAGCAGTAATGGGCTGGAAGCACTGAGAGGTGTGTGTGCAGCTGCACTTTAAATATGGCTCCCGGCGTGATGAAGCGACGAGGTGATGGCAAATGAGAGCCCGCCCACCATGGAAATGGCGTGTTTTGCAGGAATGCATAATTAATGCGGTGGGTTTGGAACGATACGAAAAGCCGCCATTGCAGACAACAGGTAAAACGTTGTTTTACTCGCCGGCTACCGCACTTAGTGCAAATCCGGGATGATTCTTGTAAAAGGAGTATCAGAGCTGGGAAGGGGACAAGCAGGTAGTGGTCTTTCAGATAGCAAAAGAACAGGAGGATGAAAGGGCCAGTGAGGAGAATTAGAGGGAAGCCTGGGTGAGGCCCAAAATTGAACCCCCTACCATCCAGTTAGCAAACACAGAAATTTTAGAGAAATTAGACACCACATTCACCATTTAAATGCTGAACAAAGAAGTGACCTGGCAAGGCTGCTCACTGCATTTAACAGCATCTGTAGAGATGAGCCAGGCTGCACTGTTTTAGCCATAGATGATGTGGATATGGGAGAGCCCCCTCCCATTAAGCAGAATCCCTATTGTTTCGGTCCGGAGAAACTGTCCCAGGTCCGGGAGGAGATCAAATATATGCTTCAGCACAAACTAATCGAGCCCAGCAATAGCAGCTGAAATTCCCCAGTTGCACTTGTATCTAAGCCGGGTGGCTCCACAAAGCTCTGCATTGATTACCAAAAGATTAAAGCAGTAACCAAAGCTGACTCCAGCTGATTCCCCGCCTGGAAGACTGCATAGACAGAGTAGGTAATGCAGCCTACATCACTAAGATCGACTCATTAAAGGGCTTACTGGCAAGTGCCTTTGACCATCCGAGTGAAGGGGATGGTGGGCTGTCTAGTGTACCTAGAGGACCTACTAGTGTACAGTGGCACCTGGGGAAGCCACAACAAAACAGTAAATAATGAGGTTCCAAAGAATGTGCAGTTCCTACTTCAATTTCGTCCTTAACGTCAGTACTATAGTAGCACACTAACAGACCTATTACAGAAAAAAGCAAAGATAGTGTGGGCAGAGAGATGCCAAGCAGATTTTGGGAATCTGAAAGCCATTCTAACAAATGAACCAATCTTAGCAGCTCCAGATTTCAACAAAGCATTTAAAGTAGCCAGATAATGACATCGGGGTAGGGGCTGTCCTACTCCAGGAGAATAAATCCGGCACAGGTATTTCGCCAAGAAATTGAACAAATACCAGAAACGATATTTCACTGTGGTGAATGAAAGCTTGTGATTATTACTATCGCTCAAACATTTTGAGATACATGTCTGAAATGACGACATGGAGATCACAGTCTATACCTTGACGCTTGTGGAAAAATTCAAAACCAAAAATGTGAGGCTATTTTACTGCAGTTTGTTCCTCCAACCATATCACTTAAAGATTATCCATATTGCAGGAAAAAATTGTGTGATTGTAGATGCTCTGTCCAGAGCTTAAAACTCACAGAGGATCAATAACCAAAACTGCAACAGAGCAGAACTGACAGAGTGAAATGGAAGATGTGACGATGTGGATGAATGTGTATGTATGGGTTGTTTTTTTTATAATTTGTGTTTTTTCCCAGTCGTCTATTGAAATGAAAGTGAATCTTATTTCATTCTGTGTGGTGCAGAAGTGTTACCAGAATGTGCTTTGTTAAAAGATACAATTTCCAATTTTTCTTTTTTCTGGCTGGATTTTTAAAAAAACTGGAACCCTGTGAAGACAATGGAAACTGCCCAGACTGCTACAATATACAGCTTGCATTCCAACAAGTGGGATGGAAAAGACACTCAACTCCCTGGGGAGTGTGAAAGACACTTTTTCCTGTTGGCTTTACACTATCCTGAGACTTTTCAAATGTTTCTGAAAATGACACATCAAAATGTAATTATCTGTCCTGAAACAACAACTGCAGCAGACATAGACTCATAGAATCTTTCTGGAATATACTGCCAGCAAGTTACTTTAAGGGCCTGCTTACCAAGCAGGAGAGCGAGATCAAAAGACTAGGCTATACTGAAACAAGCTACTGAAACTGTTTGCCCTCTCTGCCTCTGTCTCTCTCTCTCTTTTTCTCTCTCACAGAAGTATTGCCCCCAGTTATGCAAAGTAACCATCCTGAGAAGAGAAATCTACTGAAAACCAAGGTCTTTGGGGAATAAAATGTGGAAATCTGCTCTATACAACTACACCCAGGAAGAAAACTGAACAATGTAGAAACACCACATTGAGATCAACCAAGGAACAGCTAACAGTACACTCCTTTGTTTTATCTTTTCCATTAACTGGAAAAAATGCTTAAGCCTATCCTCTTTTTCTGCCATCTGTACTGGTGTGTGTGTGGGCCCAGACAAATGTATGCAACGTATGGTTACAATTTACCTAGTTTTTTTAATTCGGGAAAAAGTTTCAATAGACTTATCTTGTTCTTTTTTTCACCTAAGGAAGCCTGTCTGACTGTTGTTTTATGACCTGAAAGAGTAAATAGTGGGATTCATACAGAATTGGCAAAGCATATCCTCTCTAAATTCACTAAAAACCCTGTTACAATCAGACCTGGAGTGGGAGAATAGGGAAATCATTTCACTCCTCCTCACATGGTAATAACAAACTACAAAGTTGAAAACAGAAATATTTTTATTAAGAGCTTCCATCTCACTGAGGAGGCTTCAGGCCAATCTATATCCAACAACATGTTCTGAAAACTCTGCTCACATTTTGACAGCTGTGACAAATTCTACCACAGCAGCTGAGACAATCCACAACATTCTAAAACAATCAAAAGCATTCTAAATAAAACAAGCCACAACATTCTAAAACAGTCAATTCATCCTATCTCCCAATGTTAACAGTTCATTTAAAACATCCCAGGATCCAGATCCAGATCCACATTTTTGCCAAAAATCTAATCAGCTCTTCCTTGGGCCATACCCTATCCATGTACCAAGATTCATTGAAATCCATCAATTAGTTTTTGAAATATATTGTTTGTAGACAAACAAACTGGGGCAAAAACATTGCTGGCTGAGGTATAAATTAAATTATTTTTGTAAAGAAAGAACTTTCATTTCCAAAGCACCATTCACAACTTCAGTACTCCCTAAAGTGCTTTGCAGCCAATAAGTTGCTTCCAACATGCCAACAGAACGAGCAGCATCATAATGATGCTTGGAAATTAACATAGCTCATTCTTAAATTTTCTCCAGTCAATAGAATGATGAACTATAGGCTAGAACAGTAAAAATAAAAAGTTAAAAAATTGCTACCAAACTATATTGTGCTCTGGTCAGACTGAACCTTGTTCTATAAAAGAGACATTCAAATACTGGAGGTAACGAAGAGAAGAGCCATATTGCTCTCTGAAGTGATGCGATGTGCCACTAAATTGTAAAGCAGCTAAGACAAAACAAAAGCATAAGTGAAATGTAGGACAGACGAAGATATCAGATCAGGCCAAGATTCAGGCTTTCTAAGGCCAGTCAGCTTTGATAGGAACAGGTACCTAAGTTGGAAGACCTGTCCTACAAATTGATCTAGCAACAACTCGACATAGTTGTACACACAGAATCATGTCTATCAGATTTCATTCCAGATTGCTCCATCATCATCCTTGGGTAGGTTCTGTCCCAGTGGCAGAGCAGACCCATCAGATGTGGGGGCATAGTGGTACATTGGTTTTACCATGTGCTTCCTCAATAGTAAGTCAAGACCCCATGAAGTCTCATGAGTTAAGGCCAAACTATGTCAAGACTACCTCCTGGAAATCACCACCTTCAGACTTCCCTCATACGGTGATTCAGTACTCATCACTTGGAGAAAACATTGTGGGGAAACAAGGTCAGAGTGTATAAATGAGCTGGTTTTATACAAGGGCACACTATCAGCAGAAAGTGGAGTTCATAGAGAGTAGCACTCATACAAAGCACATCTTAGAATCTTGCTAGCTCACAGCCTCTTTATTTGCGGTCTACATGAACTGAAAATTACAGGCTGCAGGCCTGGGATTTATCTACTTGGGGCCAGAATTTTCTGCCCCTGTCATTGGCGGGGTTTGTGGTGGTGGTGGGGGGAGGAGAATACAAGGGGATAGAAAAAAATTGGGTAACTGATGGTGGGAAACAACAGCAGGAACTTGCGGTCCCAATCATCATAGCGGGATAATGGCGTGTCACCATTCCCGCCGATGGCTGTTTGGAATTCGATTAGCATCTCATTAATAGAATTCAAATGAGCAGCCGACTGGAATTCTGCCACCACTACCACACCCCCCACCCCCCCAGCCCCCCACCCTGACATATCATCCACTTCACCAGTGGGTGTTTACGCCAGTTCGAAACATGACTAGACTAATGTTAAGATGGCGAGGAGTTAACAGTAAGCCTCAGCCTGGTCCACAGGGAGGGAGGTGCGCATGGACCGGAGGGATGCATGTAATGTGAAGAAGGGTAGGTCAGACAAGACGGGGGTGTGGGGTGGTGCTGCAGGTGGGTGGTCGGACCAGAGGCGGGGAGGGGGGTGGGGTGGAAAGGCCAGAGAGAGAGACCAATGAAACCATAGAGCCTTACAGGGGAAGGTGGGGGGGAGGGGCCAGGAAGCAGTGGAGGGGCCAGGGGAAAGCAGGGGACAAAGTGGAGGAAGACCAGGGGACAGTGAGGAGGGAAGCATGGGATAGTGAGGGAGGGGGAGAGTCCAGAGGGAGGGGTCGGTGGAATCTTGGGGAGCAAACTGAGGGTACTGGTGGTGGGAGGACTGTGTAACTGTTAGAGGGGGCAATGGGATGCGGTAGGGTGGGAGGGTGAAGGTCCACCTGTGGTGGGTGAAGGGCCAGTTTGGGTAATTGGAGGGGACTTGGAGGTGTGCATGGGTCTTAGGAGTGGGCAGGATCAGCGTGGGCATGGGGACCGTGACAGTCGTGGAGTCATCAGGGAGGGAAGGCATGTGAAAGGATGAAGGGTGATGGGGGTGGGGAGTTTCATGGATCACAGATGGGAGAAGAAGGTAACCCCAGGGGGTTCACTAGTGATGGGGGGGAGGGTGTGTGTTACAGGAGGAGGGTAGGTGGTGTTGGAAATGGTTTAAAAGTTCACACGCACCATCGTCATGTGAAGGCACAGCACTGAATCCACACCCTCGATGTCCAACTCAAGAAATGCTGCCTGGGAGGAGGGTCATCAGGTGGACGGAGCTGAATGTCAGCTCAGCTGGACAACTGAAGGGAAACCCCGATAATCTGTCCTGACAAGGGCAAAGGTTTATTTCTAGACTCAGAAGGGCAGTGGAGGGAAAGGGAACAGTGTGCGTTGGAGGCTTCACACACATGGCTTGCAAGGGCCTTGATGAAGAGCAATGCCTCCATGCACAGGCATGATTCAGGAGGACAATGGCCTAGCCTGGGTTGCCCCCTGGAAGGCTGGGCAGGTTTTGCACAGGCAATAACACAAGCAGCTGCAAAGAAACCCCCAGGAGAACTCAATCAGGTGTGAAGATTAATATATTTACTAAGCTGCAATAACTATTTATAATGGTTCTATATCCGTGCAACCAGAGCAAACGTAATACTTCTTCATTTTCCTTACCCTGACACTATGGCTAGGTGCTTCCCGAACATCTGCAGCAGAGATGGAGGCAGCCTGCTAACCACCATGCCCTCTTTTCTCTGATGACTTTGACGGTGGTCCTCTGGAGGCCCAAGACCTGAAGAGACCTGGCCTTTTTTTCATCTCCTGCTCTGGAGCAGGTGCACCCTCAGTGGTCTCAGAGGCTGGAGATGGTGGGGTCACTGGCAGAGGGAATGCACAACGCATGGACACACTTGGAGAGTCCTGGGTAGAAACCCCATGGATGTCTGCCTGATGCTCCTCCTCCCTTTGGTGCCTGAGGGTCTCTCCATGACCTCTTGAGGTGAAGGGGCACCTGGAGGGAGGTCGAGGTGCCCCGTCCTCCTCTTGCGTAGCCACTGCGAAAGCTACCCCCTGGCTACACCGATGAAGTGCAAGTCTGAGTGCATCTTTGGCAGAAACAGGGTGTTCTGCTGGGCCAGGGTCTCCATGGCATCTGCTATCCTCCCATGGAAACCTCTATGCACTCACATGTTGATGCCATTACATCAGAGAGCACACAGGCGTGCTCCTCCGCCTCTGTTGAGGGCCTCTGACACCTCTACCTGACGTTCCCATGTGTCTCATTGATGGTCCAGCATCTTATCCATGAATGCTTCCAGAGGATCATCATCTGACTCAGACTTAGCAGGGCATCTTCAGTAGTCCTTTGAGTGCCAGAGACTTTGGCTTTCACTGCCTCCTCCTGTTGTGGACACGTGCCTGTGCGGTGACTGCCAGTGTGTTAGCCTGAGCCTAAACTAGATATATCGCCACCGAGGTGCGTGTCTCTGGGCTGGTGGAGGGTGCGGATGAATGCTGTGATGGCTCTACAGGTGAGAAATTACCCTCGTCCTCTTCCGAGATCTCATGTGGGCTGGAGCTGATTTCTGGCTTGGGGTTTGGCCTCACCCTCTTCCTGCTGGCACCTAGAATGGAAAGAGGAGAGAATGAGTGACAGACTAGGCTGCTTCCTACATTGCACAGATCCTCACCCTCAGGTTCCAATTGGAAGAGATTAAGCATGCTTCCTTACTGGATTCTTGGGGGAGGCCGACCATGGTGTCGATACATTCATGGTCAAGGTCCTCCCTGCCAATTCGACAGCTTGCTGTTTGTATTGTGTGAAGGGCCGGATTTTGGGCATGCCCCCTCGCGTCTTTTCCCTCTCACGTCTGTTGTGTGCTGTCTTTTCCTGCATGAAGATAGATAGATTGTGGACAGTTCAGATGCTGAAGGAGATTGCAGGCTGCTAATTCTGTGGCTTATAAGTGACCTTGTGACTCCCCAAAGCCTGTCCATGACATAAAAGGCACAAGTGAGGGGTATGAGGGCATACTGTTCACCTGCCCGGATAAGTGTTGCTCCAAAGGCATTGAGAAAACTGGACACCATGCAGGACTACACTTACCACTTGATTAACATCCCATTCTCACCCCCAACATTGGGTCCCTCCATCACTGACCCACTGGCAACTGTGTACTATGTGAAAGATGCAATGCTGCTGGTTTGGCAGCCCCCTCCAGACCCTGCTAGCTCTGGCAGCTAGAAGGACAAGATCAACAGAGGCATGGCTTCAACAGCATCTGACACAAACTGCAATGGGGCAATGAGGTGGCACCCCAGCACCTTGTGAAGGGCTTTTAGGGATGGACAGTACAGATGCTGGCCTTGCCATTGATGCCCAGGCCCCATGAGCCATTCAGAGACTGGTGAGGTGAGTATGGAGAGTAGAGGGTTCACTTGCCCTGGTGGTGCAGATTTGGCCATTCATTTGTTTCTTGCATTGCAGGGCTGTCTGCCTCTGCACAGCTGTGGCATTGATCACCCTGGTGACATCCTCCCAGACAGGTGTGGTGAATCGGATGTGCCTCTCCTCCCATCGCTGGGAAAGAGGATTTCCCTCCAGTCCACGGTCTAGAGGAGAGTATCCAGTGAGGCTTCACTGAACCTTGGGGCTGGTGTCTGCTGTTTCCTGGAGAACATGTCAGTGTTGCAGAATCCTGGCGCGATGTATGAATGGGCGTCCAGGTGCCTTTTAAATATGGCACCAGACCATGACGGTGGGATGTGTGATTTTGCCCACCCTGTCATGTGCTCCAGTGTCAAACCCCTGGTCACATAATTAATTAGGTGAGCAGCGCACAATTCGGCGTGCTCACCTATCCTGCTCTCTAGTACGAGTCACTCCAGGATCCCACTCCCACCACCGGAGTGGACGTTCCCAGCCTTGGTATGAGTACGACTCGTGGCTAGTTGTGCTATATCACGGGCTGCTCCCTTACGCCACCATTGGTTAAATAAGTCTCTGTTCTTAATGGGAAAGTAGCTTTCTGCTGTCCATCTGCCTCCGAGGTGCGGGTTGGTTGTCTCCCCACTGTCTCAGAAGCTCTAGTGGGTCAGATTTAGGCTTGAGACTTTTTACATTTCTATTTCTCACTTGATCCAAACCAACCCATTTTCATGAGTTAAAATTAATCATTTTAATTCCAATAAGAAAAATTATGTCCATGCATCTAGAGCTCTATGTATTTGCTGAGGATTTGATGTAACATCTGTTATGTTTTTAACAAAGGTCCATGCCCAGATTTTGTCCCTGGGTCTGGTTCACAAAGTCAGTAGATTTCCAGGCTTGGCAAATCCAACCTTTATAAATGGCCGCCTACAGGTCAGATTTTCAGTTGGGTTAAAATAGGAGTCAGGGCGGACAACCCCAGGACGAGTGCGGAGGTTGTTGGATGTGGAGGCAGGCTGGGCACAAGGTCTGCCTCTGTGCTCTGGAACTGTGTTTAAATAAATAAAAATTAAGAAAACAAAAAACATCCGTCCAGCCCTCACCCATCACCTCCATCAAATTCCCCCAACACAATCCCTATGCCACATCCATGCCAACACATGCACCCAACCCAACTCATGGCTCCTCACATCCCTGATGCCAACACATGGTGACATCAACCCCTCCCCATTGCCCCAAACCTCCATGCCAACTTAGTGCCAATGCATGACAACCCATGCACCCCAACCGCCACTCTTTGCCCTTACCCCCTCCATGCCAAGTCACCTAGTATCCTTGGGATAGTTCTTTGAGAGTTTTGTCACTTTCTGGACAGCTTTGACACTTCCTGGACAGCCTCGATGCGCCCTGGAAAACTTTGACATTTCCTGGACAGCTTTGAAAGCTGGGCAGCTCTTTAACAGTCCTTTGACAGCTGGACAGCGCTTTAACAGTTCCTTGGCAGCTGGACAGTTCATTGACAGCTGGACAGCTCTTTAACAGTTCCTTGACAGCTGGACAGCTCTTCATGAGTCGTTTAACAGCTCTTTAACAGTTCCCTGACAGCTGGGCAGTTCCTTGACGTCTGGAAAACTCTTTAACAGTTCCTTGATGGCTGGACAACTCTTAACAGTTCCTTGACAGATTGACAGTTCTTTGACAGCTTGACAGTTTCAATAAGTTTGTGCGTAAAAAGTGCATCATCATGTTCCTTTTACCTATTCCAAATAGTGCCTTACCTCTCCCAATGGGTGCCTTACTTCTCCTAAAAGTGTCTGGGACCCTATCCAAAGGAGTAACTTACCTTTCCAAAGGGGCACCTCAGCTATCCAAATTAATCCACCAAGTTCAAACCTCCTCTTGGTGTTCTAACCTACACACTCTGGGTTTCACAATCCAGGCTTTCCAAAATCCTGCTTCAGTGGAGGTAGCTGATGATTTAAGTGGCCAACTGTCTTCTTGAATCACCATGTGTGAGCCCCAGCCTGACTACAGTCCCGCCTTCACGAAGATGGGAAATGCCGGGTTCGGGGGTAGCACTTAGAAATTTTAGCCATTTCCAGGATTTTTGATTGAGAGGCTTTCCATTGTGGTGAAAATCTGGGCCACAGTCTCTCACCTTGGTTTGTATTTAGTTGTTTTCAGCCTTTACAGTTTGTTTTTCAAATGTGATTTAGGTCAGTAGAGTGACAGGTGGAGGAAGATTTTACCACTGATTTGTGATCCATAAGCACTTTGTTTTGAACACTTGGAAATATATTGATGGAACACTGGCTGGGTTTTAATGCTAATTTAAATCAGAAAGCAATCACTGACAAACCCTTTGTACTCATTTCCATGGTATATTGACTTGCTGCAAGGCTGAACAGGCAATTCAGGTGATGTTCAGGGAATGGATTCATTCCAAGAAGCTGTTATAGATTAATGGATTTATGGCCATGTGATCTGTTCTGAATTCTGATCTTGTATAAGTCCCTTGATAAACAGACACAAGTTCCCAAAGTTGATCTATCCTAGAATCACAAGTTTACTCTTTAATTTCTCTGTCAAGGTTACTGAATGACGTGCACTTAACTTCACCTACTACAAACTGTACCGAATCAGTATAGTATGCACCTGTTTCAAACACATTTCTGCAACTACTGATCTGAACAACCACATGCTCATCTCCAATGCTCATAGTTCCCAGTAAAAATACTAGTATCTCTCACCCTGGTCATTCCCCAGGTATGGCCCTCATCTATGCTCCGTTAAGTCCAAGGGGTGTAGACTTGAACGGATATGGCAGGCAATTGGTTGAACCATTCATCACTAGATCTGGCTGGACCACATAACCACATAATGTGTCCTGCTCTTGTCCGCTAAAACCGCTCACTATTCCAACATCATCCTGGAATGCAAAGGTAACCTGGCTTCTTTTCTCCACTGTAAACTGTCTTCTTAAACCGCTCTCCCCTGTCTCCTCCATTCTCACCTTCAAAAATAAACGTGAGGAGCTCATGGACTTCTTTGTCACTAAGATTGAGAACATCCAATCACCTGCCTCTGCCGCTTCCCTCTCTTCCAGGTCTGAGTCCCTCTAAGACTTCCCAGCCTGCCCTAATCCTGAACTCAAATCTTTCTTTGGTCTCCCTCCTATCTCCCTTTATGATCTTTCTGAACTCATCTTGCCCATGAGGCCAACCTCCTGCTCCCTCAATCGTATTCCCACTTGACCCCCACCATCCTTGCAAACGATCACTAATTTCCCTTTCCTTTCAAAAGTTCTTAAATGTGTTGTTTCATCCAAAACCTGTGCTAATTCTTTCCTGGTGCTCCATGTTCGAACCCCTCTGGTCTGTTTCCCATCCCTGCCACAATGCCAAGACAGCTCTTAACAAAGTCATAAAGGACACCCTATGTGACTCTGACAAAGGTAAACTGTCCCTCCTTGTCCTATCTGCAGCCTTTAACATGGTTGACTACACTGTCCTCCTTCAACATTTGTCCACTGCCGTCCAGCTGGGTGGGCCTGCAATTGTCTGGTTCCATTATTATCTAATCATAGCCAGAGTATCACCTGCAATGGCCTCTCTTTCTGCTCCCACACTCTTACCTCCTATATCTCTCAAGGATCTATCCTTTGACTCTTCCTGTTTCCCCTCGGCAGCATCATCCAAAAATGCAGAATCATTTTCCACAATGACGCTGATGACACAAACTTTACTTCACCACCATCACCTGTCTCAACCCCTCACTGCCACTGAATTATCAGAGTGTCTGTCTGATATCCAGGGTTGGATGAGCAAAAGTTTCACCCAATTAAATACTGGGAAGACCGAAGCCATTGTCTTCAGCCCCTGCTGCAAAGTTCATTCCCTACCTATTGAATTAATTCCTCTCCCGAGCAACTGAGCGGTTGAACTAGTCTGTTCGCCACCTGGGTGTCATATTTGATCTCTACATGATCTTCCAAGCTCATAATGTGAAGGGGGGTATTATTTTTTAAAATATTTTTGGGAATATGGTGGTATTCTGTAAAGAAGGCTGTGTGTGTATGTGTGTGTGTGCGCGTGAGTGAAAGGTTTCATAAGTAAACAATGGAAGGTTATTAAATTTTATTTGACTTGAAAGTGGAGGCAATAGGAAAATATGAAAGATTTTTATATTTTGGAAAAGTTGAGTTCAAAGAGGTGCTGAGGACAATGGAATCTAAGATGAAAGGGGAAAAGGATATTTAAGGAAAGATGTTGGGCTGAGTTATGGTGGTCGTGTGGGGCAGATGTCCTAAGACCAGATCTGTGCCAGGAGAAGGTGTGAAAGTTGTGAGTTTGAAGCAGCCGTTGAGTTTCCAAGCCAGAGAAGTCTTTGTTTTCCGAAAGCAGCCTGTTTCTGAACCTTTCTTTTGGATTTCCACAGCAGAGTGGAAGAGAGTGAGAAGTCATGTAGTATACCTTTTACAAAATTGACAGCAATTTTTGCCCTGGGTAATATTACTGGATTTTTATAGTTAAGATCTATAAGGAAGGTGTTGCCAAGGAGTTTACTTATGTGTTCTGACCAAGTGGGGTTTTTTGGGGGATGTTTTATAGGACTGTTTCAGTTGTGTAATTTTAATCTTGTGTGCTGAAGTTTTTTTTCTTATTGTTAACGAATCTTTCAATTTTAAAATCCTAAAAGTGCTTCTGGGGTCATTAGTTATTTCACTCATTTTCAAAATACAAAATAAAAGGTTGTGACCAGTGAGACAAGTTTCCCTCTGAGATTTGGCATGCTCAGCAAATAACATCGGCTATGGTCGCAACAATAACCACACCACTACTATGACTGCCTCTGTATCACTGCATAATTCTGCTCCTGCCTCAACTCATCAGCTGCTGAAAACTTCATCCATGCCTTTTGTTACTCTTGCCCTGGCTATTCTAACAGACACCTTGTGAGCCTCCCACATTCTACCCTCTGTAAACTTGAGGTCCTCCAAAGCTTTGCTGCCTGTGTCATTAATTGACACCAAATCTGATTCCTCCACTACCTATGTGCTCACTGAGCTATATTGGCTTCTGGCCAAGCAATGCAATGTTTTAAAATTCTCAGCTTTCTTTTCAAATACATTCATGAACTGGCCTCTTCCTATCTTTGTAATATTCTCCAACCCTACAATCCTTCAAGATGTCGGCACACGTCTAGTTCTGGCCTCTTGAGCACTCCTGATTTTAATTGCTCTACCATTGGTGACCATCCTTCAGTTGCCTTGGGTCTAAGCTCTGGAATTTTCTTCCTAAACCTTTCTGCCTCTCTCTCTTGCTTTACTCTTTTAAAATGCTTCTTAGTGACGAATTGCTCATGGACAGCCCATCTGGAGTGATGGTGTCCAGATACCTCATTCCTTCCTATTTCTCCTCCTCCTTCCCCCTCCCCTCAAGATGCATGCCAAAGGCCTATTTCCTTGTGGTTGCCACATTGTGTAGAATACAGTAGACCATCATGAATTTAGAGTCACAGGGAGAATTGGAGGGCTCTCCTGAGGAGCCCAGGTAGTGGAACTGTTGTTCAAGAATACTGAAGGCTCACTTCATGGCATTCCTGGTCAAAACATGACTCATGTAAGTGCACTATCCACATGTGGTGGGGTGGTGGAGGAGAGTCATGAGCCATGTGTACAGTGGGTAACCCTTGTCACCAAGAAGCCATCCTTGTGGTGGCAACTTGAAGATGGAGGGAACAGCTCACTAGTGCAGGATAACAGCATCATGGCTGCTGCCAGCATAAAGGACATTCATCAACATGATGCTCTGTGCATAGTTGCATACCAACTTCACATTAAGGGAATGATATCCCTTGTGGTTCCTGTACATTTACCCACTGCAATATGGCAGCCGCAGATCCATGTGTGTGCAGTTGATGGCTCCCTGCATTGCTGGGTATCCTGCTACCTTGGCAAAGCAATGTACCTGTTCCTCCTGATTCTTTCTGCTTAGACAGAAGATGATGAATTCCCCTCTCCTTGTCTACAGGACCTTGGTACCTGCCTGATGCAGCAATGCAGGCAAACTGAGAGGTGTTGGTGATGTTCTTGATCCAGCCTAGAAAGACACTGAGGGATAGAAATTGTGGGCAATGGTGACCTTGATGGCCACCAGCATCTCCATCCTTGCCCTGTCTGTGGCTGTGGGTATGGCTTGAGGAGGCGGTATGGTTCAGTGATTACCTCCTTGCTGAGTTGTACCTCCAACCTTAGGTAGAAGGTAGAAGAAGTGCTCTCTGATTCTCTAGGTGGTTATGGCTTCTGTTGAGATCCCTCCTCCTTCCTCTTTGAGCAGTTTCTCCACTCTGCTGCCTGCTCCCTGTCATGCTGCAACCTAAGACGGATTCAAGCTAGAGCCCCCATGAGATAGAATAAGCATTCTGCTCAGTGGCCTACAAAACCACTTGACCCCTTACAAAGGTCCATCACTCCCTCGACTCAAACAGCTTGTGTGAGCTCCTCCAACAACAGTTACTCAGCAGTTCCGCAAGCAGAAGAAAGTCAAAATTACCTCACCTGAAAATCCGATGCTGATGCATTTGAATAACACTAGTGGTCCCTTGTGTAGCTGAACACATGCTCAGCTGTGGTTGTTTAAGACAGTGCACTAACAGAAACTGCAAGGTCCTAAATAGCAGGTCAGCCACAATTGCATTGACATTGCAATCTGCTCACTCTGCATACTTTTGGTACAAGAATGGCATTTCCATATTATTGCCCTTCGAAATATGGTGATTGGCATGAGCCATGCTGGAAGTCCCCAGAAGTGGAACAGCTGCCAGGCTCCTGTAGCACCAACATCAATGGCATTAAGCAACCCAATTTTGCAGCCCTGGCTTTTCATATCTTGTCTATGTTTTCTATATGTTGAATTAAATAAATGCACAAAAACTCACTTGCATTTATTTTACCCTAAAGCTCAGATTAACAGTCTCCTGCCACCAATGACTGAGGCTCCATAAGTCAAAACATCTTTGCTGGACATCCGGCCACCTCATAACTGTTGGAGCTCTAAAATGATATGTATTTTATATGCCATCTTATCACATGTAAAATGAGTTAGAGTAGTATCTGCTGTTAAGTTGACAAATGTATCCTGTAAACTATAATAAGGTAAATGACCATCTTCACTACTAATGGCTCTGTCCCTCCTCCGCAACACCCCAACTTTTGAATTCTCATATTTGTGCTTAAATCACTCAATAAACTCAGTGCTCCTTATTCTGTGATCTTCCTCTGTCCCACAAGCACACCACCCCCCACACCCCATACTTTAATTTTGTTCTAACTTTGGCCTCCCTTGAATCACCTCTCCCCCACTTCCCTCCCCACCACTGTTGGCCATGCCTTCTGCTGCATATGTCCCATTCTTTGTAATTCCTCCCAAAACATCTCAAAATCCCTCTGCTCCTTTTAAACCCTCTTTGAAATCCACCTCTTTGACAGAATGTTTGGCCATCCGCTCCTAATCCCTTCTTTGGTTTAGCATTCTTTTTCCTTCTGCCTCTATGAAGCTGCTTAGAATTCTATGTTATACTGATGACAAGTTAATGTTGTGGTTACCCTGTTTTGAGGACAGAATGTTGGTCAAGGTACTGGGAGAACTACCTGCTGTTTTTAAATAGTGTAATTGTATCTTTAATATCCAAATGGAAAGACAGGATCCTAGATTGTTATCTGATCGGGAAGATAGCATCTCTGAAAAAAGCAGGGCTTTCTGACTACTGCAGGAAATTGCCAGCTTAGCTTATCTGCTTAAGTTTTGCAATGAGGCTTGAACCTTAAACTTAATGACTCAAAGTCAAGAGTGTTCCCTATTGAATGAACTGAACCACTAATTGTAATAACATTAGTAAAATGTGAAAGGTTTGTATTTCTTTGTTCAAAATGTTGCAAAAGATGTAGTTTTGTAAACAACGTTAGCTGAGCACAATGTTAAATTTCCTGCCCCTGTTCTTGCAACTCTGCCACAAAAAATATTTCTGGTTTATACTGCTTGGTTTCTGAGAATCCAAATTGTTGCACCTGGAGGAATTACATTTAGGTTTTCCAGGAATTAATATTTATTAAATATTTGCAGAATAGTGTTAACAGCATGGTTTCAAACAATATTTCTATCATTTTATTTTCCCAGAACTATGTGAATAATCAGCATATGTGGAGCACAAAACACATCAGCAACAGATTGTTCATGTGAGAAGCAATAAAAATTCAATCACCTTTTTTTAGTGGTGAAATAATATTGACTGTAAAATATAATCCCTGGTCAGGATTTTAAGGAGATTACCTGCTCCTTACTGAAGTCTTGTGGCAGCTACTGACTGTAAATCATGTTAACTTAGTTGCCACTTTCAACCACTTTCATAGAGTCATAGGGGAGAATTTTCCCCCTATTGGGGGAGAAGTTGATGGGCAGGTGCGTGCGGTCGCGCTTCCAATCAGCGCCCCTGATCGGAGGCGCGGCGCCATTTTACATGGGCGGGCCAATTAAGGCCCGCCCAGCGTGACGTCCGCAGGGAAGCGCTATGTGCTCCTTGTGCAGGCGGCGGGAATGCCTAAAATTGAAAGTGCGCTCTTTCGTGCATACGCACGAAAATCCTGCCCATAATTATAGAGGTCTACAGCACAGAAAACCATCTGGGGGACAGCCCAGCCTTGACTCTGCTTTTAACTCAGATGACAGATTGGGAACTTTAGAAGTAAGGGGCCTATGGCTGAAAATCCACACCCTAACATTTCATGGCATTTTGGGCCTGAATTTTCTCATGATTTTACTCTGGCATATATTCTTAATAAAATGCAGAAATTCCTGGAAAATTAGAAGATAATTCAAAAGACTAGGAAACATTTCTTAGAGATTCCATAAGACACCAAATACATGTATTTTTTTTCTTGTAGCTATAGAATTTATAGATCGACAATACATGTATTTAAAATGGATAAGTAATAACAATGGCAAAAGTTAAATTTTATACTGAACATGAAGAAAAGATACCCTCCATAAAATAATACCTATAACAGATGCAGTTAGAAATTTGCAATCATTTATTTAATGGGCCAGAACTTATTGTCAAAATAATGGTGGTGCAAATTGCATTCACTGTCATTATTGTGTAAATAGTACAGCATCTTCAGGCCATGTTCCGTGTTAAATGCAAATATCCAAAAGTTGCTTCCTGGGTTTCAACTCTCCATTGTTAGCTTAGTGAAAATTTCGCCATCTGCCTCACCATTGGAATGGGCTGAATTCCATGAAGTTGCTGTAGTTGCATGGTAGATATGAACTAAACCCAGTGGAGATTTTTAAGGCTAGTAATTTGTAACAAAAGTGCCCTTTCAACATGGTAAATCAAGCTCGCTGGCACCGAATGAAACTATTCCAAGTTTGGAGCCACATTCCTTTGAATTTTTAATTTTCCGGGGTTGGGGGAATGGGGGTGGGGTGGGGGGGGGCGTTAAAATGACATTTTAATTTAAAGCTATTTTCCTTACTTTTTCTTTCTGACTTACTTCCGTCTCTTAAACTAATCTTTCCCTCCTCTTGTCTTTCTGTACCAGATTTGACATTAAATTCGCCCCCTTTAATTTAACCTCTTTCTCTTTACCAATCCTTAAAACTCATTAGTTAAGGTGATAGCAGATTGATTGTTCTCGTCATTCAGGTCCCTTAAATCCTGTTTCCCTCTGCGCCATCATCAGGCTTGCACTTTCAGCAAATTGTGGCCACATTTTCCTTTTGGGCTATTGGGTGCAGAGGTAAGTCTAACTAATGGGGGACGCTGTTGGATGCTGGACTCCAGCAAAAACTGGCCCATTGGACCTGTCTAATTGGAATGTATGTGGCGCTTTCAGAATTGTGATTGACTATTGGCAATACCTGAAGAACTGTAAAGGCCTTTTTGTGCCACCTAATACTTTGCAGAGAATGATAGTAATTCTTGTATTTATGCTACATTTATGCTTCCTATTTAAAATACACTAAAATCTTTGTTATCTAGCATGCTCGGGGAATGGCTGGTGCCGGTTAATCAACAATGCCGGTTAACGGGAAGTTACATTACTCCAGACAGAAGACACGGCGCTGCATTGTCTTTGAGGGTTCAGAGGAGAAGGGAAGTAGCTGGGCAGTGCACTACAACTGACACCACGACCTTCAGACTGGTTATAAAACAAAATCAAGCTGTCAGTTTCACTGACTGTTACCCTGAGCGGTTTATATTTGTTCAGGCGCAATAACTAAAACTGACCAAAAATAAATTCAATGTAAATCCGAAGAACAATTTCTGCACACTTGCATTCTGCTGTTATTTATTATTAGCTTTTTTTTTAAAAGAAAAGAATGCACTATCTGAACACTGAAAGTGATCGGCTTTTAAAAAAAATCGAGCTGGAGCAGCATTTTACCCATCCCGTCGAGGCAGCTTTGACGTTGCGATTGGGAGGAAGATAGGGCGGACGGCAGGTGTTGGGTTGGCAGGGCCACGAGCTCCTGCCTCCGGCCAATCTTGCGAGAAGACGCGAGTGCAGTGGCGGGTAACAAATTTAAATATATAAGTACCCACTTATGGGCAGATTGGGGACGCTGCTGGGATTTTCCCTGCAGTGGACGGGGTCCCGCTGAGGGCAAAGCCTCGTACTGTAGGTCTCCCTCCACAATGATGGCCTGACAGCTGTGGTCACAAATATTTTTTTTACAAATTTCACAGATCTCCCATCTTGAGGTGCCCACACATCCTCCTGCCTACCACAGTAATGGCCACCTCTCCTGATGGGGCTGCAGTAAGACGAGACAGTGGGCCCTGCCACGGAGCGAGTCAGGTGCCTGTTCCATTTGTCGCCCTTAACTGGATGGGCCTCTAATAAGTCACCCCCGGCACGATTGCACTGGGGGTGGCTAAGCATCACCAGCGGGGTTGGCACCCGCTTTTGGTCCTGACCTCAGAGGCAGTAAGAGTCCATCCTGGCTGAGCTTCTTCTGACTCAGCATGATGCTCGCTGCAGCAAACTCTAAACATTCCTCCTAAATTGTGGCATATATTTGCCACCGGAGAACTGGGGAGCACAATGGTCCAATTTATGGTGATGTTGTGGTGAGTTCCTGGATTAACAATGAAGTATTGCTACATCCTCTTGGGATGGGAGGAGGGGGTGGCAGTGCAGAGGAGTAAGTAACTGTCCACACAAAGGCTGCAGTATGTGTGGGGGCAATATTGGCAGTGCCTTTGGGTCTGCAACACATCAGATCAAATGATGGAGCTTCTTCTTCAGGATAATGCTGTTGCTCTCTCTCTCTCCCTCCTGAAGCTGCTGTGGCTGGGTGGAAGATAGTTCTTGAGTGTTAGAAAACAGAGTCAAAAGGGGCAGATTGGATTGAGGGAAGAGGGGTGGGGTAGGAAGAGGGGTGGGATAGGAAGCCAATGGTCCTTAGTTACACCATCAGCAGCTTGCTTGTCATAAGGGTAAGGGTGAGCTGGGAGTTGAGAAGGCAGTTAAGGCAGGAACATTGACATCCTTAATGTTCTCAGTGACACAGATGCTATGAGCCCCTTTGCAGCTGGCCCCATGATCAGAGTCGTCTCTGTAAGGCTCAGGAGATGTAGGCACCCTTTCGCCCACTGGTTCTGTTCAGTTCCTTTCTATACTGAGCCAACTTGTACAGCAAGGGAGAGGACAGAATGTCAGTAGTTGTGTAGCACTTTGTTTGGGTGATGTGCCTGCTACAGCCAAATATTCGGAGATATTTTGAGGCAGTGAGAAGAGGGTGTGAGGTTGGTAGCGTTGGTAGATGAGTGAGGTGGAGTACCTCAATGTTAGGCATGAGACCTGAATGTCCGGGCCTGATGCTGGGTGAGTAATGGGGGTTCGTGCATTGAGCTGCATGAAAGGTTGGTGTTGTGGTGGGTATGAAATGTTATGTATTCATGCTGTATTCATTGACCTTGACCATCTTGTGGCACTACTGGGGCCAGACTCCAGGAATTGACTTCCATGGCTATTTGTTCCCATCCCATTTTGAAGATAGACCTTAAGGGGCCTGGGGCCCTGCAGAGCCATGCATCTCTCCTTCTTCCCACCTACACCATTAATGTTTCCAGCAGCATAACCATCACCCTGAAATTCTATCCCTGTCCTGACGTTCACTTAGCCATGATTTAACTTGCATAAAACTATTCATTGCAGCTTCCCTTTAAGTGGGACTGCCTTCCTTTAACAAGAGCAGGCTGGCTACATCACATGGTTTCTGAAAAATGCTTCCTGGAGAGGTAGCCAGCAGCATTTAAGGAGAAGATGGCAGGGTGGGGCTTGCTCAGCCAGACGCTAAGATCTTGCAGATTGGGTGAGTGCACCAAATTTGTGTGTTGTCCAACTCAATCTGAATGGATGTGCTTCATGCCAAAAATATCAGGGCAACCTTTGGAGCTCTAGGTGCTGTCATGACTCACTGAAGATAGCTATAGTATCATACCCTACTGTTCCCCGAGCTGCGACAAATGTGAAAAATTTGACCAAACCACCAGATTGCCCCAATTCTACCTAACTGTTTAATTTAGGTTAACAGAATACGAGCAGCAGGTTTGTAAACTTAATAAGTAAATAACTGTTTATTAATCAAACTGTTGTTAACCAGTGGCAAAAGAAAGAAATATGAACTACTCATTTTTAACTCTATAACCTAAACTCTACCCCTTCTTAAATCCCTATACACACACATACAAGACACTTATAGACACACAAAAACATGGATTTTAAGGGTGGGATAAAACGGTTCAATAGCACCAATTCCGGAGAACAGGATTTGATGGGTTGATTTTGATCGATGTCTTCCAAACTCCTTTCCGTTCTTGTTGAATGACACAAGATGGTCTTCCAGCACTTCCAGTATTTAGTTCACTGAGCTCTTGCCTTTCAATGTCTCTAACAGTGATTTCCCCCTTTGCCTCTTGACAGGGTTTTTCAGCAAGAACAGGTTATAGAGATATGAGAAGAAAAGCCAGCTAGCTATTATTGTGGAATTACTAGAATCTTCTACGCGCAGGAGAAAGAGGTTTTAGGTCTTGTTCCTTTCAGGCTAGGAGCTAGTCAGCTGCACTGCTTCTCACATAGTGGTCAGGAGCCAATTAAAACATTGTTGTCAGGCAGCTCCCTTGGTCCAGGACTCCTTTCCGGCACCATCTTGTCTTTCATGGCACACTCTGCTCCAGGACTGCAACATTGTATATATCTCTCATTCTGTTCCAGTGGACATGTCTTTCAACCAGCAGCCATTGTAATTTTCAAAGAATCACAGAATCACACAGTGCAGAAGAGGCCCTTTGGCCCATCGAATCTGCACCAACATGTGAGAAACACCTGACCTACCTACCTAATCCCATTTACCAGCACTTGCCCCATAGCCTCGAATGTTATGACATGCCAAGTGCTCATCCAGGTACTTTTTAAAGGATGTGAGGCAACCCGTCTCCACCACCCTCCCAGGCAGCGCATTCCAGACCGTCACCATTCTCTGGGTAAAAAAGTTTTTCCTCACATCCCCCCCTAAACCTCCTGCCCCTCACCTTGAACTTATGTCCCCTCGTGACTGACCCTTCAACTAAGGGGAACAGCTGCTCCCTATCCACCCTGTCCATGCCCCTCATAATCTTGTACACCTCGATCAGGCCGCCCCTCAGTCTTCTCTGCTCCAACAAAAACAACCCAAGTCTATCCAACCTCTCTTCATAACTTAAATGTTTCATCCCAGGCAACATCCTGGTGAATCTTCTCTGCACCCCCTCCAGTGCAATCACATCCTTCCTACAATGTGGCGACCAGAACTGCACACCGTACCTAGGTTCTATACAACTCCAACATGATCTCCCTACTTTTGTAATCTATGCCTCGATTGATAAAGGCAAGTGTCCCATATGCCTTTTTCACCACCCCACTAACATGGCCCTCCGCCTTCAAAGATCTATGGACACGCATTACAAGGTCCCTTTGTTCCTCAGAACTTCCTAGTGTCATGCCGTTCATTGAATACTTCCTTTTAACCCACAGTCCAACAGAAAATAAAAAGATATGTTCTTTACAACAGTCCAACAGAAATAAAAAGATATGTTCCTTACAGTGCTTATAACTTGCTCTAAGTGCACAATGATGCATTTTCATAAAAACATTAAACGTGTTATATAAGTGAAAATTATTGTTATGGAGGTTGAATACAAGTAAAACATTTGCATTTTCAGAAGTATAATCTACTGGAAAATATTTCGGCTGCACAGCTTTGTTAATTAGGCTTTTACAGAATACCATTTAAATTGTGGGATTACTTGGAATTCTTCCCATTAAAGGTTCATTTTCTGTTTCTATTCAGTACATCTTCGATACGACTTGCATCATCACCCTGCCACCACCCTCCCCATAACTGATCCCTGCAATTCTCCACAAAATTCTAATGACTAGTCTAGAACGAGCACTTAGCAATTGTGCAATTTTTTAAGTCCAGTTACCAGGGGCAGAATTTTCTGCCTGTCGGGGGCTGGGCGGGAGCAGGCTCGGGTGGTTGTGCAGCCGATCACCGTCCACAATCGGCTGCGCGCCGCCATTTTACGTGGGCGGGCCAATGAGTGCCCGCCCAGCATGATACACACCTAGAAGCGCTGAGCGGGTGGGGGGAGTAGGCTGGGTCGGGGCCCGCGCCCGTGCGTGAAAGAGCGCAGAAATCTCCTTGAGGCACAGAGCTGCCTCAGGGAGATTATTAAAATTTTTACAATTGAAACTAAAGGAAAAAAAAATTTTAAACACATGTCCCCTCATGTGAGTGTCAAACTCAAACAGCTACTTTCTTCAGGGGTCTCACGCAACCATTAGCGGGGGACACATATCAACACTTATTCTTTCACTGGGACCTTCACATCACCACCATCCCATCTATCATGTTGCTCACACTCCATCCTCTGGCCCTTCTGGGGAGGGCTCACCACACACAGGGGACATGCATTTCACCCAAACTCTGCTCCAACTCTTCTCATCACATGCTTTTCTTTCTTCTTCATACAGACCAAACTGGTGCACAACAGGCACCGGGGAGCTCAGACCAGGGGAGGGACGCCAACGTTAATGCCCTCAGTGAGTCTGAGGAGGCTGCAGCTGAGCTGGGTGCGGAGCACAGGGATTGCTCATGTGGGGAAGGGGAGATCGGCTTTTCCCAGCAACCTAGTGTGGATCACAGCTCCATCACTTCACCAAATCCTGACAATCACAGTGGCTCACATGTAGTTTTATCTAGCTCATGCTCATTTACTGAAGCTCGGTTTTCAATGCAACAAGCCAGTCCAGCACCAGTGCGAGCCCCCAGACTACATCCGAAGAGGGAGCTCTGGAAGAACTGTCACGGCACTCACACGCACCCTCCACCAACTCAGAGACACACATGTCAGTGAGGTACAGCTGTAGATTAGGGTCAGCCTCACTTTCTGGGAACACCTCACTGTCATGTCCTCGCAGCAGTTGGGGCCAGGGACAGTCCAGGTCTCCGGCACTTGGAGGGCTGCTGGAGATGAGCCACCCGCTCGGTCCGAGTCAGATGATGAGCCTCTGGAAGCGGCCGCCAATTCAATGCTGGAGATGCAATGACAGGCGGCGGAACATCAGGCAGAGATTCTACAGTCGCTCAGCAGACAAGAGGGAATGATGGAGGTGTTCTGTCTGATGTTGTGGCTCCGACATGCGAGCGCCTTGAAGTCGCCATGGGAAGGCTGACAACCACCATGGAGACCTTAGTTCAGCAGGCCTTGCCGGATTTGTGCTCGACTCTGCTCTCCATGGCCACACACCTGGGTGGGCACCATCAAGATGTAGGTGACATGGAGACGAGGCACCTTGAGCTCCCTCCAAGTGCACCATCTCCTGCAAGAGTCAGGGTGGGGCCCTTGGGCACCCATAGGGAGGATGATCGTCAGCCAGACACCCAGGGGGCCTTCTCTCAGGACTTTCCAAGGGTGTACAGCTGCTCACAGCTCCTTCTGCCTGTGACCCCATCCACTCCAGCTTCTCAGGCCACAGGGGGCGCATCTGTCCCTGGGCAGGTGACCCTTATCAGGCCTCCAGGCCTCGGGCCACCAGAGCATGTCTGCCAAGGTCATCGCAGATATCAGGGCGTAGCAGTCAGCGGCTGCCTCCACCTGTGCTGCGGATGTCAGGACTGCACCCAGGCGTAAGAGTTAGGAAAGTTAAGAAAAATTGATGTCACTTTTGAGTCACGGGTGTGCTATACATGTAAAGAAATTTCACTTTTGTGAATACATTTGATGGTTATGTGAATGTTCCTGGCAACTGAAGGCATTGTGAATTTGTACTTTGGAATCTCTTATTTCAAGATTTAGCCTTCCTCCCACTCAGTGATAGTGTCCTACTGTGAGATTCACATTCCTGTGATGTCAACGTCAGTTGAACTAGTCACCGCACCCTTATGGTGATGTCAGGGAGGTGTGTTTTATTCTTTATTTTAAGTGTGTGATGTAAGTGTTTCTAATCCTTCTTTCCTCAAGGAATACCATTCAGTGAAGGCAGCTCATCAGCACTGATATTCTAGCGGCATGTGTGTCTCCTCAGTGGTAGTGGCAGAAGAAAAGACATGCGTAGGAGGAGGAGATCCCTAGGCATGTCCACATCTCAGTCACAGCACTGTGCATACATCATTAGATGTCAACGAAGGCTTCAAGTCTTCTCTCGCATCACTCTTGTTCCTAAGTGGGCTCTCAGTTCCCAGAGTGAGCTCACTCACAGTGCCCCACGGACCAAAGCAAAGATCATGACCTGGTGATTTATGAGGCCAGAACACGCAAGTGTGAATGCGGGACTCGTTCTTGCTGATAGTGGGTGAACATCCTCTGAGATGAAAGAAAATGGCATTGAGGGAGAGGAGAGATATGGCCATGTGCCCTCACTTAACTTTACTCTTCTTGGAACCTGTCAGCGATTAATGTATCATGGGCACATCTTCCATGTCTTCTTCCATGGTGATCGTGCTCATACTGACCCTCAGCAGCCTCCTGAGGTTCCTGGGCCTCTGGCTCTTCATCCTCCGATGAGCTCTCATCCTCCTCCAATTCATCCTCTGGCAGGGGTCACCTCTTTGCATAGCGAGATTACAAATGGCACAATACACTGCAATGATGCGGGAAAGCCTGTCGGGAGTGTATTGTAGTGAGCCCTATGGTCTGCTCTATAAGGGAGTGTGTGGAGCTCTGAGCATTGTTGTACATCTCCTCAGAAGGACTCTGAGGGTGACGCACCGGTGTCATCAGCCAGCTGGGTACCCCTTATCCCTAAGCAGCTATCCCTGCAGACGTCATGGCCCTTGAAAATCTCAGGCATCTAGGAGTGACTCAGGATGTAGGAGTCATGGCAACTCCAGGCTACCATGAACAAACATGCAGTATGTGATTCCGGTGATCACATACCAGTTGCACGTTGTGATTTATAAACATTAGGACCTGCTACCATGGAGTACGTATAGCCACATGGGTTCAGTATATTGCACTTTTGAGAAGCCTGAGTTGGCGGCAAAGCCGGTGAAACTCACAGCCTGACTGTCTTTGTTCAGAACAAATCTGATATAATGATGGGCCTTCCTGTAAAGGGCATCTGTGACCTCCCTTATGCATCGATGTGTTGCGGACTGAGATGCTGCACAGGTCCCTTGTTGATCCTTGGAAAGAACCAGAGGCTAAGAAATTGAGTGCTGTGGTCACCTTCAAAGCCACTGGCAGGGAAGACTCTCCAACTCCACATGGTGTCAGGTCTTCATGGAGAATGTGACATACGTACCATAGCTCGGGACAACGCAGACGCAGATGGCATTGCCTCTCACTCATTTGTAAATAGGAGATTTTTCTACGATAAACCCTAGGTGTGGGGAGTCACCCCCGTTGTCTAGGTCTCTCCTCCTCCCTCTTGTTCTTTGTTCATGCTCTGGCTCTGCTTGACCATGTCCCTCCTGCTGGAGCTGCATGCGGAGTCACCTCTCCCTCCTTCACCTCCTCCATTGCATTAGGACCCTGACAAAGGCAGCATTGAGACCTGCATCCATATGTCCTTCTGCCTTCTCTCAGAAAGGAAACATTGAAGAAATTAATGATTCAAGGGGAAAGTGAAGCTCAGAAGATGACACATTTGGAAACTGTAAGGGTCCATTGTTTTTCCTGACTTACTTGCATGTCAGGAAAGCCTTTGTCCCTGAGACACTAGCACACACATCGAGGTGACCAAGATGGCCTCGCAGATATGGAACATCTTGAGCTCTGCATGGGATGCTTAAAGTTTAATTGAGATGAGTGACCCAACCTAGCTCTGTGCTTCAATCACTGTGGCACATTTATGCCACATCAGTTGCTCATGGTTAATGAGTGGATGCCTTTTGTTCCATTAGGAGTGTCAAATCTGGTGAACACGTGACAGGCCTTTATTGATAGAATGCCATATATGATACACCTGTGCCTTCTTCACTATTGCCTGCATTCACAAATTCAATATTCTTATGTGTTACTCTTGAGATTCAGCAACTGTGATGTGAAGCCACTGAGTTCTGACTAGCTCTTTAACAATGCTAATGATGTCATTGGCTTTCGTCACAAGGAGCTCTTCCTTCTTTTCTTTCTTAGCAGACTCTTGTTCACTCCTGTGGCAACAAGAGGTTAGAAGGCGACCCCAGAATTGCTTTCCTCGTGTTCGTCTTTCCCCACTGACTGCTATTCTACAGCCTTCCCTTCCCATTGACCCCCCCTTGGGTTCATCAATCCCACCCTTGCCTCACAGCCCACCACTGGTTGAAATGTTCCTGAAAGTGGAGGCCTGCATGAGTGCCACAGCACAGTGGTGTTCTTGGGGACAATGTAGGCAAAGAGCATGAGCAGTCCAACCCTACAGCCCCATCAGTGTGGTGTTCGCTACAGCAAATAGTGCTATGTATTTTCCAATCACCTTGAAGTTACCAGTGAACTGAGGTCAAACTTGTGCATGCCACCCTTTTCAAATGGGTTTGAGGCTAACATAATTTCCTGCTGGCGTGACGCAAGATTGGAAAGCCTAAGATTCCAGCGAGCAGCTGTTTTAATAGCATTCATGACATGTTAATGGATGCAAATGGTGTTCATGCCACTAGTCGGCGGGATAACCGACCTGCCCTAAACCTACCATCGGGAGAATTGCAAGCTGTTTTTCGGATTTCCAACTTCTTGCTTGCCGGTGGATTTTCTGCTCCTGCCCGCCACGAAACCCACCATGGGCGAGATGGGAGAATTCCAATTATAGAATGATTGCAGCTCAAAAGAAGGCCATTTGGCCCATCATGTCTATGCTGGCTCTCTACAAGAGCAACTCAGCTAGATCCACACCCCTCCCTTTTCTCATAGCCCTGAGAATTTGTTCTCTTCCGCTGCTTATCCAGTTCCCTTTAGGAACTCCAATTGTATCTGCCTCCACTATGCTCCTGGGTAGTACATTCCAGATCCTAATCACTTGCTGTGTGAAAAAGGTATTCCTCACGTTATTACTGTTTCTTTTGCCAATCACGTTAAAACTGATGTCTTCTGGTTTTTAACCCTTCTGCCAACTTCTACTTTTTTGGCCCCTTATAATTTTGAATACTCCTATCAAATCTCCTCTCAACCTTTTCTTCTCTAAGGAGAACAAATCCAGCTTCTCCAATCTATCCTTGTACCGAAGTGCCTTATCCATGGAACCATGCTCATAAATCTTTTCTGAACTCTCTCAAAAGCCTCACATCCTTCCTGAAGTGTGTTGCCCAGAGTTGTACACAACATTCCAGTTGGAACTGAACCAGTGTTTTACAAAGGTTCATCACAACTTCCTTGCTTTTGCCTCAATTTATGAAGCTCAGGATCCAATGTCTTTAAACCACTTTCTCAAGATGCCCTGCCACCTTAAACGATTTGTGCACACTTACCCACAAGTCTCTGTATCTTTTATTTTGTATTGCCTCTCCTCATTCTTCCTACTGAAATATATCACTTCACACTTCTCTGCATTTAACCTCATCTGTCACCTGTCCACCCATTCCACCAACTTGTCTTTGCCCTCTTGAAGTCTATAACTATTCTCCTCAGAGTTCACTACATTTCCAAGTTTTGTGTTGTCTGCCGATTTTGAAATTATGCTCTTTACTAGGAGTCTAGGGCATTAATATATATCAAGTAAAGCAGTGGTCTTAATATTGACCCATGATGCACCCCACAGTATATCTTCCTCCAGTCCAAAAAATAACCTTTTGCCACTTCTCTGTTTCCTGTCACTCAGCCAACTTTGTATCCATGTTGCTTCAACTTTGTTGGCAAGTTTATTCTGTGGCACTTCATTAAATGCCTTTTTGAAGTCCATAATCACCACATCAACCGCAATACCCTCATCAACCCTCCCTGTTACCACATCAAAAAATTTAATCAAGTTAGTTAAACGGGATTTGTCTTGAACATATCCGTGTTTGCTTTCCCTAATTAATCTGCATTTTTCCAAATGACTGGTAATTCAGCCCTGAATTATCATTTCTAAAGCCTTCCCACCATTGAGGTTCAACTGACTGGCATGTAGCTGTTGGATTTGTCTTTCAGCCCTTTGACATCACCATGTATCTAAGGACAATTGGTAGATTATGGCCACTGCCTCAACCATTTTCACCATTGCTTCCCTCAGCATTCTTGGATGCGTCTCATCCGGAACTGGTAACTTATCAACTTTAAGTACAGCCAGCCTTTCTGATACCGCCTCTTGATCAATTTTTAGCTCACCCAGTATTTCAACTACCTTCTCTTTCACTATGGCCTTGGTAAAGACGGGTGCAAAGTACTAATTTAGTACTTCAGCCATGCTCCCTCCCAGGATGTGTAGACCCTCTCTTTTTAGTCACTAATCAGCCCTATTCCTTTTACTACTCTTTTACTATTTCTATGCCGATGGAAGACTGTTGTTTTTTATATAAATTCCCAGTCTCTTCTCATGCTCTCTCTTATTTCTTTTTTTTATTTCCCATTTGAACTTTCTATATTTAGACTGGTTCTCACTTGTTTTATCAACCTGACATTTGTCATATTCCCCTTTTTTCTGCTTTATTTTATTCCCTATCTCTTTCTTTCATCATCAAGTGAGTTCTGGCTTTGTTTGTCCTGCCTTTTCCCTTCATGGGAAAGAACCTCCACTGTACCCGAACAATCTCCTCTTTAAAAATAGCCCAATGTTCCATAAGAAATAGGAGCAGGAGTAGGCAATTTGGTCCCTTTTGAGCCTACTCCGCAATTCAATAAGATCATAGCTCATCTGATTGTGGCCTTAACTCCACTTTCCTGCCTGCCCCCAATAACCCTTGATTCCCTTGTAGATCAAAAATCTATCTAAATCATCCTTTGATATATTCATTGGTCCAGCCTCCACTGCTCTCTGTGGAAGAGAATTCCAAAACCAAGAAACCTCAGAGAAGAAATTACTCTCATCTCCATCTTAAATAGATGACCACATATTTTGAAACTGTGCACCTCATTCTAGATTCCCTCATGTATTCTCTCAGCATCTACTCTGCCAAGCCCCCTCAAAATCTTATGTTTCAGTAAGATCAACTCTTATTGCTCTAAACTCCAATGAATGCAGGTCCAACCTGCTCAACCTTTCTTCATAAAACAACCCTTTCATCCCAGAAATCAACCTAGTGAACCTTCTCTGAACTGCCTCCAATGCAAGTATATTCGTCCTTAAGTAAGGAGATCAAAACTACACACATTACTCTAAGTGTGGTCTCCACAGTTGGACAGTTGTAGCAAGGCTTTCCTACTTTTATACTCCATCCAAAGGCCAACATTTAATTCACCTTCCCAATTACATGCTGTGCCTGCATGCTAACTTTTTTGCATTCTGCAGACTCCCTCCATTTTAATGCTATTCTGCTTTTCTATTCTTCCCACCAAAGCGGATAACCTCCCATGTTTCCACATAAATCCAACCTGTCAAATTTCTGCCCACTCACTTAACCTATCTATATCCCATTGCAGGCTTTTTGCATTCTCCTCACAACTTGCTTTCCTACCTATCTATCAGCAAATTTGGTTATGATACAGTCGGTCCCTTCATCTAAGTCATTAATATAGATCAGAAATAGTTGAGGCCCTAGAACTGATCCCTGTGGCACTCTGCTAGTTAGGTTGTCAACCAGAAAATGACTCATTTACCCTGACTCTTTATTTCTTAATTGTAAGCCAATCCTCTATCCATGTTTATATTGCTCCCAACACCATTGACTCTAACAGTTACGGTTCTGTTACAGTTTTACCTGCCAATCTTTGATTGCGAATTACTTTGGACAGTACTGTTCTCACCCTGCTGAAACTGGCCCTCTTTCAATTTAGTACTTTTACTTCAGATTGCTCCTTGTCCTTTTCCATGGCTAACCTAAACCTTAAGATAGTGTTGTTACAATCCCAGGTGATGCTAATACTGGACAAGTCAGATCTGAGAGTAAAACCTGGCTTGATAGGTCCTAACATTTTGTTTAGAAACGTGAAGGTACGTTTCTGAACAAATTCACGGGAGTCTGCTGATGAAATTTTAAAACAAAAAAAAATTATTAAAATAAGAGAAATGAATTAGATTACATAGACAAAAAGGTTGGAAAGATCTCAATACAAACAAAGGAAGATGATCCAATTCCCACTATTCCTTTACCCCAACAATATCTTAACAGACACATAAACCAGTGAAGAGTTACCACCAGCCCGACACACACATGGGGCAGGATTTTGAGGTTGTTGGGTGGGCGGGTCCAGGAGTGGCCGGGAAACAGTCCGCCGCATGCGATCAGCCCCCGACTGCAATTTCAGGCTGGCGGTTCAATTAAGGCACACCCAGCGTGAAACGTGGCTCGTCACTTGTCGGGAAGGGCCGAGGGGGGCAGGTGCCTGTCGGCTGCCAGGTCCGATGGTGACCCACCGACCGGTTTAAAAATGGCCCAGCCAGCCCCTAGAAGGCTGCCACAGAAGAACGTCTGTTGTGCGTTAGCGAACTCAAGTGATGGAGTCGAGTGCGGCTGGTGACACCAGGCGGGAGGGCAGGTTGGGTGGGCACTCGGCCCCCTGCTTTTTGGATGATTGCTCGCTGCCCTGCTGGTGGAGGTGGCTGCCAGGAGGGACACCTTCTCCCCAGAGATGGGAGGAGGAGGCTACCGTGCCTTACCAAGAGGGTATGGGAGGAGGTGGCAGCACTGGTGAGCAGCCATGATGTGGTGCGGCGCATATGGGTGCGGTGCTGGTAGCGGTTCAATGACCTGCTGCACTCAGGAAGGATGAGTACCGTGTTGGCATGAAACAGTGTGCAGAAGTGTTAAGGTGTGGCCATCCCCCTGAGGACCTCAGGGGTGCTAGAGTCTGAGTGCCAACTGTCTATGACACTGGAGCTGGCCAAGGGGGTGAGCCCTGGCTGCTTGGCCTGAGTGTCTTGCGGCTCAAGAGCCACAACTCGGATGTGCCCTGTGAGGTGTTCCTCAGAAGGGATTGGCCAGGCTGCAATGGCGCTGCAGGTAGAGAGTGCACTAATCAATGCTCCTCTGCCCTTTCAGGAGAAGAAGAGCCATAACCAAGCAGAGAGGACACGTACAGGCAGAGGCCCGCCCAACCTCCGGCTGCTCAGCAGGTTCATGCGGGATGCCCTCGAGCTCAAGAGCTGGCATGTTCCCCTTGCAACCAGGCATGGAGAGGCAGGGGTGCCAGACGAAGGTAAGAGCGCAGTGCACAGAGGTGAGAGTTTTGGATTGTGCAACTTTCTAGTGTAGTCCCTTCATTGATGGGAGCCTCGAACCTGGTGTCCCCATTGATCATTGAAAGACGATGGTACCATAATACAGATCTCTATTGCCTCACCAGGATGCCTGGCATGCACAGTGACAGTGTCGTGACTTTAACTAATGACATAGTCTTGTTCTCCCTTAGATTCACCAGCACATACTCGCTCTCTAGTCCCTGAAGGGCCACCCCTGACACTGGAGGACAACTGGGCTTCACTTGCACCTGACTCACAACAGCTTTTCTGAAGCAGGTGCCAGTACAGATACTAGCACCTTGGTGGGCATTAGATCGGCGGCTAGAATGTTGGCGCACATTGATAAGGGCACTTCACACTCACTAGAGGTGCAGGTGAGGCAGAGAGTGCCCAGGGTGCTGGCAGCTGGAGGACTACTGGGGACCAGGACGATGCTCAGTCAAAGGCAGATGATGAGCCTCTGGAGTCATTCATTAAGCGGCAGATGCTGGATGTCCAGTGAGATGTGTGGGAGGATCTGGTGGAGATCCATGAGAGTATGTAAGCCATGGTCTCCATTGCAGAGGAGCCCATGCGGAGCGTGAGCACTGCGTTGACCCTCACGGCTGAGTGCACTGCCTCCTCCATTGAGAAAGTGGAGACTCTCATGGAGAGGCAGCTCAAGGGACAGAATGAGGGGTTCCTGGGGTTGTGCTCAGACCTGTAAGCCCTCACACAGGCACTGAACTCAGGTAGTCACTGTCAGTGTGGGAGATGGATTGGGCACACAGTAACCAAGATAGGTGCCCGTCCATCAATGAACAGGGAGGTCCAGGGCGACCTCATGTTGGTGCACGAACTGCTTGTCATCTCTGTGGGCTCCTCTCAGAGCACACTGGATGACGGAAGAAGCTCCTCCACCCCTCCGCCAGTGACCGTCGCATCTGATGAGGCTACGATGGCTGGTGAGATGTCAGCTGTGGCAGTGGCCGTACCTCCCAAGTGGGGCCAGCACAGGCTCCACTGGCCAGAGGATGACCACCAAGGCCATCAAGGCTAACAAGACAGCAGAGTCACCAGGTTGTCTCCAATGCTGGTACCTGTGAGGGGGGCGGAGCAAGACGTAGCACTTGGAAATGTAATTAAAGGCACCATAAGCACAAGAGGGACAGTTCACAGGTGATTTTCTGTTCATTTATGTTTGGTTTATCTTTACTGGTCTGGGAATTAAGACCAGAGAAGGTTATGTTAATTCTTTTGTATTGTCAAAATGGGATAAATTTTGTTTTTGTCATAATAGCCTGAGTATGCTTCACCATTTTTTATTTTCTTGGTGCAGGGCATGCCAGTATGTAATGCTGTGTGGCTCTAAACTTTATTGCACAGGCACTGAGTGGATTTTGGGTTCAAATGAAAGGGTCATTTCAGACATCCGGGATGGAGGCAGCAGCCCTGGCATGTAGTTGAAACTGATCTTTGGTAGCCTAGCTGAAGGAGTACTGGATTAAGGCGTCCCAGCTGTCCCTGCCACCCTGGAGGTTACTGAGGTCTGCCTCCACATCCTCAGCTTTCTCCTCACCGTGTTTCTTTTCTAATTCACCACTTGACTCATCAACTGTAGCCTCTGCTGCTGTGTCAAGATCCTCTTCCTCCAGTGGGTCCCCCTTTGCAGAGCCAGATTATGGAGAGCGCAGCATGCAACCACTATCAGTGACATCTACTCTGGGGGTATTGTAGTGCACCCCCTGTCCTCTCAATCACTGCCCTTGTGGAGGCATGACATGTATTGTAATGCTTCTCTGCCTCTGTTCCTCGATGGCGGTGAGGCGTCATGAGCCACCTCTTCAACGGATAGCAATTGTCACCCACCAGCTATCCAACCAGTTGGGCTGGAGCACTGAAGAGCCTCAACACTTGGGAGTGCCTCAGGATGTAAGCATCATGGGAGCTGCCAGGATGTCTTGCACAGACTTGCAGAATCTGCATCCTGTGGTCACGCACTATCTGCACGTTCATGGAGTGGAATCCCTTCCTGTTGACGAAGGTACCTGGCTGACCCACTGGCGCCTTGATGGCCACACGTGTGCAGTCTATTGCACCCTGGATGGGGGGGAACCCAGCAATCACTGCAAAGCCTCTGGCTCGCTCAGCCTGGCTGGCCTTGTATGTATGGTAAAGAATAAATGTCAGTATCCGCCTGAACAGAGTTCCTGTCACCAGCTTGACGCAACTGTGGACAGCTGATTGGGAGACTCCACACAGATCCCCCACTGATCCCTGGAAAAAGCCAGAGGCATAGAAGTTGAGGGCACAGTGCCCCTCAGAGCCACTGGCATGGGGTGTCCATCCACACAGTTGGAGCTGATCTCAGGACCAATCTGACAAATGGGGGTCACTTTCTCCCTTGAGAGGCGGATCCTCCTTTGCCATTGTACCCGAGACATATTGAGGTAGCTGCATCACCATCTGTAAACCCTGGCAGCAAGATAGTGGTGCCTTCTGCAGCCCCTTCCACCTTGGACTTCCTGCTGGCCCTGCGCCCCTTGTGCCTGTGCCTCTCCTACCACAGGTCTATCCTCTGGAAGCTGCATTGGGACACATGGCCTCCTCTCCCTTCTGCCCCTCTCTTCCTCCTCAGAGGAGGTACCTCCAGCAGAGACCACAATCCCCATTACTAGGGTAACAGAAGGCGGTCTGATACCTGGAAGGGTCCACACGGTCTGAATTCTCCAGGGGCTTGGAGACACCAAGGAGTCCTGAAATGAAGCCTGGAAATGCTAAGAATGAAGCCCCGAACAGAGATCAAGCTGTCAAATCCCAATAAGTCAACAGCAGTAAACTATATACTAAACTCCCAACTACTAACAATGGCAATGCTGCTCACCCCTTTTATCCCACCCCTGAATGAGGTTTTTGAAAATGTCAGCTGACCGCCTGCCCGTTTTGCCCATGTGATGAGCGTGGAATTGGATGGGCAATGAAAAATCGCCGTCAATTGTCTTTTAAATGGCCTCTTAATTAATGGCAGGTGTGGCGCTGGCACCTGCTCGCACCCACCGACTGAAATATCGCGCGAGTGCGTGATGACGTCAGGACGCTCAACCGATGTCACTGTGTGCTATATGACACCTGATTGGGTCGGGCGCATGCCTGCCTGCCTGCAGGATGTAAGATTCTGCCCTTGCTTTTCTCTTGGGGCTGGCACAGTTGCAAATGGTTTTCTTCTGGTAAATTCCTAAGCGTTCCCTTGATTCTTCTCACCCAACTCGTATTTCTCCCCGAGACACACAAGAACCAGACTCTATACTTACTGTTTCTTCAACTGCAGAGCAAACAAATGATTTCCCAAAACTCAGTTTTGCAGTAGCACCTCCGCTAAACTGATCACTTTATTGAGTTCCATAACTGATTATTCAGTTGACTACTGTCCCACTAGCCTTGTAGTTATTCTTCTCAGAAAGCTCTAAAAACCTCTGCTCTTATTGACATGCACACACGCCCTGAACTCCCCACTCTCAATTGTGTCCCTGGATCACTGTTGCTAGGCAACAGTAAAACTTTTCTACTCTGTGATTTGTTTGCAAAATCACTGAACTTTTAACCCCTTTCAACCCATCTCTTTCACTTCAGGAGTTGTAAAACCTCAGTAAAAATGTATATATACAAACAAAGCCAAAGACCTGAAACCTTTTAGTCTCAATCCAGGCTCTCAGGCACCAAGGTTTATAAACAAAACCTAAATGAAATTTAAACCATTTTTACCTTTCTTAACACACATTTTTATATAAATAATATATATATTCAACTTAAAAATTATACATTGTTCATAACACTATGATCGCCGTTCCCTGAAGTTCCCCGACTGCCACCTGATTAACATGACCTACCTCATTCTCCAGACCCAAACTCAGCAACGTCTCTTTCTTTATTAGGCAAGTAACATACTGATGAAGAAAATTCTCCTGAAAACATTTCAGAAATTCTCCCCTTCTCTACCCTTTATTATTTTGATCTATAGGAGGATAATAATTAAATACATTATCACTACTCAATAGTTTTTGCACCTCTCTCTAATTTCCCAGCACACTTGCTCTTCTAGACTGGTTGGTGGCCAATAGAACACACCCAGTAGTGTAATGGTACCTCTATTGTTTTTGAACTCTAATCCTTGACCCCTCCAGGACGTCCTTTCTCTCCAGCTTTGTAATATTTTCATTGATCATTACAACCAGCACTCTTCAGTTCTTTCCTTCCCTATTTTTCCTGAATACCTTGTATCCGGCAATATTTAGTACCCAGTCCTACCCTTTTTTTTTGAGGAGGAGCATGAGCAGGTCAGGAATACTCTGAAGCAGACTAGGAGGAGTCTGCTACATGTCAGGATCATTGTGAAGCAGGCCAGGAGGAATGTGAAAACAGGTCACGATCACTGCAAAATAGACTTAGAGGAGTTTGCAGCAGGTTGGGATCAGTACAAAGCAGGCCAGGAGGAGTGTGCAGCAGGTCGGGATCACTGAAATAAGAGAGAAAAGAACATCAAACTCTGATATTGCAGGAAGGCCATGAATTGATTGGCTAGCAAGTATTGTAGCTTTGTTTCCCTTTCTCGAAAGTTGAGAAGTTATCTAAGCAGCTGGGAAATAAAAAATATATATTTTTTGATAATAAGGGTTAAGTAAAGTATTTTAATTAACCTATCTATATTTAAATGACAACAGAAGAAAAGTGAGTAGCTGGTGAGTTTTTTTTCGGTAGTAAGTTTTATTACCTAATGGATAGGGTAATAGTAAGGCAGCTCTGACCACTGGAGTTCATGTCCTGTTCCATGTGGGAACTCCAGACATTTTCTGTCTCCTGGACAACCATACGTGCAGGACGTGTTATCAGTTGCAGCAACTCAAGCTCTGGGTTTAGGAGCTTGAGAGCTGGCATCACTGTGGTGCATCCTTGAGGCTGAGAGCTTTGTGAATAGCACATTTGTCAACATGGTCAGCACCCAGCTCATGAGTTTGCAGGGAATGGGTGACCACCAGGCAGTCAAGATAAAATAGGCAGGTAATACAGGCGTCCCCTGAGTGCATCTCACTCTCCAAACAATATTCAATTTTGAATACTGATGAAAATGATGGTTCATTTGGAGGTTCAGCCAGAGCCTTGTCCATGGGTCCATGGTCCATGTCCTTGTCCATGCAGCTGGCTAAGCTGTACAGCGGGGCATGAAGAAGACTGGAAGAGCAATTGTGATAGGAGATTCGATAGTCGAGAAACAGGCAGGTGTTTCTATGGTTGCAGACATGAATCCAGAATGGTACATTGCTTCCCTGGTGTCAGGGTCAAGGATGTCACTGAACAGCTGGAAAGCACTCTGAGGGGGGAAGGTGAACAGCCAGCAGTTGTGGTTCACATTGGTACCAATGACGTAGTTGGAAGGGGGATGTGATCCTGTAGTCAGAATTTAGGGAGCTATGTAGGAAATTAGCAAGCAGGACTTCAGAAGTAGTAATACTGGATTACTCCTGGTATCATGCCCAAGTGAGTATTGAACTAGGAGGATAAAACAGATGAATTTGTGGCTGGAGAGATGGTGCAGAAAGAAGGGCTTTAGATTCCTGGGACATTGGGATCAATGTTATGGCACAGCGGATAGTAAATGCTGAGCTGCTCAAATCCCAGAGGGCAACTTGAAACAGCTGCCACAACTGTTTGCCTTGAAATCAGTAGTAAAGAGCCCGCCACGACTTGAGGTTTCCAAAAGCAAATAAAAGTCAAATAAAAACTTTAGGCGGGATTTTCTGTACCCGCCTGCTGCCGCGATCATCCGGTCCCGCCGCAAGTCAAGGAGCAACCCAGAGTAAGAATAATTAATTGGGGGAAAATCCCGGCCTTTATTTTTTCATTAATAACATGTCAGAGTCACATGAGGGGACGTTTCATAATATTCATAAAATCTTTAATTTAAAAAAAAAATCAGTTCCTGCCTCAGGGAGATTATGTAGTGCACACTTGCGCATATGCACGAAATTCGCACTTGCTCCTGCTCTTTCCGATTTTTATTAATTACCTAGACCTTGGTGTACAGGGCACAATATCAACATTTGCGGATGATACAAAACTTGGAAGTATTGTGAAGCATAGAACTTCAAAAGGAGATAGACAGGTTGGCGGAACGGGCAGACAAGTGGCAGATGAAATTAATGCAGAGAAGTGTGAAGGGTAGAATTCTAAAGTGGGTGCAGGAGCAGAGGGACCTGGGTGTATATGTGCATAAATCATGGAAGGTGGCAAGTGGTTAATAAAGCATACAGCATTCTGGGTTTTATCAATAGAGCATAGAGTACAAAAGCAAGAAAGTTATATTCAACCTGTATAAAATTCTGGTTTGACCTCTATTGGAGTATTGTGTCCAGTTCTAGGCACCACACTTTAGGAAGGATGTGAAGGCATTAGAGAGGGTGCAGAAAATGTATACAAGAATGGTTCCAGAGATGAGGAATTTCAGTTATGTATAAAGATAGGAGAAGTTGGGAGAGTTCTCCTTGAAGAAGAGAACATTGAGAGCCGATTTGATAGAGGTGTTCAAAATCATGAGGGGTCTGGACAGAGTACATAGCGAGAAACTTTTCCCAGTGGAAGGATCAAGAACCAGAGGGTAAAGATATAAGGCAACTGGGAAAATAAACAATGGTGACATGAAGAAAAACTTTCTCACTCAGTGAGTGGTTAGGATCTGGAATGCACTGCCTGAGAGTGTGTTGGAGGCACAGTCAACTGAGACTTTTTAAAGGGAATTGGATCATTATCTGGAAAAGAAAAAAATACAGGACTATTGGGAAAAGGTAGGGGAGCGGCTTTAGGTGAATTGTTCCTTTAGAGAACAGACACAAAGGGTCGAATGGCCTCCTTCTGTCCTGTAACCATTCTACGGTTCTAGGTTATCACTACAATGTCATATTTTCATACGGCTATTTGCATCTGCAGTTTACCAACCTTATTTACCATATATTTAAATACCTGCAATGTAAATTAATTTAGACCTTGTTGCATTACCTGTTGGGCCTGACCCCACCTAAAACCTTATGGCCAGGACCCCCCGCAGTATGTCTCCCACTGGCAGATGCGACGAGTCATTTAAATCTCAATTCAGTTCGGTGGGACCGTAATATCCTGCTTGGTGGGAGGGACCCTAAAATCCTGGCCTATATCTTATTCCAGTGCCATATGTCTCTCCCAATCTTTTACACTTGTTTATCCTTCCTAATGCTACATCCTGGCTCACATCCCTCTGCCAAGCTACTTCAAACTCTCTTGAGCAGAGCAGGCAAACCATCCCATGAGGACATTGGTCCTGGCTCTGAGATGCAATCCATCTGGCCTGTGTAGGTCCCACCTACCAAAGAACTGGTTCCAATGTCACAGGAATCTAAAACTGTCATCTCCCCAGCCATGTCTTCATCTGCTGTATCCTCCCATTTCTATATTCACTGGCGCGTGGCACCGGGAGTAATTCGGCAATTAGTACCTTGAAGACTCTGGTGACCTAAAATTTGCCTGGTGGACCTCAGCCCTCTTTCTAACAATGTTGTTGGTACTGATGTGGATCACAACCCCTGGCTTTTCACCTTCCACCCTCAAGGTGCTCTGCATCTGCTCAGTGACATCCTTGACCCTGCATCAGGGAAACATCATGCCATCCTGGATATACATCAGCAGCCACAGAAATGCCTGTTTCTTCCACTAACTATAGATTCTCTCATCACTATTGCTTTCCTAATCTACTCCTGCCCCCCACTGTACAGATGAGTCACTTGTGATGTTATGTACTTGTCTCTGGCTGTACTCCATAGATGAATCATCACTCTCAGCAGTATTCAGAACTGAATACTGGATGCAAAGTGTGGTGCAGTCAGGGGACTCCTGTTCTAACTGCTTAGTCTTCCTTGACTGCCTGGCGGTCACCCATTCCCTCTCCACCTGCGTACCCTTAAGCTGCGAATGACCACACCTAGAAACATGGAGCTCTCAGCCTTGTGGAAGGACTGCAGTGACTCCAATTGCTGCTCTAGCTCCAAAGCTTGGAGCTTGAGCTGCAGCAGCTAACATCACCTGATGCATCTGTGGTTGTCCAGGACACGAGGAGCATCCTAGAGTTCCCATGTGGAACAGGATATGCATTTCATGGGATTGAGGTGCCATACAATGTCTCTATTGATCAGACTAACTTACAGAAATAAATAAAGACTTTTTAATGACCTATATAAATACACTCGTCAGCTGCTTACCTATCACACTTTCCCTTGTGCTGATGACGCTTTTAGTATTTTTTAACCTGTTACCTGATGCTTATGCTCACTCCATTCTGCTGCTCCACCCCTAAACTCCTCAGGTCCTTGGTCCTTACCTTTTTAGCTTTCAAAACAACCAATCACCTACCTGTTGTCCTATGATGTCACTCCTTGATATTCTGTTGATCTGTTCTTGCAGTGCTTTTTCTCTCACTCATATATATATATATATGTGTGTATGTTAATATATATGTCCATTATATTAATTCCCGTTGTGCTCTCAGGTCTCCTGATGTTCTCACATCACTCTATCTCTCTCCACCACTCCTTTTCTCCCACTTCCCCCTCATCCTGCAGTGTCTTCTAATTATGAAGATGCAGAAACTCTTACTTTCCTCCCTTCCCACACTGCAATCCTTCACTTATACCTTTCTTCTTTCAGATACCAAGGAACTGCCACCTGCTCAAGTGAGGGTCCTGGAAGGTGAAGTGCAAGAAGATCAGAGCACAGATCATGAAGAAATACCATTACTCAATCTCACATTTGCAACAAATAGCTCAAATACTTTCACTGCTTTAACCTTAGAATGTAGCATAGAGTTAGGATCTGCACATGGTGAGTCACTGAGCATAAGTGACTGGCAGCCAAGGCAGAGGAATAGGGTACCACAGATGTCAGCTCACCAGAAATTAAGGTCACACAAGAGCCTGTTGCAGAGGAGTGAGATGAGCTCTTCGATGGGGTGCTGTACAAAAAAACGGCTGATGGACATGAAAAATGAAATGGTGACAGAAACCTGTGCTCAATGTCAGGCAGTGTGCAGGAGTCTGGCACCAATGAACCCCAAAACCAATTGGAGCTAGCTGCTCTTAAGTTTATTACAACATGCTCCTGTGTGGTGCTCCCCCTCTGCTTGTAGCTGAGGTGGAGGCAGGCTGCATGGTGACCTTGTTGACCAGTGGTTTTGGAAGGCCTTGGCAGCTGTCCTTTGGCTGCCTGAGGACTGAAGGGTCTTGGCATACTGAGGGGCTCCTGCACAGCCTCCTGTATATTAACAACAACTTGAGGCATTGGGTCACTGGCAGAGAGGCTGAGGAGCCACTCTCCACACACTTGAGAGAAGCCCCCCCAAGAGGTCCTGCTCCCTCATAATGCACACTTGTACCTTCCTATTAGACCTGAGATGAATGAGGAACTGATGGAGAATCCAGGCACCTTGGCCCCCTCTCACCTTGTCATTGCTGCACAGAGCTCATGGACAAGCACTGACATGCAGGTCTGCGCACATCTCCAGCAAACACTGACTGGTCTGCAAAATACTGCGGATGCTGGAAATCTGAAATAAAAACAGAAAATGCTGGAAAACCTCAGCAGGTCTGGCAGCATCTGTGGAGAGAGAAAGAGTGTTAACGTTTCGAGTCCATATGACTTCAGTCTGTGAAGAAGAGTCATATGGATTCAAAATGTTAACTCTGTTTCTCTCTCCACAGATGCTGTCAGATCAAGTGGTCTGCAGGAGCTGGTTCTCCATGAGGGTCGCCAGTCTCTCGATGGAGGAAGCCAATTGTGCACCTGTCAGATACATGACAGCACTCAAGGTTTGGATGGACTACTCCATCATGCATGCTTCTGTGCACATAACCTCTGCAAGTTCCACCAGATGTTTCCTTACCTTAGGCTGCAGTTGCAGCATTTGCTGCATTGCAATGACTCCAGAGGCTTATCATCAGCATGAGGCTCAGCATGGGCCTGGCCTCCCACAGCCCTCCCAATTGTCAGTGGTCTTGGCTTTCACTGTCTCTGTCAGCTGCTTGGCTGCTTCTGTGATTATACTTACCAGGCTGTGACCCAAATGTAAGTGCAAATGGATATCCACCAACATGAGAGTATCTGCACAGGTGGAGGGTGAGAGGGAATGATGTGATGGTGTGTACAATGAGGCTCCTTTCCGCTCCTCAGTGATGGGTAACTATCCCCTGGTCACTGCAGTTCTCTGTTCTTCGACCTGACCTGCATGAGAGAAAAGTTATAATGGAGGGTTATGCACTTTCCATTGTTGCACTTGTGGCACTGGATCCATATTCTTGGGGGGTGGTTACCCCATGTCTGCTGACCTTGTCTGCAATCCCTGTGCAGGCCTGCTTGGTGAATCACCCCTGTCTCTGTCTCCCGGGGGAAAAGGACCTCCTGCCTTGCCCTTGCAAAAGGCATCATTGAACGATGGAGCCACCTGGTATCTTCCTTCTGACATTCTCTCTGCTGCTTTCCTTCCTCTCATCAGCTTTCCAGGCAGTTGTTATTACATTCAGTGCTGGCAGCTCTAGAAATATGATGCCAGCACTTGCTGCAGTGTGATCTGATGCCATCTCTCTGGCTTCTTACGCTCTCTCAGTAGTCAGCCCCTGCGCTTCAACACTGCTAATTGGCTGGTCAGCACAAGTTAGCATGCTTCCAGCCAATCCCTGCCCAAGCAGAAGCGGCTCCCACTTTCGGTCCTGATGGTCAGATCTGTGGCCTAGCTGCAAAATTCAGCTCTCAGATTGTAGTTTTGATTATATATATAAAAATTGTCTAGACATCTGAGAGCAGAGTGGTTAGGATTATTAGTAAAAATGCTATTAATAGCTAAGGATGTAGTTACTTCTGCTAAATTTGTTATGCATTGGGTAAACTTAGTACCATAGGTTCCATGTCACCAGAAAACTAGGCTGATATTTTCATAACAGGGCCATTTTCCCACATTCAATAGATATAGTCTTTGTTTATGTTCAATTTGGTGTTTAACAATATTTACAAGTAATAGATCTTTATATGTTTACTTTCTAAGTGTAAGGGGCACTTCTAAAGTTCATTGTGTCCCTGCTTATTGAGAATATATAACCAATATTCATCCATGAGGGAATTCTCATTTCAGTTTATTCATGACTGTCCTTTTTATTTGTCTCATGCTTTATAATCTGAAAGATGCAGCCTACTGATGTTTTGAGCCCTGAACTAAATTCTTCAGACGTGATTGAGGGATTGTTTTGTCTAAGCACCAGTCTGTTCCACAAAGATTAGGACAGGTCCATTTTGTCTTTTGTTTTCCTATATTTACAAGAAAGCCACTGTATGTCTTCCCAGAACCAAAATAAATGACAACAGGACTTGTATATCCAGACCAATGGGATGACAGTTCTGACCAGGGTTTCTATTCCAAACACATTTTGTTTGGTCTTTTCCCACTGTGACAATATATACCCTGCCGAGTAATTAGATGTGATAGAGTGTGAGCTCCTGATGGAGGCCAGCTGGCACATTAATCATATTAAGCGCCTATTGTAATTAAGAAAGCAGTTTGAGAAGAATCTTTTGAATTATATGCTATAAAATGTAATCGATACTTCTTGCAGAGCTGCTCAAATTTCACACAGGCTGTTAAATTATATTCAACATATCCAACACATAGCAGTAACTTTCTAAAATTATGTTATTGTAAATGGTCATGAGGAACAGGACAGAACAATATATAAACAGCTCATGGAGTAACCAGGACCAGGCTTCACTGTAGAACAACTCTCTTAGCCACTAAACATAGTGTCAAACCATTAACTAGGCACATGTATTGACAAACAATGTAACCCTTCCATAATATTCAGGTTTTTACTCTACAGTTTCTTGGGTTCGACATCACATCACCTTTGTAAGTGGATTTTGTCCCTTATGACATGGGGAAGGTATTTGCTCCTATATGGGCATGAGAATAGACACGGATGGGCATGTAACTTCTTCCTGCTGGCTGGAGTGTTGATTTGCCAGCCCCATTTCATTCCTGAGCCATTCTGTCAGCTGTTCAGGGAAGGAACAGCTACCCACCTCCTAGCAGCAGGTAGCTAGTTAAATTATTTTAAGGCCAATTAAAACCAATTATGAGAGGCTGACTGGAAAATTCCAGTTAGCCTGCAGGGCCTCATGGTCTTAGGAGGATGGCAGTTGAATGGGAGTGGCCTTCTGGGGGCAAACCTGAGTTCCAGTGCTTGAAGATGCCTATGAGGCTATTATTATGACACTGCCGATGGTAAAGGCTGAGTTGTTCAAATCCCAGAGGGAAACTTGAAACAACTGTCATAGCCCATTTTTCCAATTTTGTTGCCCATTTTTGCAACATGTTTTGAGATGCAGGCTTCGAATAAGATCACCGAGTCTCAAGAGGTGTTTTTATAAAACTAAATTAAACATTTATTCATACAAGAAAGATTGTAAACACAATCATACGTTTACAAAATTACTACTTTAATAACTACAAAAATCCCCTAAATAATCTGACTCTCAGTTACACCCCTGTTAAGGCAACAGTAGAAAATCTCAGATTTAAACAGACACCTGGCAAAGCACACCCTGGACAGTTGCATTCAAAATGAGTTTCTTTCAGTTCTGTGTCCTTGCAGACAGCAGCTTCAGGTTTGCAGGCTGGAGGCTTCTCACACTTGTTGGATCTTAAAATGTCTCTCCCTTACACACAATCCCCTTCACCTTTATACATATCTTTCTCTTTGAATGTAAATTTCCCATTGTATCACTAGGCTTTTAATGTTACCTCGTCTAACAATAACATCCTTTTATCCCACCAATTTTATTAGTAAGCTAAAAAAAAATAAACACATTGCTTGGCATCTTCTAGCTAGGTGTAAGATTTGACCCACAGTCTTGAATGGTTTCTTTTAACAAATGCATGCAGGACAAGCTGGTACACAAGAGGGAGAGGTCTTGAGGTAGACCAGTGGCGGAATGCCCAAAATCAAGGTCCTCATGGAATTTTTAAACAGAGCCATCCAGCTGGTTGGCCATGATCTGTACCGGTCCGGTGCTGATGGTGAGGTCGGAGCTGCTCTACCAAGTGAGGATCCAGCAGTGCAACATATATCAGACAACCATGCTGTGAGTGATGTGTCCTCTTTCACAGGTCACTGCCATGCACTAATTATCTCCCCTTGCTTTCGTAGGCACATCTGGGAAACAGCCAACGGAGTCCACGTCAAAAACATAAACAGAAGTACCTGGAAAAACTCAGCAGGTCTGGCAGCATCGGCGGAGGAGAGCACAGTTGACGTTTCGAGGCCTCATGACCCTTCAACAGAACTAAGTAAAAATAGGAAAGGGGTGAAATATAAGCTGGTTTAAGGGGGGAGGCGGGGTGTTGGGACAAGCAGCCAGTAATAGGTAGATATAACCGAAAGATGTCACAGACAAGAGGACAAAGAGGTGTTGAAGGTGGTGATATTATCTAAAGGAATGTGCTAATTAAGAGTAGAAGGCAGGACAGGCAAGGTACAGATAGTTCTAGTGGGGGTGGGGGAATACTAAATGGTAGAGATAAACAATGGGTGGGAATACATTTAAAAATAATGGAAATAGGTGGGAAAAGGAAAATCTATATAAGTTATTGGAAAAAACAAAAAGAAGGGGGAAGAAACGGAAAGGAGTGGGGATGGAGGAGAGATTTCAAGATCTAAAATTGTTGAACTCAATATTCAGTCTGGAAGGCTGTAAAGTGCCTAGTCGGAAGATGAGGTGCTGTTCCTCCAGTTTGCGTTGAGCTTCACTGGAACAATGCAGCAAGCCAAGGACAGACATGTGGGCAAGAGAGCAGGGTGGTGTGTTGAAATGGCAAGCGACAGGAAGGTCTGGGTAATGCTTGTGGACAGACCGAAGGTGTTCTGCAAAGCGGTCACCCAGTCTGCGTTTGGTCTCTCCAATGTAGAGGAAACCGCATTGGGAGCAACGAATACAGTAGACTAAGTTGAGGGAAGTGCAAGTGAAAAGCTGCTTCACTTGAAAGGAGTGTTTGGGCCCTTGGACGGTGAGGAGAGAGGAAGTGAAGGGGCATGTGTTGCATCTTCTGCGGTTGCATGGGAAGGTGCCGTGGGAGGGGGTTGAGGAGTAGGGGGTGATGGAGGAGTGGATCAGGGTGTCACGGAGGGAACAATCCCTATGGAATGCCGTCAAGGAGGGTGAAGGAAAGATGTGTTTGGTGGTGGTGTCATGCTGGAGTTGGCGGTAATGGCGGAGGATGATCCTTTGAATGCGGAGGCTGGTGGGCTGATAAGTGAGGACAAGGGGGACCCTATCATGGTTCTGGGAGGGAGGAGAAGGCGTGAGGGCGGATGTGCAGGAGATGGGCCGGACACGGTTGAGGGCCCTGTCAACCACTGTGGGTGGAAAACCTCGGTTAAGGAAGAAGGAGGACATGTCAGAGGAACTGTGGCATCATCAGAACAGATGCGATGGAGGCGAAGGAACTGAGAGAATGGGATGGAGTCCTTACAGGAAGCGGGGTGTGAGGAGCTGTAGTCGAGGTAGCTGTGGGAGTCGGTAGGCTTGTAATGGATTTTGGTGGACAGTCTATCACCAGAAATTGAGACAGAGAGGTCAAGGAAGGGAAGTGTCAGAGATGGACCATGTGAAAATGATGGAGGGGCGGAGATTGGAAGCAAAGTTAATAAATTTTTCCAGGTCGTGACTAGAGCATGAAGCAGCACCGAAGTAATCATTGATGTACCGGAGAATGAGTTGTGGGAGGGGGCCGGAGTAGGACTGGAACAAGCAATGTTCCACATACCCCATAAAGAGACAGGCATAGCTGGGGCCCATGCGGGTACCCATAGCCACACCTTTTATTTGGAGGAAGTGAGAGGAGTTAAAGGAGAAATTGTTCAGTGTGAGAACAAGTTCAGCCAGACGGAGGAGAGTAGTGGTGGATGGGGATTGTTCGGGCCTCTGTTCGAGGAAGAAGCGGAGAGCCGCCAGACCATCCCGGTGCGGGATGGAGTTGTAGAGGGATTGGACGTCCATGGTGAAGAGGAGGTGGTTGGGGCCAGGGAACTGGAAATTGTTGATGTGACGTAAGGTGTCAGAGGAATCACGGATGTAGGTGAGAAGGAACTGGACAAGGGGAGAGAGAAGGGGGTCAAGATAGTGAGAAATGAGTTCTGTGGGGCAGGAACAGGCTGACACGATCGGTCTGCCAGGCCAGTACTGTTTGTGAATTTTGGGTAGGGGTTAGAAGCGGGCCGTCCGAGGTTGGGTAACTATCAGGTTGGAAGCTGTGGGCCTCCAATCAAGCCCCGAAGGAACTTCTGGAGGGGAATTTGGAGGCACCCTCCCTGAAGTCCTGTCACACTGCTCACCCACATCCCCCAACAGAGCAGAGACACAGACCTCGCTGGGACCTAGTTTTAGAGTAGCCCCGGGATCACAATCTGGTGAGCACAATGCACTGTCTGATCCACAGCAGGCGGAGGCAGGGACTTCCCAGGTGTCTGGCACTCAGAGGACTGCTGGAGGCCAGAACGTTGCTAATTTTGAGTCAGATGACGAGCCTCTGGTCATACCTCAGTTGCTGGAGCTGCAAAGGCAAATTTGGGAACACCAGGAAGGGATGTCCATTGCATTCCTCAGATTGCAAGGCATGATAGAGGAGTCAGTCCGCCTTCAGGGTGAGGTGATAGTGCCGGCATGCCAATGCACCGAGGTCAACACTGGCAGGCTGGCGGCTGCAATTGGGGCCTTGGTCCAGGAGTTCACACCTGCACTGATGCGCGGGCTCAACTCTATCGCTGATGCCATAGTTGGCCTCCAACAATGTGTACGCGAGAGGGGTGCTGGGTAGCTTGATCTCATTCCAGCTAACCCTGCTCCTCAAAGAGTCAGCCTGGAGCCCACAGGCAACCAGTTGGAGGAGGAGCAGCAGCTGCACACTCCGGGCCCATCCATCCAGGTGACTCTGGGAGTGTCCGGCCCATCCGACTTCCCTCTTCCTGTGACCTCAGCAGCTACAGCTCCACAGGCTGAGGAGGGTGCCACTGTCACACAGGATGACTCCGAAAGCAGGCTGGGGCCTTCCAAGTCTCGGCCCTCCAGACGACCCCCGCCAAAGTCATCATAAACAGGGCGTCACAGTCAGCAGGCTGCCTCCACCTCCACCTGGATGTTTGGGGAGCAACAAGACGTAGTGGCAGGGTTAGGAAAGTTAAGGAGAAATACTTGCACAGCCTGGGCACGGGCGTTAATCACTTGTACATATTGTCACTATTGTCAATAAATTCCCAAGAATGTCTCCCTGCCTATGGCTCCTTGTTCTGATGAGCAGTGTTCTTGTCACTCAGATGTGAAATCTTTCTGCACAAGATAAAGGTGGGTGTCTCAGTCCAGGGCCTCTTCCCTGTGCTCTGTGCAGCCTTCAGACCAAAGTGACGGTCCAGTCTCACACTCCCTGGAAACATTGCTAATGCCTGCACCTCAGCGGTGCGTGTCATTGCTGCCAGAATGTAGTGGGCAGTTGCCACAGAGTTGTCTCATTCTCTCGATGAGCTCTCAGCACCTTTAAGGAAGGGCTATCCACCATCTCTTCAGCATCTGTGACCACTTTTGATGTGCTCCAGCTCCTGGAGGGCTCAGGTGCTGAAGGCGGACAAAGCATCAGAACTTCTAAAGTTGCATGGCTGTGTCTCTAAGATATGACCCGGATCACAGAGCACAAGTGAGCTGCCCTCGGTCAGACAGAAGTCAGACATTCTCAGAGGCTGTGTGAAGATTTATGGAGTGTCCTCATGTACGTCATCATTATCCTCTTGCAATTGAGTGACCACTGCAACTCCATGACAGGAGCATTCTCACAAAGGGTCTTCATGCTGCCATAAGCCAGGCTGGAGTCAAACATTCGCAGATGCAATGAGAGATCTATGGGGTCACCTCACTGCATGTCTTCATCATCCTCCACAAAGCTAGCAGCTAGGAGGGCCTCCCGAGCATGCCTGCCTCATCTAGCCAGTGCGAGGGCCTCATCCCTGTCATCGCCGCCTTTGAGGACCTCCTCAGCCTCATCCCCATTGGTGTACTCCTCATCGGAGGAGGCATGCAGCTCCTTCATCTCCTCCTCAGCCAGCTCGTCTCCCTGTTGCAGTGCCAGGTTGTAAATGGTGCAGCAGGTGACAATGATGTATGACACCCTCTGTGGACTGTATTACAGAGCTTCACCAGACTGGTCCAGGCACCAGAACCTCATTTTCAGCATCCCGATGGTCTGCTCCACCAAGTTGTGAGCTGCAGCATGAATCTCATTGTACCGTTGCTCTGCTGCAGTCTGAGGCCGTCACACGGATGTCAGCAGCCACGGCCTCTGCGGGTAGCCCTTGTCCCCGAGGAGCCATCCCTGCAGCTTCTGTGGACCCTGGAAGACTGCAGGGATCTACGAGCGACTCAGGATGTAGGTGTTATGCACATTCCCTGGACACCGTGCGCACACCTTAAGGATGCATTTCTGGTGGTCGCACACCAACTGCACATTCAGTGAGTGAAATCCCTTGCGGTTGATGTAGTCCACCGTGTGTAGCAACGGAGAACTGAGTGCCACATAGGTTCAGTCAATCGCACCCTGCACCTGTGGGAATCCAGAGATCCGGGAAAATCTGATTGCCCTTACATCCTGGCTGTCACGGTCCTGGGTGAAATGCACAAAGTTGTGTGCCCTCGAGATTATGGCATCCGTGACATCATGGATGCATTTGTGGGTGACGGCTTGTGATATCCCACAGTGGAGCCCTGAAAGGAGCCACTGGCATAGAAATTAAGTGCCGTGGTCACTTTCACAGCCATCGGCAGTGGATGCCCTCTCTGTCCCCTTGACGCCAAGTCCTGCAGTAAGTGGCAGATGTGAGTGACCAGATTCCTAGACATGTGCAGTCATCAGCGATACTGGTTCTCGGTCATCTGCAGGAATGACAGGCAACATCTCTGGACCCTGGATGTCACTGGGTGCCGATCAGTCACGGCTTGCTGTCGCTCCTGGGCAGCATGTGTAGGGCCCCAGAAGCCCCTTCTTCCTGAGTTGCTGCTCCTGCCTTTGTGTGGACAGATGCCTCAGTTGCTCTCTCTACCGTCTTCTCTGCTCTCTGTAGGCCATCAGGCACACAGCTTGGTCACCACGCTCTATGCTCCTGATGTGGTCCTCCTGCGGCATGAGAGACAGGTGTGGTAGCATGGATGTACTTAGCAGCTTTCCTGGCCCTGTGTGATGGCCCCTTAATGCTTCCCAGTGAGTGCTGGACACCCCTCGGATAGCCACAGATGAGTGCGCTGCATGGCTGCCCTGTCAACCTGTGACATGAGGGAGACTGCTCCTAACTGGGATGCTGAGATTGCAAGGGGCTGTAAGCATCTCCAGCGGTGATTGCTACATGGCCAGCGTTGGCGAGGCGACTATACAATATGCGCAGTCCAATTGCTTCGCAGTCCAGTAAAGTGGTCATGGACTCGCAGTCTGTGCCGGGGTGGTGTGTGGGTGCAGGAGGAGGTAAGGTCTGGAGCACTTGGTGGCACTTTGGTGCCAGATCGTTGCTTATGTGGGCGGGCAGTATAGGAGCCCGACCCCAATCATATCACAGTCGCCTCCGAGGCTGGACAGCAGTTGCCCTCCGGACAGCCCCCCGACAACAGTCGCCTCCATGGCAGGGCCTCCCCTGGTACCCCTGTAGCCTGCAAATCAACAGGCGATCCTGGCGAGCTCTGCAGAATGATGCTGTTCACTCACCTCCAGTGCCCTCAAAGTGAAGGCCACCAAGTGCACGTCACCTGTATGCTGTTGTAAAACATGCTGACGTGCTTTCTCGCTGACATGGATGGACAACCTGGCAGGGTTCCAAGAACCTGGCAGGATGGCCTTTTAATGATATGCTGATGTATTACAATGAGCTCCCCGATGACCATTGGTGGGAATCTTTGCCCGTTGTTGAGCAGATGATTGCAACCTGCCTTCCCACTGTCATGAAACCGATTGCCATATTGTCCGCGCATGCCACCTATCACGCCCGCTGCCAGCAGACAAGGAAAATTCCATCTATTGAATCTGACAGACAAGTGCCTGACACACAAATCAAGCCACTGATGATGCATGACATCCTAGACAGACCATGGATGAAGCTGGGAGTAGACCTCTTCACTCTAGCAGGAACTGATTACCTTGTCACTGTAGACTACTATTGTGACTATTGGGAGTTAGCCAGCTGACTTCAACGACGACTGGTGAGACTGTAGAATGCCTGAAAGCACACTTCAGTCGTTATGGCATTACTGACAATGTGATGAGTGACAATGGCCCTCAGTTCATGAGTGAAGAATTCAGCCGCTTCACAAAGGATTGGCAATTCAACACCATACATCATTTCCGCACAAAAACAGAAATAACTGGAAAAACTCAGAACAAAGTTCACGTTTCGAGTACTCATGACTCTTCAACAGAACTAAGTAAAAATAGGAGAGGGGTGAAATATAAGCTGGTTTAAGGTGGGGGGTGGGGGGAGAAGTGGGGGGGTTGGTTGTAGGGACAAGCAAGCAGTGATAGGAGCAGATAACCAAAAGATGTCACAGACAAAAGAACAAAGACGTGTTGAAGGTGGTGATATTATCTAAAAGAATGTGCTAATTAAGAATGGATAGCAGGACACGCAAGGTACAGATAGCTCTAGTGGGGGTGGGGTGAAATAAGACTAAAAGGGCATAAAAGGTATAGATTTAAAAATAATGGAAATAGGTGGGAAAAGAAAAATCTATATAAATTATTGGAAAAAACAAAAGGGAGGGGGAAGAAATGGAAGGGGGGTGGGGATGGAGGAGGGAGTTCAAGATCTAAAGTTGTTGAACTCAATATTCAGTCCAGAAGGCTGTAAAGTGCCTAGTCGGAAGATGAGGTGCTGTTCCTCCAGTTTGCGTTGAGCTTCACTGGAACAATGCAGCAAGCCAAGGACAGACATGTGGGCAAGAGAGTAGTGTGGAGTGTTAAAATGGCAAGCGACAGGGAGGTCTGGGTCATTCTTGCGGACAGACCGAAGGTGTTCTGCAAAGTGGTCGTCCAGTCTGCGTTTGGTCTCTCCAATGTAGAGGAAACCGCATTGGGAGCAACGAATGCAGTAGACTAAGTTGGGGGAAATGCAAGTGAAATGCTGCTTCACTTGAAAGGACTGTTTGGGCCCTTGGACAGTGAGGAGAAAGGAAGTTAAGGGGCAGGTGTTGCATATTTTACGTATGCATGGGGAGGTGCCGTAGGTGGGGGTTGAGGAGTAGGAGGTGATGGAGGAGTGGACCAGGGTGTCACGGAGGGAACGATCCCTATGGAATGCCGCCGGGGGGGGTGAAGGGAAGATGTGTTTGGTGGTGGCATCATGCTGGAGTTGGCGGAGGATGATCCTTTGAATGCGGAGGCTGGTGGGGTGATAAGTGAGGACATGGGGGACCCTATCATGTTTCTGGGAGGGAGGAGAAGGCGTGAGGGCGGATGCACGGGAGATGGACCGGACACGGTTGAGGGCCCTGTCAACCGCCGTGGGTGGAAAACCTCGGTTAAGGAAGAAGGAGGACATGTCAGAGGAACTGTTTTTGAAGGTAGCATCATCAGAACAGATGCGACGGAGGCGAAGGAACTGAGAGAATGGGATGGAGTCCTTACAGGAAGCGGGGTGTGAGGAGCTGTAGTCGAGGTAGCTGTGGGAGTCGGTAGGCTTGTAATGGATTTTGGTGGACAGTCTATCACCAGAAATTGAGACAGAGAGGTCAAGGAAGGGAAGGGAAGTGTCCGAGATGGACTATGTGAAAATGATGGAGGGGTGCAGATTGGAAGCAAAATTAATAAATTTTTCCAGGTCCTGACGAGAGCATGAAGCAGCACCAAAGTAATCATCGATGTACCGGAGAAAGAGTTGTGGGAGGGGGCCGGAGTAGGACTGGAACAAGGAATGTTCCACATACCCCATAAAGAGACAGGCATAGCTGAATCCAGTGAAGCAGGATTAAGGAACACTGGGCAGTTTTTAAGGGTGTATCCTTGGTGCTGTGGAGGTGGCAAGAAAAATAGACACTCAGTGCCCTGGCTTTGAACATGGTCAGCTTACCTCTGGCATCACAAAGGAAATTGAGCACGGGGCAAGGCTGCCAAGGACAGTTGGGTGGCTACCTCCCAGAAGGAAGACTCCAGATGACAATAGGGCCATGATAGTCCTACTTGGTACCCCATGTCGATAAGGGGGCAATACCTTTCATAGGAAGGGCAGAACCCCAAGCATCAGGAGGGCATGAGAGAGGAAGAAAAGACAGGAAGGCAAGGGAGGCCAAACTCTCAACACCGGATTTACCAGTGAAGATTACTTAGAGATGACTGAGAACCAGTGCTGCAAGAGGTTTTCCAGACATTACCAACAGGACAGTATTGTGGAAGGGTGCCATGACTAATGACCACCACAGCACCCCAAATTGGTATTGCCACCCTTACACAACCGCCACCCACTGCAATTCCCATTCTTACAGGTCCATCAGCTTCAAGGCCATTGCTGAAGTCTCCCAGGTGCAGAGTGTGATTGACTGCATATATCTGACCATCAAGGCATAGGTCTGACTGTCCTGGTCAGTTCAGTAGTGTACATCGTTGTCAGCCTTCTCGTAAATAGCATCAGTTATCTCCTTGATGCACCAATGCGCTATATCTGGGAGATCCCTTACATGTCCCCAGTGGATCCCTGAAAAGTTCCAATGTTTAAAAGTTGTGCACCACGGTGATATTCAGGGCCACTGGCATTGGGTGTCTACCGAACCTCATGGGTCTCAGTTCATCCTGCAGCTTGGCACGTAAGTAGGAGACAGTCGTCCTTGGGAGCTCTAGTCTGATACAGTCACTGGACTATCTGCAGATAGTCTCTCCCATGAAAGACTCTTCTTCAAGCAGCAGGCTATTCTTCGCTTCCCCATATGCGCTCCTCCGGTGTGCCCAGCGTGTGTCAGTCCTCTAGATGCTCCTGCTGCTGTTGCAATTGAGCTGCCTTCCTCTCTCTGCACTGGTCCTCCTCCTCCTTGGGGGTAGGGTGGGGGGCTCACGAGGACTGGGTAGATCAATCCCATGCAGCTGGTCTCTTCCCCTCTCTTGCATTAGCCTTGCAGTCCAACTCCTCGGAAACCTTTGCCTTTCTTCTCAATTGGAAGCACATGCCACTGCACCATTGTGACCCTTGCAGATTGCCCGAACCACAACTCTGAACCCCCTTCCCCCAACACCTCCATTGGTTATAGCACCCTTTCACAACTCCCATCCACTGCAACTCCAGCACTTAAAGGCCGTCTGCTGTCGGCTGACAATGGCTTTCACTCCCCATTCTCCCACTTAAAGCCAATGTAGCCTTTCAAAATGGCTGACTCCCACAGGCGGCGTGAAGATCCCACCTCACTGCCACCACCTTTAACCGATCGGGGATCTGAAGGTCAGTGATTCCTGTGTATCGCTCATGAAATACAATATGCCCCGTAACATTCCATTCAATTGAATTTAAATTCAGATTAATTTTCTACTCAAGCTCAACTGATGTTCCACCAGACAATTCCGAGAAATCCATCCTCCATTTTTCCCTCTGCTCATAAAAATTAGAAGTGATGACACGACGCTGCATTTGCATGAACACATCCTCTCCATATTTTTCAGACAAGCCTGTCTTTACCCCGTTCTTTTAGCCCTGGTAAAATTCCCGCTGGTGAGTCACTGGGCATGAGTGACCTATACCCAGATAAGGAGGCAAGAATGGCCAGGTGCCAGCTCATCGGAGGACAAGGTCGCACATGAGTTAAGCTCCAATGGACTCAGATGAGCACTTTGATTTTGCGGCCTACGAAAAAACGCTGATGGGTACACACAACAAAATGCATTGGGAAGGCTGCCAGAAAGCTTGTGCTTTTCTATCTTAAACATCTTTACATTTTTTTGTTCTGTACTTCTAATGTCACGTCCACCATGTTAGTCTCCCTGGTTGCAAAGTAATTATTTAATATTTCTGCCTTTTCACCATCATTATTTGTCAATTTATTGGCCGGGATTTTCCAGCCCCGTTGCGGGCGAGGGGGCGCCCCAGCCAGAAGCCCATTGACTTGTGGTGGGACTGGAAGATTGCCGCAGTGGATGAGTCAGAAAATCACACCCATTGTGTGTATCTCTTTGTGCCTTTATCCTTACTCTGATTTTTCTTCTGTTATTTATGTGTCTGTAGAATACATTACTACTGTATTTATTTTTATATTCCTTGATAATTTAATTTTTGCCTTCCAAATTTTTTAACTTCTTTCCTAATTTTTTTTAGTTGCTTTTATTATCCTCTCCTTTGGTGTTTCTGGACACAGCGTATGCCTTTTACTTTGGTTTCAATTTTGCACTTATTTCTTTATTTATCCATGGTTTGTTCTTACTTTTTATTGGAATATATTTGCCTTGGACTCTACTGATCACCGTTTTAAATGTTTGCCTTGTTGTTCTAATTCCAAGTTTGTCAGTATTTTTTTTCCAGTTTACCTCTCCTAATTCCATTCTCATCTCCTTAAAATCAGCCTTTTTTTCCAATTAATTACTTTAGTGTTTGTCTTATTTATGTCCTTCTTAATCATTATACTAAACATTGTAATGTTGAGATTGTTATTGCCTAGATATTCTCATATGCTTGCCTCTCTTACCTGTTCTGGTTTATTTTGCAGAAAAGTAATTCTGGACACCCATTGGCAGTCCTCAGGGAAATAAAAATTCAAGTAAAATATAATAATCAGACAAAATAACTGTCTGTAATTTTGGTGAAGGGCAAAGATCCCTCTTTCATGGGCTGAGACCGGCTTTGCAGCCAAAAGTTGAAATTGGGCAGTATTAAGACCATCACTCCAAGACCTGTGGACATCCTCCTGGAGTAGCAAAGTGCTTATTTATTCCAAAAGTTGTTACAACAAAGGACATTCAAGTACACTTTAATGTGAATGAGGGGGCAAATCTCAAAAAGAATGTCAGCAGAATTTGATCGCATGGAATGCATAATTGAGAAAACTGACTATAGTGGCCAGGAAAACCCAACCTTTGCTGCACTGAAACATGGCAGTAAAATGAAAATTTGTATTGACTATTGTAAAGGATGTGAACCTTTTTTGGATATTCATCTATGTCCAGTGCCAAGGGCTTAAGAGTTACTTGCTGAAAGAAAGTTAAGTACTCATTTTGATATTTTAAAATCTAACTTGGAAACAGCATTGAGAAGAAAACTTCTTCATGCTGGATTGGAAGCTTTGAAGCAGTATTCCATAGGAGAAAATGTTTTATGTCTTAATATCCATGGGAGTATGACAAAAAATGGAGGGTTGTTGTTAGTGAACAGAAATTTGGAGAGACGTAATAAGGCATTATATAAATCCAAACCTTCCTTCCTTCCAATACAGAACTCCCTTGCAATATCTAAAGGAAAGATTATCAAATTTAAGATGTGTGTCATGCATGCTCTGCTTCAGTTGAACAACATACTTTTTTCATCACTAATATTATAGATTATTTTTTCATAAATTAGCTTAATTAAATTATATTTTTTTTATGTTTTAGTATAAAATTATACCCTGAAATTACTGGTAATTACATTTTAAAACACACTTTCAACTTCAATGGCACAATTCATAAATATAATTTGTTGATTTCAACTTATTCATAATGCTCATTCGTATACTGTTTGATTAACCAAATTGAAAGAATTAAATAAACAATTCTAAATATCACTAAATATTCAGAGAATTTAATAAGTGCACATCAAAATAATACCCAAATATATATAAAGGAGAATTGAACCGTTTTTAATGATAGTTCAACACTAATTGAAATATCTCGCCCATGACTATGAAATACAAATGGGCACATCCCAACACTAATTAACATTGAAGCCTGAAGATTGAATCTAACAACAGAATCATCTGTCTTTCATGCTTAATCTTTGCTGACTTCGTAAAGTTCATCTGCTCATTCACTAAACACATCAAATTAATTTTTTCCTAGGGTGGAAAAGCTGAACCTGTTGCTGTTTTGTACTGATGAACTTAATCTGTATTGTTTTTTGGAATCAATGAATTTTACTGCAAATAACCCTTGAGCATGCATCTTACAATCCCTGGTGGTATCTCCACAGGATGCAGAAAGTTTATGTGTAATTAAGTGATAATTGACAGCATTGATAAATAATGTATGCTAGAATCTACTTAGTAATGTAAAAAGGCCAAAGCCTGAACTAATCAAAGAACACTTTATCTGTTATTAATGCACAAGGCTTCTATATTGTTATCACGTTATTTCTAAAGAACATGCAACATCAGATCACAAGGGCAAGAAATGAGCATGACCTGCCATTCTAACTCAGTTTCATTTCATGTGCCAATTCATGGTGTTAATACATGGACTACGTTTTTGACGGGATGTGAGCATTGCTGGTGAGGTCAGCATTTGTTGCCCATCCCTAATAGCCCTTGAACTGAGTGGCTTGCTAAGGTATTTCAGAGGGCAGTTAACAGTCAACCACATTGCTGTGGGCCTGGAGTCATATGTAGGCCAGGCCAGGTAAGGATGCCAGATTTCCTTCCCTAAAGGGCATTAGTTTTTACAACAATTGATTATGGTTTCATGGGCCAGAATTTTTCACTTGTCAGGCGGGCACGTGTCCGACCCGAACGAGCGTGAAATAGCGTGTGATGACGTCAGGCAAGCGTCCCAATGTCATTGCACACTCATGTGATAATTTGGTTGGCAGGCACACGCAGGAGTCCTCAGCATGTCCGCCGACAATTCAAAGGCCTATTAAGGCCATTAAAGTACCAACTGAATTAAATTTTTCACTGCCTGTCCAACCTTACAGCTGGCATGCAGGCAAAAAGGCCAAGCGGCCTTTGGATTTTTTTCGAGATCTCATCTACGGGCAGGATGAGGTTTCGTTCAGCGATTAAAAAGAAATAAACATTTTTCAAACTAATTTCTAACATGTCCCTGCTTATAAACATTTTAAAATTCTTTATTTATATTGTTCAAAATCTTCATCCCCCGAGGCAGCTCTGTGCTCTTTACCTGTGCGCACCCGTGTGCATGCGCGAACTTGCCCTCCTCCCTTCCCACATAGGCAGTGCTGAGTGCTGCAGTGCGTGTTTCACGCTGGGCAGGCCTTAATTGCCCACTGGCGTGAAATTGCAGTTGGGTCCTGATCGTGGGCGGCAGTCAGCTTCCTGACCGCTCCCACTTGCCCCCACTGAGCCCGCCTGACGAGGGCAAAATTCTGCCCACGATTACCATTAATGAGATTAGCTTTCAATTCCAGATGTTTTTTTAACTGAATTTAAATTCCACCAGTTGCCATAGTGGGATTTGAACCCATGTCCCCAGAGCATTAGCCTGGGTCCCTGAATTACTCGTCCAGTGACATTGCCATTACCATCTCCTGGGGCAGATGGTGGTGTAGCGTCAGGGCTCACACATAGGTTGGCCACTTGGATGAAGTATTGGAGGAACACTAATATTTGTGAAATGATATCCCAATTAATTCATTGCCTTCAGGAGAGAAAAGGAGGAAAAAAGCACAGAGAAAGAGGGGGAGAAAATGTGATTTCAAAAAGTGATGCATTGTAGATTTGAAGATTCTTTTAACCTACACCTTGTAGTTTATCATTCAATTTCTAAGATTTTATCAGCCTTGTGCATGTCATTTCTTCTTCAAATATATTGTTTTATAAAATACACCTGGGCCTGAATTTTTCAGGTGGCGGGCAGGCTCGGCGGGAGCGGGTGGGCGGTCGCAGAGCCGATCGCTGCCTGCGATTGGCTCCATGCCGCCATTTTATGCAAATGGGCCAATTAAGGCGGGCTCAGCGTAAGACACGAGCCGTAGCGCTGAGCACTACCTGTGCGGGTGGGGAGGAGGGAGAGTCGGGGCCAGCACCCTTTCACGCGTATGCACACAAAAGAGCGCTTCAATCTCCCTGAGGTATGGAGCTGCCTCAGGGAGATTGATTCGCTATTGAAATGATTAAATAAGTGGTTTGAGAATTTAATTAAACATGTCCCCTCATGTGACTGTGTCACATGCGATGGGACATGTTTTTATATTTAGGGAATTTAAAACATTTGATTAATAAAAGCTTTAGGAAATGCTCGTGGATGCGGTTTCCTAAAAAATGTGAAGGCTGTTTGGCCTTTTCACTTGCCCGCCAACTGTAAGGTTGGACGGGCAGTGTTAACAGTTACCTTAATCACTTCCTTAATAGCCTTAATAGGCTGTTTACATATTGGCCAGTGCGCGCCCGCCGAACGAAACATTACGAGACAGCGCGATGACGTCGGGATGCACGCCCAATGTCTTCGCGCGTCATTTTACACGTCGGCCTGTCGGGGCTGCCCCCACACGCCAACTGAAAAATCCTGTCCCTGCAGAAACTCACTTTGTGCTCTTTAAATGAAGAAGCAAAATATATTTGGGCTTCCAAAACAAAAACAGAATTACCTGGAAAAACTCAGAAGGTCTGGCAGCATCGGTGGAGAAGAAAAGAGTTGAGTTTCGAGTCCTCATGACCCTTCAGCAGAACACCAGCATATTTGGGCTTGTTTACCCATTTGCTCCCTCCAACAAGATTTTGTTTACACTATTAAACATGTACACAGCCATTTATTTTCTTAGGAAGTTTTTTTAAGCATAAAATTTGGTTTGCTATTTCTATAGTGTCTTAAGACATGAAGGAAATGTACAGCATTAATCCAAATGCACAGTGCATAGTATGTAGTAATTTTAAATGCATCACAATTATACTTAAAATAATTTTATTAAAATGACGACTGCAGATTGTTCAATCATCTTTTAATCAACTATACACACACTTAACCCTGATACCAAACCACAGGACCAAATGTCAGAAAGATGGTTAGAAAGAGAGGATGACAATTATGGTGGACTTTTAGGGCAATACTCAGCAATTTCTTTAGCAATCAGTTAAATGAAGATGACTCTGTTAAAAATATTCTCATCATTATCAAGGGAGATGTCTTTGGTTTTACAGACTATTTCATCAAATAAAAGCAACTTGCTGTTGAAATTGCCAAGGTGTATCAGAGGGGTAAGAATAACATTCAGCTAAAATATTGTTTCCACAATTTCTTTTCAGGCAGCTTAATTGGTTATAAATTGCAGCACTGGTTCCCAACTTTTTAAAGTGAATAATATTGGAATGAAAATCAGGCGAGTTCAATACGAGGCAGGTGACCAACTCATCAGATTACCACCCAGGCAGTGGACATGAAAATTATTCCCAGGTTGTTTAAAACAAGAAAATTCTTTCCAGATATAACCAATCTTAATTTTCTTTCAGAGGATTTTCACACAGCTGCAAATTGAAGTACGAATTTTTATTTCAGATCTTTTCTTCAAAAAACATTTATGATTTTTCAAGTTTTTGCTTCATTATGGTCTAATATAATATATTTCTTTTTATTGATAATGAGTATGCCGACCAATCTAAAATAGAAGAAGCTTTTGTCAGCTGACATTCCTAGTATGCTAAGCAATATTGATTAATGATGCTGTATTATTAACCTCTTCAAACTGTGAATGCTCAAGGCTTGCACAAAGATCCTATCTACAAGTCAACTTCATCTCACCATAGGAACTCAGACTTTGGACTGTCTCATATTGTCTCCTCCTTTTGCCTCTTTATGACCAGAATATCTCGCCTAGAATTTGTCAATCTATGTCACTTGAATTCTGTTTGTATACATTTACATGTGCATTTTGGCTGCTTGTCTAGACTCAAGGCCATTACTATGGCTTATTCTGGCCCCTCATGGGTTCTTCTCTCCCATCCCCTCCCCTTTTAGTAACCTATCTTTTATTTTTCTCCTTTCGGGTAACCCCCCTCCTCCTGCCCCAAAATTCCCTATCACAACCATCACTACTCCTCTGCCTTCCTATTCTCCTGCTACTGTCACTTGTTTGAATCTCCATGGGTAAGCCCATAGCTACCCTCTGTCTTGGCATTCTTAAAAAGACTCAAAGAGGCACTCATGATTTTCTCCTCACAAGCAGTAATGGCAACTTCCCTATCCTCTTCTTTCACTGGCCTTCCCAATAGCGTGGCCACTGGTGGCTAATCTCAACAAACATTCTGTACATTAATGTCTCTTTAGATTCTGCCAGCAGAAGAACAACCACCAAATCTTTCCGCATTTCTCACCAGAATGCACGTTTGCTTGTGACTAAAGCTGTTGCCACAACCTATTGTGGTTGATTTCATTGACATCATACCTTGACAGAAATTTGACTGGCAGGTGGCAACACCTTGCCTAGCCAAACTTTCCTTCATCTACCCTGTCCAAGCCACCATAGAGGTGATGTGACCCTTATCACCAAATCACACCTTGATCTTTCTGCTGCGTTTCTGGTACCTTTGCCTCCTTTAAGAATCTTATCTTGCTCCACCCTATAAAATCCTCCTTCACTGCTGCCAAAATTTCTCATCATGATGTCTCCTCTGCTTCAGCTTCTGTACTGACTGACTCTTTTCCTCTGTGATTTTGATCTCCATCTCAACTCATCTTTTCCTCTTTGATTTCAGGAACCTTATACCTCTTTACTTCTTCCTCAATACCACCTTGCTATTCAAAAGAGGTCTGGTTTAAAGTAATTAAAGAATGCACCCATATTATGGCCATGATTTTGGAAGAACTCCAGATGCTTAGACCTGTGGAAAATGAAGTAGTATGGTAAAATCATGTGCCACCCATTGCAGTTAGTGTGACTTTAGTCTCTTGTGCCAACAAGAATTTCATTCATTGGTCTGTGATTGATGGACATATCATACAATGATTATGCATGAAAAATGTGTATCTCCTGGGTGTTAAGTAAACTGGACTTCTGAGGAGAAGAGAGTCATTCAAATTTGGGGGTGGTGTTGGGGTGCGGGAGGGACCCTCAACCCACTTGTTTTTTGTTTCCTTCATCAGGAAAGTGCTTATTTTGAGGGATTCCCAAAATAAGTGAACCTAAGGACTTTTAGCCAAGAGCTTTGTCTTCTTTACTGGAATGAAGGACCAGCCAATGGCTGGAGATCTGTACACAGCAGCCAGAAGGCCACTTCCCATCCGCCACCCAGAGCAGCCAATGCTGCCCCTGCAGGCCTCTCAAGACAGTCAGAAGTGACAGATTTTTTTCCCCAGTTTCCATGCACTGAGGGGTGAGGATGCAGTGAGATAGCATCTGGGGCATTTGAACTATGTGAACCCACTAATACACAAGGTAGAGGCTATCGCAGTCAGCATGTATTTTGGGTGCCAATTGCTTGTCCAGCACTCTGTTGCAAGCCCCAGAGGGAAAACAGGCCATAGGATTTTTTTTAATGCTTCCAGTACAAGAGATTTGTGCTGTGCACCAGAAATACATTTGAGGAATTTGGGTTCATATGATAGCACTCTCTGGGAATTTTCAATCCATTGAAATTACTCCTAAAAATCCATCGTCTCCACCTTGCACCTCCATTATTCTGTGTTTGAAGCTGACTGTGATCAAGGTTGACGAGAAGAAAGTGCAGGTATCCAAGAAGGGTACGAAGAAAGCGCAGAAAAAGTTGCCTGCGGAGGGCGGTAAGAAAAGGAAAAGATCCAGGAAAGAAAGTTACTCCATCTACATCTACGAAGTAATGAAACAGGTTCACCCCGATACTGGCATCTCCTCCAGGGCCATCAGCATCATGTACTCGGCCGTGAACAAATTTTTGAGTGCATCAAGGGTGAGGCTTCCCACCTGGCCCATTACAACAAGCACAGCACCATCAGCTCCCGGGAAATCCAGCCCACCGTGCATCTGCTGCTGCCCAGGGAACTGGCCAAACACGCCGTATAAGAAGGGACAAAGGCAGTGGCTAAGTACACCAGTTCCAAGTAAAACTCCACAATGGACTAAAAAACACCGATGAAACATTGCACAGATTTGAATGTACCAGGTAAGTGGGTGGGTGGTTGAGGTGAGTAGGTGGGTTGGGGGTAGTCAGGTTGGGCTGGGTTGGGAAGAGTAGTCAGGTCAGGGGCTGGTCAGGTCTGATTGGGGGGGGCGGTAGTTGTTGTGGTGAGGGGTAGTCAGGTTGGGTTGGAGGGCGTAGTCAGAGTACATTGGGTGGTTGTTGAGGGGCAGTTGGGATGAGGGGGTTAGTTAGGGGTCAGTCTGAATGATTTGGGGGTGGGGGGTCAGTACTGGAGATACCCAGGAATTAGACTAGGTTTTAATCTGTCTAACATTTCCTGGGTAACAATCCAAGTAAGGACATTAGCACTGTCCAAAGTCTCCAACTCTAACTCAGAGTCAGAGATGTTCAGGCAGGGTCCCAGGGAGCAGGGGAATTGTCCATCTGAAGTTTAAACTTCCTGGGCAATTCCCAAGTAGATCAGCATGACAGGACTTATGCAGATTCCTGACGCGCATCTTTGGTCGTATGTCTGTTCGGAAATTGGAAGATTTGGCCCATTGTCATTTTCAACAATGATGATATCTGTGTGTTTTAGAACCAGTTTGACAAATTGGTTGTGGAGTTTCCGTGCACAGGTCGGGATTTTTTTTTCAGGGGACAGCGTGAACGCAGTCCCCCACTACCACAAATTTTGCAGTCGAGTATCCTGCATTTGGGGACATTGCAGGCGTCAGCACACCTGAAGTGCAATGGGCGAGCCTCCTCCTGGGAGAACCATCTTCATGACCATGGTCGCTCCCATGCCAGGTATATATGTATGTTTCGCACTTATTTATGCCATTACCAACACGCACCTGCAGACAATTCTAATTTGCAATATTGGAGACTCTCTGATATCTAAAAATAAAACGCTTCGTACATTCCCAGCTTTACTCTATGAACCCTCTTGCACTGTTTGCTTCTGGCGGCAAAAGCCGAGCATGCGCACGGCACCTTGCCGTCTGCACCAGGCATGAGAAAGCTGATTAAAAACTTTTCCCCAAGTGGAACAGGTTTCCCACGTACAGAAATTACAAATAATGTTAGAGTTATACCACTTCCATGTTTCTCACAACACTTGCCATTCGGGAACCCCCCGATATAATTACATAGATAGCTGAGCAGGAGAACTTTTACCGCAAAGCACCTTCTGAGAACGGTCTTCCCTGGTGTAAACCTTCAGTTAAAGAGAGATAAATAGTTGATTTGTTTCCGGAACTTGCACAAATGAGGTGCAGTTTGACAGGCTCCTCAGTCGCTGGGGGGACGGGATAAAACGGATGTTATCTATCACAGGTTAACCTGCACTTTACCAGTCAGGGATTCCGCTTGCTGTGTTGCACTTTTTACAAGAACTGGAATAAGGGTCATGCGGGGTCGAAACGTTCATTTTGTTTCTCTGTCCACAGATGCTGTCAGACCTGCTGAGTTTTTCCAGCATTTTTTTTTGTGACTAAAATAATGTTCTTTTGACAGTTGAAAAAAGGTGAGTTATTTTCTTTTTGCAATGTCAGAGTTGATCGTTCCCCTTAGTACTGCTCACACTTTGTGAGGTGAGGAAGTTGCCACTTTTCTCCCCTCGGTGTCCCGAGGTTAGAGCGCTGGCTGATTGACAGCTCGAGGAACGTGGGCCCAGGGCAGCGCGAGTTGCTCCAGCTGCTTGGCGTATCCACTGCCCACACTGTGCAGCAGAGGTCGGAATCTCCTGTTACCTTCTGGAACATAAATAGGAGTTGGTGGAACAGATTGTCCTCTCCTCCGGGCGAGTGTCATGAAGACTCTTTTCTCGCCTCTCAGAGAAGTGGTGAGCTCCAGTATTCGAGATGGGATGGAGAACCTCTCAGGTCAGTGACTTAAGTATCATTAGGTGAATTACGTTTTACAATTTGTTTATCTCAACTGACAAAAATATATGCTAAAAAGCTCATGCTGTGCAGCAAAACATGTTTGCACCTAGCAACAAAATTATGGGATTTCTCCCCTCGAAATGACTTCTTAAGTTGCTGGACACAATGATTATGGAAAGTGACGACAATGTTCTGTTACGGTCACTTCCAACCATCTTTCATGAATAGTGTTTCATCAGCACGTTTTAATTGTCAGCCCTTCATTAGCCATTAACTTTCAGTTCTTCAGCGGATAATTATGATTGATTTTTCCGTTCCAGATAACGTCAACATGGTGAATGGGAGCATGAGAAATCAACAAATGCTTACAAATGCTGCATCATGAGCTTTTTTCATTATGCAACATACAAAATCATAAATAACAATGGCGAAAGATTAAGAGCAGAAGTGAAGGTTGTTTACTTTGGAGGATGCGTTTTGCATTTTCGCTGTTATTTTTTTTGTTTCTTCTGTGCGCTCATTTCGATTAACCAGCACTCATTCTTATAATTAATCTCATGCAATCAAATATTCATGCAGTTTAATTTCATTGCTAATTCTATTTAAAAAAAACTACAACACACTTACTTATTTAACCTCTTTTAACGTAGTTAAACGTCCCAAGAAGCTTTGCAGGAACATTCTCAAACAAACTTTGGCATCTAACCCATAAGAGGAAAGTTGGGCAGGTGACTAAAAGCTTGGCCAAATAAATAGGTTAAAGAAAGGCAGAGTGGTTTAGGGAGGGAGTTCTAGCGCTTAGGGCCTTGGCAGCTGAGTAGCACCTGCCATTGCACAATAGTATTGTAAGTTTGCACTAGAACAGTGGGAATATTACCTTGCTATTTATGAAGTACAACTGTACATATATGCACACAATATGCAAAATTTCACCTTTGAATTGAGCTGCTGTTGGTCTGAAGTTGGGCTTTGTAGAGGCTAACAGCTGCAAAAATCAGCTGCATGTGTGCTTCTGTATTTGCAAACTGTACCTGTAGCGCTTGCCATAATGTCAGTCTTTATTTTGGTATGGTGTTATATTTTTAATTTAAAACAATTAATGTAACTAGTTACAATGTAATTAGAAATGAGAAATATTCAGCAAATACTACAAAGTGCACACTCAAGATGTAAATACGATTACAGGCATGCATACATACAACAGTTTAGGGGACTTGTGAAAAATATCAAAGTGTATTTCAGGTAAAGTTCAAGGTGAGTTCAGTGTATTCATTTTTCTTTCAGGACCTATTTGAGTAGTTCTTTGTATTATATTGTTCAAGTGGGGAGCTGCAATTTGAACTCCTAGACTGATCTTCACTAGACCACAAGAAACTCCAGTACTCAAGCCACCCCATTGTTCTTCTGAAAATTCTTTTGAAGTCAGCTTTTGAATATCAACATTAAAATTGTAAAAGTTGAGTTTTTAGAAGTTTGGGCTTGGCCCATTGTTGTTAGCTGTGTTGCTAACATAAACATAAGATTTCAGGATACCTGGTATTGGATTTATGCAATTCTGATAAGACATAATACAATGACAGGTTAAAGGCATATCTATGCTTTGGGATGGAAAATAATTACAGAAAATAACTGAATGGTTGAAAATTGTAGGAACCTGGAGAACATAACTGATAAAGTGCCAATCCCAGTAATTTCTGAGAGAGTGAAAAATGCTATATGAAATGTGCCACAGAGACGGCGAATGTAGAACAAGGGAATATTTATCAGGCCACAGTGCTCTGGGTGAACAGTTTGATTATTTTGTTGCAAGAAAAATGCATAAGTTATTAATTAAATCAACATTTAAGGATGTTTATTTCCTCTTAAATTAAAACATTCCCACCAACCTTTAACCCATTGTATTGCATTGTTGCCATTAATGTGGGAAAGTAATGTGAGATGTTTTGATACTGTAACAATGTAAATAATCTTTTGAAATGTGCTGAGTGATTCTCTTTCCCACTCTACTGTGGAAGTATTTGTTGTTCACACTTTGCTGAGTATGACCTGATATTGTAGACTGGGATACACAGATCTGTTATGGCCTTTCTTCTCATGGAATGGAGAGAGTTCTTGAGAGCGGCAGGGCCTTGGGCAATATTGGTTGTAAGATAGCTTCTGTGATATAACTTCTCACAGTAGTTGCTACCTTTGTTGTATGCCTGTTTGCTAATGCTGTCATTTTTACACTTTAATAATATATGGGCAAGTTTTACTCGGTTCACTTTAAAGGTTGAAGTTCCTTTACCATTTAAGTAATACAAAACATTTATATATCTTCTGCATAATGTCATTGGGAGAACGCTGGAAGCATGTGGTTTTGGCAAAGGATATCATTGTCCATATGAGTTCACGGCAAGGAGTAAAAGCTGTATTTATTCCCTGATTTAGGGTACTAAAATACTAACTTTCTGAAATATCATTTCAGAAAGTTTTAGGGAATTCTATAATTAGGGGAATAGATACTTTGCAGTCACGATTGAGAATCCCAAAGGCTGTGTTGCCTACTCGATGTCCAGGTAAAGGTCATCTCGAAATGATTGGAAGAGAATCTGGAAAGGGAATGGGAGGATTCAATTGCTGCACATCACGTCAGAACCAACAACATAGGAAAGATTAGGGAAGACATCTTGCTAGGGAAATGTTAGGAGCTAAATTGAAAAGTAGAACCTCAGGTAATAATTATTATTTGGTTCATGTGAAACTTGGCATAGGGACAAACAAAATAGAAAAATCAACATATGGCTAAAGGAGTGGTATGGGAAAGACATCAGTACTGGGGCAGAAAGGAACTGCACCTTTGGCACTTGTTGCACCAAGGTCCAAGTAGAAAGGTTAACCAGGGCTGTAAATAAGACTTTACATTAATAAAACAAAGGTGGGGGGAGGGGTGAGGATTGGGAGGAAACAATTACAAACTCCAAAAAACTAATAAAAAGAATCAGATAATGAGAGTAGAGGACAAACTAAAGAAAGGAATGAGAATTACATGAATGGCCAGAGATTAGATAAAGTTATAGCAAAGGTAAAATAACTACTAAGACCAAAGAGAAAGGAATAATAAATAAAACAATTTAAACTGTTGGTGCTTCACAGTGTAATATTCAAAACAAAATGTTCAAGAAATTTAGGGAGGTAGTGGCAGAAGCACCAGTTTTATGTATGTATGCAAGTGTTACGTTGAGGAGGGAATATTGCCAATGAGGTGGTAGGCATCAAATGCAGTTTCTATATACAACTGTAGTCAGCTTAATGTTAGTGAAAGGAAGGATGCTGTCATTTATTTTAAAATGAGTGATAGAAGACCATCAAGAGACAGAAAATACCATAAAAAATAATAAATATGGATTGTGAAAGGCTATGGATTCTGAAATGCTAAGTCAAAGTTAACTTGATTGAATTCCTTTGAAGAGGTAATGGAAAAAGTAAATGAGGGTAATGTGGTAGATGTCATACTTGGATTTTCAAAACACCTTCAATAAGCTAGCACATAGTAGACTAAAAACAACGGTTATGTGGAGCCAGTGGACAAATAACTGAATGCATAGCAATTGACTAAAAATTAGCAGAGAGTACATGTAAAAGGAGGTTATTCAGTTTGGAGCATGATAGAATGACAAGGATCAGTGCTGGGACTACTATTGTCTGCAATTTACAATAATGATTTGAACTTGGGAACAAATGACTCAACATCAGCATTTGCAGATGATATCAAATTGTGGGATGTAGCTAACACTGAAGAAGAATGCAATAAAATACAAAATTAGAAAACTTGCAGACTGGGCAGTTAATTGGCAAATGAACTTTAACATAGTTAAAGGTGAAACAAAAACAGAATTACCTGGAAAAACTCAGCAGGTCTGGCAGCATCGGCGGAGAAGAAATCAGTTAACGTTTCGAGCCTTCATGGCCCTTCGGCAGAACTGAAGCATAGTTGGGAGAAGGGAGAAATATAAACTGGTTTAAGGTGGGTGGGGGTGGGGGTGAAGAGAGAAGTTGAGGGTGTGGTGATTGTGGAGATAAGCAGTGATAGGAGCAGATAATCAAAAGATGTCAAAGGTATAGTTAAAGGTGAATTGCTGCACAATGGTAGGAAAAATAGAAATATCACCTAAGAAACTGAATGGGGCAGAAGAGCAAAGTACTTTAAGGATACCGATGAACAAATCATAAACAGCATTGTACATTAGTAAAGCAAATAAAGATGCTAACAAAACACTGGAATTTATTTCTTGGGGTAGAGAATTCAAAATTAGTGAAGTTCATGCTAAACTTATATAGCAACCTAGGCATTGCTGCACAGATAACTTACATACTTTTAAAAGAACAGAGAAGCATTGGAGCAAATAATATTTACATGGATGGTCCCAGACCTGAGGAAATTACAGCCATTGGGAAGGATTGAACAGGTTTGGGCTTCTTTCTTTAGAAAATTGAAGTCTCAAAGGTGACTGGAAAACATTCTTTAAAATTATGAATGGGTTGACAGGCTGAATATCGAGAGAATGTTTCCACTTGTGGGAGAAACCAAAATTAGAGACCATAAATCCAAGATAGTTACTAGTAAACCCAATAGAGAAGTAAGAAGAAATTCCTTTACTCAGAGTAACTTGCTACCACAGAAGTGGTTGTGACAAGTAGCTTAAGGGCTCTCAAAATGAAATTAGATGAGTACATGAGAGAAAAATGAATAGAAAGATATGCTTACAGGCTGAGATGAGGTAGATGGAATGGAAAGAGGCTCATGAAGAGTATAAACACCAAAGCAATTGGGTCGAATGACATATTCCTGTGCTCTATGTTCTATTTAATTCTACGTGTATTCTATGTAACAACAAAGCTGCTATTATGAAAATATTGGTGAATACTTCTCTTTAATACCAGGCATACAAATGTTGGTTTGTTGGGGGGGAAAAAGTCCTCGACAGACTAGTGAACTGAGCAGACAGGTGGCAGATCAAATTTAACACAGAAGTGGGAAGTGATACATTTTGGTAGGGAAAAAGAAGAGAACCAATATAAAAAAGTACAATTTTAAAAGGGATACAAGAGCAGAGAGCTGGAGGCGTATGTACACAAATCTTAGAAGGTGGCAGGACAATTTGAAGATTGTATTAATAGAGGCATAGAGTATAAAAGCAAAGAAATTATGCTAATTCGTTAGAAAACTTTGGGTAAGTCTCAGCTGGAGTATTACGTTCAATTCTGGGTATTACACTTTAGGAAGGATGTCAAGGCTTTAGTATAGGTACAGAATCTACTAGAATGATAGCAGGAACGAGAGATTTCAGTTACCTGGAGGGACTGAAGAAGCTGGGGTTGTTCTCTTTTTAAAACAGGGAAAGTTATGGTGAGACTTGATAGAGGTGTTCAAAATCATGAAGGGTTTAGATAGAGTAAATAAGGACAAATTGTTTCCGGTGGCAGAAGGGTCGGTAACCAGAGGACACCAGTTTAAGCTGATTTGGCAAAACAACTAGAGGGCACGTGGCTTTTTTAATGAAACAAATTGTTGCGACCTGCAATACACTGCTTCAAAGAGTGGTGGAAGCAGATTCTGTAATAACTTTAAAAAGGATATTGGATAAATACTTGAAAGGAAAAAAAAGACAGGGCTATGGGGAATGAATAGCAAATGGGGCTTATTAAATCACTCTAGCAAAGAGACCATAGGGATTATGGGTCAAATGGTCTTCTATGCTGTAACGTTCTACGGACAAAATGTTTAGCTCGGCGGGCAGGTGCGCGCCCGACCCGCTTGAGAGCGAAATGACGCGCATTGACGTTGGCCGAGCGTGCCAACGTCAACGCGCAGTTGCGTGATAGTTCGGTCGGCGGGCGTGCGCCAAAGTCGCCAGCACGCCCGCCGACAATTAAAAGGCCTGTTAAGGCCATTAAAGAATCAATTAACTTAAATTTTTTGCTGCCCGTCCAACCTTATGGTTGCCGGGCAGGCAAAAAGGCCAGGCAGGCTTTGCATTTTTTTGGAAACCTCATCCATGGGCAGGATGAGGTTTCCAAAAGCAAAAAAAAAGTTTAAAAATTTAATTAATAACATGCCCCTGATCATGTCACAGAGTCACATGTTTTATTACAATTTTCAGCTCTTTATTTTCTTCTTAAAAACGCTTCATTTCCCTGAGGCAGCTCTGTGCTTCAGGGAGATTTTCAAGCGCTCTCTTCACGCATGCATGAAGCTTGTGATCACGACCCCCCCCCCCCCCCCCCCCCCACACACACACACACACACACACACACACACAGGAACCGGTTGCGTTTCATGCTGGCTGGGCCTTAATCGTGGTCTGGCCCTGATCGCAGTCGGCGGTAGGCTTCCCGGCTGCCCCCGCCGAGCCCGCATGACATGGGTTAAATTCTGCCCTATGTCTTGACAGTATTGATACTTACATGACATGGTTGACAAATTGGCACTATTCAATCTTCCCTAGACTCAGGGGTTCGTCCAGAGGACTGGAGAATTGCAGTTTAGAATAGGTGGCAGTCCCAAGGGCTCAGCATCCAGAGAGCAGCTGGAAGAGCTACAAGTAAAGAACAAAGGTTTTAAAAAATCATCTGGCAGTGTCGAGAGACAAACCTTCTGTGCACCATGAAAAAAATGGAGGTTCCTGCAGAGTTTTAATGTATAGGTCCATACTTGACAACATTTCGTGAGATATTAAAAGGCTTTGTGGGCTTAAACTCCCACTAAAGCGCTGAGGGCAACAAGAGATCCCAGAGAGAGGGAGACAGATAGCAGTGCAGAGTGAGTAGATGGCTGTGAATGAAGAAAAGCTATCTGAGGTAACTCAAAAGAAGCAAAACGTGTAAAAACCTCCTCTGCACCTTCTCCAATGCCTCCATATCCTTCTGGTAATGTAGTGACCAGAATTGCATGCAATATTCCAAGTGTGGCCTAACCAAGGTTCTATACAGCTGCAGCATGACTTCCCAGCTTTTATACTCAATACCCCTGCCGATGAAGTCAAGCATGCCATATGCCTATATATAATAATAAAAACAAAAAACTACTGCGGATGCTGGAAATCCAAAACAAAAACAAAAACAGAATTACCTGAAAAAACTCAGCAGGTCTGGCAGCATCGGTGGAGAAGAAAAGAGTTGACGTTTCACGTCCAATGACCCTTCAACAGAACCTTATGCCTTCCTGACTACCTTACCCACCTGCGTTGCCACTTTCAGTGACCTGTAGATCTGTACACCCAGATCCCTCTGCCTGTCGATGCACTTAAGGGTTCTGCCATTTACTGTATAATTACTACCTGTATTAGACCTTCCAAAATGCATTACCTTGCATTTGTCCGGATTAAACTCCATCTGCCATTTCTCCGCCCAAGTCTCCAACCAATCTATATCCCACTGTATCCTTTGACACTCCTCTTCACTATCTGCAACTCCTCCAACATTAGTGTTGTCTGCAAACTTAGCCCAGTTACATTTTCCTCCAAATCATTTATGTATACTACAAACAGCAAAGGTCCCAGCACTGATCCCTGCGGAACACCACTAGTCACAGCTCTCCATTCAGAAAAGCACCCTTCCACTGCTACCCTCTGTCTTCTATGACCAAACCAATTCTGTATCCATCTTGCCAGCTTACCTCTGATCCCGTGCGACTTTACCTTTACCAGTCTGCCATGAGGGACCTTGTCAAAGGCCTTACTGAAATCCATGTAGATAACACCCACTGCCCTTCCATCGTCTATCATCTTTGACACTTCCTCGAAAAATTCTGTCAAGTTAGTGAGACACGACCTCCCCTTCACAAAACCATGCTGCTTCTCACTAATACGCCCATTTGCTTCCAAATGGTAGTAAATCCTGTCATGAAGAATCTTCTCCAATAATTACCCTACCACTGACGTAAGGCTCACCGGCCTGTAATTCCCTGGATTATCCCTGCTACCCTTCTTAAACAATGGAACAACATTGGCCATTCTCCAGTCCTCTGGGACCTCACCCGCAGCCAGTGAGGATACAAAGGTTTCTGTCAAGGCCCCAGCAAACTCCTCCCTTGCCTCCCTCAGTACTCTGGGGTAGATCTCATCTGGCCCTGGGGACTTATCCACCTTAATATTCTTCAAGATGCCAAACACCTTTTTTGATCTCAACATGACCCAGGCTATCTACACACTCTTCCCTAGTCAAATCGACTGCTAAGTCCTTCTCTTTGGTGAATACTGATGAGAAGTACTCATTTAGTATCTCTCCCATTTCTTCTGGCTCCACACACAGATTCCCACCTCTGTCCATGAGTGGGCTTACCCTTTCCCTGGCTACCCTCTTGCTTTTTACATATGTATAAAAGGCCTTGGGATTTTCCTTAATCCTGGTTGACAATGACTTTTCATGACCCCTTTTAGCCCTCCTGACTCCTTGCTTAAGTTTCTTCCTACTTTCTTTATATTCTCCATGGCCTTCATCTGTTCCCAGCCTTCTAGCCCTTACGAATGTTTCCCTTTTCTTTCTGACTAACCTGAAACTTGCCATACTTATCCTTCATCCTAGCAGGAACAGCTGGTCCTGAATTCTTATCAACTGACGTTTGAAAGCCACCCCACCACGTGTCAGTTGTTGATTTGCCCTCAAACATCCGCCTCCAGTCTAGATTCCTCAGTTCCTGCCTAATATTGTTATAATTAGCCTTCCCCCAATTAAGCACCTTAACCCGAGGACTCCTGTTATCCTTATCCACCAGTACCTTGAAATTTACTGAATTATGGTCACTTTTCCCGAAATGCTCCCCTACTGAAACTTTGACCACTTGGCAGGGTTAATTCCCTAATACCAGGTCCAGTATTGCCCCTTCCCTAGTTGGACTATCTACATATTGTCTCAGGAAGCCCTCCTGGATGCACCTTACAAATTCTGCACCATCCAAACCCCTAGCACTAAGTGATTCCCAGTCAATATAGGGAAAGTTAAAATCACCCACCGCAACAACCCTATTGCGGTTACATCTTTCCAAAATCTGCCTATACAACTGTTCCTCAATCTCCCGCCGGCAATTGGGAGGCCTGTAGTAAACCCCCAACATTGTGAATGCACCCTTCCTATTCCGGAGCTCTACCCATATTGCCTCGCAGCATGAGCCCTCTGAGGCGTCCTCCTGTTGTACAGCTGTGATATTCTGCTTAACCAGCAGTGCAACTCCCCCACCTCTTCTACATCCCTCTCTATCCTGCCTGAAACATCTAAATCCTGGAACGTTTATCTGCCAATCCTGTCCATCCTTCAACCAAGTCTCTGTAATAGCAACAACATCATAGTCCCAAGTACTAATCCAAGCTCTAAGCTCATCTGTTTTGCCTGTTATACTTCTCGCATTGAAACAAATGCATTTCAGACCCCCAATCCCACTGTGTTCAGTAATTTCTCCCTGTCTGCTCTTCCTCTTAGTCCTACTGGCCATATTCACTAGTTCCCAGTCATTTATTTCACCTGCTGACCTATTGCTCTGGTTCTCACCCCCCTGCCATACTAGTTTAAACCCTCCCAAGTGACGCTCGCAAAACCTCGCAGCCAGGATATTGGTGCCCCTCCAGTTTACCTGTGATCTGTCAGCATCTTAAGCTTTTGTGCCAATGAACTGCAGTATTCGATATGTATATATCTGGGTCATGCACCACATATTCCATTCATTGTCTTTTATTCTACGCAATATTGACATTAAAACACAAAAATGGAATAAGTGAATAGCATAAGCTGATTTCCTACCAGGCATGATAATCATTTATTTGTGTATGAGCATTAGAAAAGAAAACTGATTTAAAAAAAACAATACTTACAATCTCCCTTATAATCATTTGACAGATGAATTGTAAGGGCTAAAAGGAAGAATGGAGAAAGACTACTAGATAATGTGAAAGGAAATAGCAAGGGTTACAACAAGCATAAGAAAACAAAACATGCATTTTAGGAACAGCTCAACAGCTGTTCTTTGAACCTTGCACATTCAGATATTATAACCCTTTAATTATCCTTTTGTTTTCGTATGCTTGTTGTAGCCCTTGCTATTTCCTTTTACATTATCTAGTAGTCTTCATTCATTCTCCCTTTTAGCCCTTATAATCTTTCTCCCTTATAATCTCTCTGTTCACCTGCCCACTTCACTTTCTGTATTCCTTGTGATTATTTTTCATACCATTACTTTGGCGGCCAGTTAGCTCAGTTGGTGAGCATATGGTTCATGTGCATGTTTGATTCCTGTTCTAGCTGAGGTAGACCTCAGCTCCATACCTGTCTCCACACCTTTCTGCTGAGAAAGCAATGGTAAACGGAACAACAACATACTGTGACTAGAAGAGCAGGTCAAAGGCTAGGAATCCAGCGGTGAGTAATTCACCTCCTGGCTCCCCAAAGCCTGTTCACCATCTACAAGGCACAAGTCAGGAGTGTGATGGAATACTCTCCACTTGCCAGGATGAGTGCAGCTCCAACAACACTCAAGAAGCTTGACACCATCCAGGACAAAGCAACCCGCTTGATTGGCACATTCCACAAACATTCACTCCCTCCACTAATAATGCACAGTAGTTGCGGTGTGTACCATCTACAAGATGCACTGCAGAAACTCACCTAGGCTGCTTAGGCAGCTCCTTCCAAACCACGATTGCTGCCATCTAAAAGGGCAAGGGCATCAGAGATATGGGAATGCCACCATATGCAAGTTCCCCTGCAAGCTACTCACCATCCTGACTTGGAAATATCGCCGTTCCTTCACTATTGCTGGGTCAAAATCCTGGAACTCCCTCCCTAACAGCACTGTGGGGTACCTACACCACAGAGACTGCAGCGGTTCAAGAAGGCAGCTCACCACCACCTTCTCAAGGGCAACTAGGGATGGGCAATAAATGCTGGCCTAGCCAGTGACGCCCACATCCCATAACAATGAATTTAAAAAAACTGCCAAAAAGTTGGCCCAGGATGAAGCATCAGCAGACCATGAGCCAAGGACCTTCCTTTGGACTGAGTACACATGGCAATGATTTTACCATATGTCTCCCTTTTAAGTTTCAAGTAAGGTTTCATCTTTTTTATTTACCCATGGAAGTACATGTTTCTTGCTTTCTATGAATATATCTTGTACTGTATGCATCTCATATCTGAAGCTTCCTCACTGCTGATTTGTTGGCCCTCTTGTTAACATTTTTCAGTTAGGCTAGATCCCTTTTTTACCTGAACTGAAATTTGCCTTTTTCCAGTCCAGCACTTTCATCTTTTGCTCTTCATATCCTTTCCTTACCTCACAACAACAATAACTTGTTGGATTCAAAACACTTTGATCTAGGAAACCATCATAGATGTATTCTAAAAAGTTGTCCCTACTTGTACCACATTTTAAAAATGAATTCTCAAGAAGCAGTCAGCATGGGGACGTACTGCATTTATTGTACTTCCAAAAGCAAAATACTGCAGTTGCTGGAAATCTGAAATAAAAAAAGAAAACGCTGTAAGTTCTCAGCAGGCCTAGCAGCATCTGTGGAGAATGACCTTCCATCAGAGCTATCTTCTTGAGCCACTGCAGTTTGTGAGGTGATGTTACTCCCACAGCGCTGTTAGGAATTCCAAGATTTTGACCAAGTGACAATGAAAGAACAGCAATATATTTCCAAGTCAGAATTATGTGTGATTTGGAGGCGAACTTAGGGGTGACTGTGTTCTCATGTATGTGCTGCCAGTGTCCTGTGTGATAAAGGTTGCAGGTTTGGGACATATTCTCGATGAAACCTTGCCGAGTAACTACAGTGCATTCTATAGTTTATGTGCACTGCAGCTATTGTGTACCAGTGGTGGATAATTGGGTTGGTGGTTACACTGCTGATCTAGTGAACTGCTTTGTCTTGTGTGATGTTGAGCATCTTGAGTGGCACTGTAGCTACACCCATACAGGTAAGTAAAGGATATTCCTTCACACTCCTTTACTTGTACCTAGTAGATGGTGGAAAGATTATAGAGATGGGGGGTGAGCCACCTCAAGCTCAACACCTGTTATCTGCAGTAGCCAAGGCATTTATGTTAATAATCCAATTCAGTTTCTGATCAGTGGTAATCCCCAGATTCATTATCTGGGGAAATGTGAATGGAGCTGAACACCGTGATTGTCAGTGAACAGGCTTATGACTGACCTTATGATAAAGGGAAAGCCATTGATGAAGTAGGTGAAAATGCAGGTCGAGTATCCTTTTTCCAAAACTCCTGGGGCCGATTGCATTCTTGGATTTCAGGTAATTGCGGTTTTTGGATACTGCATGTAAACTTACATTACAATGGCCTAAGCTTAGACTAGCTATTGTCTAAAGTAAATGAAATGGTTAGAAAAGCAAGATGTATCACTGGATAATAAATTAAAGGTACCTGTAATAAGTTTCCTGTTGACATGTTGATCACAAAAATCGCAAGGTAAACAGTGCAGACAGCTAGATTTCCCATGTTAAAGGTTGATGAGGTTTAAAAAAAAATGTGGTTTTTGGATATGTTCGGCTTACGGATGTAGGATACTCAACCTATAGTTAGTCCTAGGTTATGGTGCTGAGGAGCTAGTGTAGCAATGTCCTGGGATTGAAATGATTGACCACAACCATTATCCTTTGTGCCCAATATAACTCTTGCCACGGAGAGAACCTCCCACCCCAATCCCCATTGACTTCAGCTGTACGAAGACTACATGGTGCAACACCGGTTGAATACTGCCTTGATGTCAAGGGCAATCACTCTTTTCTCACCTCTGGAATTCAGCTCTTTTTGGACCAACTTTTTAATGAGGTCTGGAGCCAAATAGTCGTGCAGAAACCAAACTGAGCATCAGTGAGTATGTTATTGGTGAGTATGTGCTCTTTGATAGCACTTGACTAGTCCTTTCATCAGGCTGCTGATGTTTGCACATGCATTATCTTTGTCCAAGTCTATCTTGGGATAGTTAAATTACCACTATTATAGTCCTGTTCTTTCATCTCTTTCTGAATAGTCTGTTGATTTGTACCTTTCTTTCATTTCCACTATTTGTTGACCTGTAACGCAATTCCTTTGTTTTTATTAGTTCTATCTGTATTTCCTACTTTAACACTATCCTCTAGGACACTGTTATACAACGCACAGGTGTAGAGATGATGGAGTAGCAATGGAGATCCATTATGTCAGTCTCTACTTGTGTAAGACTACTCAGGATTTCCTCTGCTTCCCCAAAATAACTTTACTGGGTTCGCAGATTCTGATTCTGGCAGTCAACTTCAGCAGCTCTCCAGCTTCTGCCCCCTTGATTGAAGTGTGACATTCCAGGGGAGAAAGTCTATGCTGAAAGTGCACCTGAGCTATTGAGTGACCAGGATTAGGAAAATTGTTGGCAATTCTCACTCAGAGGAGCAGCAGCCAGCTTCTGATCTTAATTCCAAAGTTATTCATCTAACCTAATGAGTGGATGCATAATTCAGGGCTTCCTCAATTTTGCATAGTACTGTAAATTTCTTCAGTTTGAAATTATAGTACTGGGCAAAGTCACACTGCAATATCCCACCACTCTTAGTGGGCATTGAGGCGGGCTGGGGGGCCACTCAGTGACTGAACAGGTGGGACAGAGGTAAGACTGCCTGATTTAACCAGAATATGGGCCCATTCCGGTGGAAGGGTTTCCTACCTTCATGTGACCACAGCCATGGAGGAGGGAGCCATGGAAATAGCCAAGATTGTGGACCATGAGGAAATTAGCCATGGCGAGATGGGTACTGAAGATATAGATGGTGATCAGACAGGGCAATGTGCTCATAAGGATGTACTTTGCACTCCACATGTCCGACAGCATACCGAACATTGAGTTGCATTGAGAATCCTCGGAAGAGCAGAGGCTTCTGCTCTCCAAGGCTAGCCCTCATGATCTCTTCTTGTGTCTTCTACAGGTGCAAACTTTGAGGCAAGGATGCCATCTCCCTCACCATCATTGACTCTGAAGAAATTCTATCACACCTGTCCTGTCCACCAGTGCAGATACCGCTACATCAGTGGGCCCTATGGCTAGATAGAGCAGTACTGAGTGAGGCGCATGACATTAGTGTGCAGGAGGAAGTGCCAGAAACAGGAGCAACTATGGGCAGACCCCTTTAAAGAGGCAGGACAGACAGAGTTCTGCTCAGCTGGGCAAAGATGTAGGGCCTCAGAAGTACCTTGAAAGGAGGTTGAACTTAGACCAGCAGCATCAGATGTGCTCCCACATGTCTGAGATCCTTGAGGCTGTGCAGGGACATGGGCAGAGAATGGAGGAGTCCATCCAGCTCATGTGCACCATAGTGGCTGAGGGCTTTCAATGCATGAGCTCCTCCATTGAGAGAATTGCTAACCTCATGAAGTGCTTGCAGGAACTGCACACTGACATACACAAAATGTTTACCACAGTACCTAGCATGGTTTACCACAGTGTCTAGCATGGACTTGTCAGTGATGCAGATGGTGCATGGATGTCTGGAGGGGATGCCAGTTGCACCCCAGCTGGTGTTCCCCTCAAGCCTTCTAGAGCACCAGCCAAGGGCTGAAGATATTATGGATGAGGATGCTTCCCATCATGAGGCACTATCATCATCTTTGGCCTCCCTGGCCCCACTGATGGAGGGGGCATCTGTGCAGCAGGGCCCAGTGAAGGAGGCTGACCTGCAATGATTCAGCTGTAGCATCCTCTGGAGATGCTTCACAGACACCTCCACATTGAGGGCTACCACCATATGCATCTCAGCTGCAGGCTGTCTCCACCTTGTCCGAGGCCAGAAGGGGAATACCACGTAGAAATGGCTGAGTTCAGAAGCTACCAGGCCAGTTAGAGCACAGTGTGGGTCACGGTGCTGCCTTCTTTCTGTAGCTATGCACTGCTTTCCTTTGAGCACAGCGAAAACATTGACATTTGAAGTCAGATGTGTGAGACCCATTTTACTGATGGCAGGCCAAGAAAAGAGGTATGACATGGTGAAGGAGAGCAAGGTTTCATCATTGGTGACAATGAAACTTCTGGGAAGATGTGCATCCTTCATTGGTAGTAAGAATTTACATGTTCCAGACTGCATCTTCAGTGGAAGGGTTAGCACAGGCAGCTCAGAGTGAGTTCCATGGTATGCTGTTCATCCTAGGTTGGTGCCTGAATCAGACGATCCTTGACATTGATGGTGAGACACTCGAGCCTGTGCAGCTGGGGTACCTCAGTATTCTACATCATCCCCTTCCGCCTCCTCTTCAATGTCCTACCCCTCCTTTTCCTCTGATGAGCTGTGCCCTTCCAAGGCTGCACCGCCCTTAAAGACCACACCCCTCAGGAGGACCATGTTATGGCAAGTGAGGCTGACCACCACAATGAGCAAGACCCTTGCAGGTGCGTATTGAACCCAACTGGCCGAGTCACCGGAACCATATCTTCAGAAACCCGATAGCCTGATCAATAGTGAGCAAATGGTTCAGATTGTATCACCTCTGTGCCTCTGTCGTGGGCTCTTGTAGAGGAGTGAGTAAGCCATGCCTTCAAGGGATATCCCATTACCCCTAGAATTCACCCATGTAGTTTGGCAGGTGTGGTGGGGGAATGCAGCACCCTGGACTGTGGAGGATGAAGGAGTGAAGGAGCCCTAGCAGCTGGCAGGAAAGCAAATGCACATGGAGGGTGCTCTTGTTGTGATCTGTTGAACATTGAGGGAGTGGAAGCTCTTCATGTCGATGAATCTCATTGGCTGGTCATAGGGTGCCTTGATGCAATTGATGATGTCATGCCCTGGAGAAATCCAGTGGTGGAGGCGAAACCCACTGCCGTCTGTGATTGCAAAGCTGTATCTGTCTAGCATTGAATGCAGTGTAGAACCCTGGCAAAACTATTTATCAGTGATCTCAAGATGCAGTGGTATGCAGCCATTTTAGAGATGCCACCAAGGCCTGTAGCTGATTCTTGGAAGGAACCAGGAGCAAAGAAGTTCAGTATCACAGTAACTTTGGCCTCTGGCAGGGTGTGATGAACAGTGCTGTGAGGTCTTCTGCGACAGGGGCACAGATGTCTGTGAGAATCTGCCTGGAGAGTTACAATCTCCTGTGGTACTGGGTCTTGGTGATCTTTAGGTAGCTCCATCTTTGTCAGTAGACCCTATCCTGAAGATATAGCCTCCATTGCCTTTCTGCCCCTCGTGCCTCTCCTCTGCCCTCCAGTGAGACACAGGACTCTGCCCTTCTTGTGGAGCATTTTGTTGCTTTATCATCACTGGGCGCAAACTTTGAGAGTCATGCCCACATTGCCAGCTGCAGCCTTCCTTGTACTCAGGTGGCCTCTGATTGTGTTTGGCAGCCTTGCCCCCTCCTCTTACACTGTCATGATCCCAGGAGGGCCATGACTCCCTGCAATGCCTGAGTGCTTACAAAATTTTCCCTCCCACCCATCTCTGTTCCCACCCACAACAGGATCTGAAAATTCAGCCATATGGCTGTTTTTACTTACGAAGTAGAATTATGTTGCCAAACCAGAGCAACATTTGGCAAAGTTTATGGTCAGCTTGATTCCATACTTGCAATACTGTGCTTACATTCTGTTCTAAATATTAGTAAATAGTTTTCACAGCATTTTTACAAATGGTTTATCATGTTTTTAAATAAATTACATTAATATAGTCTAAAATTACTCTTTGCAGTATTGGCATGTGGGTATTTAATTTCCCATTCTTGTTTTCTAATGGAGGCATTAGTCAGTGAAAATAATGGCCAAATCCATTAATTATTTGCATGATTCACTTTGTGCAGCATAAATTCAAGGTCTGGATGAGCAATTGTAGTTAGAAAACTCAACATCTGATCAATAGACTCAACTGCTTGTTAACAATTTTTAAAGCCCATAAAAATGATTCTGAAGGAGCAACAATTCTACTTTTTTTTGGAAAGAATCCCCAGGTTATCTAAATATCTATGAATAGACATTACAAAACTGCAATTTTTCAACAATATCCATCAAACCCAAGTAACAGCAAGGAACAGAACTGAAAAATGCCATTAAGGTATATATCTGCCTGATCCAAAGAAGTAAAAATGTTTTTGTAACTTAAGTAACTTCACCTTTCTGTGGATTCATTTCAGTGACTTCATGGAAAATGTACAGCAAGAAAAGCTATGAATCCAAAAATCAAATCAAACCAGTAAACTCTTAGAAAATGGACAGGGAAGCAATGCACAATTGACAAGAGAGACAGATTAATGTTTTGGGTGTAATCTTTCATCAGAACTCAAGATGCTTTCCCCTTTTTTATCTCCTGAAGAATTCAGTCAGTCTTTGAAATATTGATGATTTAATCCAATTGAAAGATTGGGCAGGTGGGGGGTGGTGTTGGGGGTTGGCGGGGGGTGCGGGAAAGTGTGGAGGTGTGGATTTGGGCAGATAATGAAGTTTTCAGAATCTACATTGGATATTTGTATCCCTTCAAAGCAATGCAGTTATGCCATTTTTTTCAACTTCCTTATGTCTGAAGTAGGTCAATGACAATTGGCTAACTTGAATTCCAGGTGTTCCAACTTATCCTCACAATTCTTTCACAAGCTCATATCCATTTGGTCGCTTTAACCCAATACTCTACAAACATGATAAATCACAGTTGGGAACTTTACATATAATTAAATTTAAGTGACTAGTTCACATGTCGTTTTGGTGTTATAACTTGTGTGTTGGTAGAAAGCCAAATACGTAACTAAATTTCACATTTTAAATTTACCTTATTACCATTATAGAATAATCATTTCATGGAAAATGACATTTGCTTCAGTGTCTAAAATAATTTTAAGACATTATGCTAATTTTATTTCTTTCTGCTCTCTGGCTTTTTGTGTCAATTGCTATCTCTGATCAAAAAAAGGCAATTTACCTCGAGGTTTCTGCCAGCAGTGCTGTATAACAATGCTAAGTAACGCACAAAGGTGGCTCGCAGATGGGTCTCATTCTGATTTTTCTGTCATGCTCAGAGCCTTGTTACAACTGGCATGGGCCTTGCTGTAACAGGAACAGAAATTTATTTATTTCTGAAAAGAGAGACACGGTGTCAAAGCTTTTCACCTTGCACTCATCGCAGGATCACATCTGGCAGTTAATGTTTTGATTTGGGCTTTGCGAGTGGTAGAGTACAGTCTGTATTCTGTGTTTTACAAACAATGGAAAGAACATGTTGTTTGATTTGATCACCCAATTGCTGGGAAGTACGGCCTATGTACCTGGCATCATACCGGCACCATACATGTAGCCGGTGGAACGTCTTCTTGCTCAATTGTGTAGTCGGTGGAACGTCTTTTTGGACTGATGGCAGCATCATGTTAGAGGAAGGTATGACTTAAGTAGCCACTGCACAGCAGTGTGAAATGTCTTCTTTAACCTATTATTCAAATTTTTGGGATACTTTGCCTTTCTAGGATATTTGAGATAGACTGGGCAATTATCAGGTCTGAAAGTGGTGATCTTTGGCCCATTTTACTGATCAAATCAAACAGCATATTCCTTCTGTTGTTCATAATAGGTAGTGTACAGGTGGCATTCAACCAGCCTGCACCTGCAAATCCCAAAACAAAACATCCAGTGTTAGATGTAATGCTGAAATTGGGCAATTCTTGTTGAAGAATCCTGAGTGTGCTAATGGCTACATTGGCAACCAACTTGGGATAATCGGTCAAGCTAGTAATGTGAAAGAAAAACAGAAAATGCTTGAAAAACTCAGCAGGTATAGCAGCATCTGTGGAGAGAGAAACAGAGTTAACGTTTCAAATACTTATGACCTTCAGAGCACCATACGGACTCGAAATGTTAACACTGTTTCTCTCAAAAGGCTTGTCAAAATTGGGAGAGCTATCTCACAGACTAGTCAAGCAACAGCCTGACATAGTCATCCTAAAGGAATCATACCTTAAAGATAATATCCCATCCCTGGTATGCCCAGTCCCACTGGCAGGACACACCCAGCAGAGGTGCCGGCACAGTGGTATACAGTCGGGAGGGAGTTGCCCTGGGAGTCCTCAACATTGACTCTGGACACCATGAAGTCTAATGGAATCAGGTCACACATGGGCAAGGAAACCTCCTGCTGATTACTACGTACTGCCCTCCCTCAGCTGATGAATCAATGCTCCTCCATTATGAACATCGCTTGGAGGAAGCACTGAGGGTGGTAAGGTGCAGAATGTATTCTGGCTGGGGGACTTCAATGACCATCACCAAGAGTGGCTCAGTAGCATTCTTACTGACCGAGTTGGCTGAATCCTAAGTGACATAGCTGCTTGACTGGATCTGTGGTAGGTGGTGAGGGAACCAACAAGAAGGAAGAACATACTTGACCTCATCCTCACCAACCTGCCTGCCACAGATGCATCTGTCCATGACAGTATCGGTAGGAGTGACCACCGCACAGTCTTTGTGGAGTCAAAGTCCTGCCTTCACATTGAGGATACCCTCCATCGTGTTGTGTGGCACTACCACCGTGCTAAACGGAATAGATTTTGAACGCAAGACTGGGCATCAATGAGGCACTGTGGGCCTTCAGCAGCAGCAGAATTGTACTCAAGCAAAATCTGTAACCCCATATCTCCCACTCTACCATTACCATCAAGCCAGGGGATCAACCCTGTTTCAATGAAGAGTGCAGGAGGGCATGCCAGGAGCAGCACCAGGCATACCTAAATGTGAGGTGTCAACATGGTGAAGCTATAACACAAGACTATTTGCATGCCAAACAGCATAAGCAGCAAGTGACAGACAGAGCTAAGTGAGCCCACAACCAACGGATCAGATCTAAGCCCTGCAGTCCTGCCACATCCAGCCATGAATGGTGGTGGACAATTAAACAACTCACTGGAGGAGGAGGCTCCTCAAATATACCCACCCTCAATGATGGGGGAGCCCAGCACATCAGTGCAAAAGATAAGGCTGAAGCGTTTGCAACAACCTTCAGCTGGAAGTGCCGAGTGGATGATCCATCTCGGCCTCCTCCAGAGGTCCCCAGCATCATAGATGCCAGTCTTCAGCCAATTCGATTCACTCCACGTGATATCAAGAAACGGCTGAAGGCACTGGATACTGCAAAGGCTATGGGCCCTGACAATATTCCGGCAATACTGAAGACTTGTGCTCCAGAACTTGCCGCGCCCCTAGCCAAGCTGTTCCAGTACAGCTACAACACTGGCATCTACCTGGCTCTGTGGAAAATTGCCCAGGTATGTCCTGTACACGAAAAACAGGACAAATCCAACCCAGCCAATTACCGCCCCATCAGCCTACTCTCGATCATCAGTAAAATAATGGAAGGGGTCATCAACAATGCTATCAAGCGGCACTTGCTTAGCACAAGCTGGTCACTGATGCCCAGTTTAGGTTTTGCCAGGGCCACTCAGCTCCTAGCCTCATTACAGCCTTGATTCAAACATGGACGAAAGAGCTGAATTCCTTAGGTGAGGTGAGAGTGACTACCCTTGACATCAAGGTCACATTTGACTGAGTATGGCAAGTAATATTCGCGCCACACAAGTGCCAGGCAATGACCGTCTCCAACAAGAGAGAATCTAACCACCACCTCTTGACGTTCGATGGCATTACCATCATTGAATCCCCACTATCAACACCTGGGGTCACCATTGACCAAAAAATGAACTGGACTAGCCATATAAATCCTGTGGCTACAAGAGCAGGTCAGAGACTAGGAATCCTGCAATGATTAACTCACATGCTGACTCCCCAAAGCCTGTCTACCATCTACAAGGCACAAGTCAGGAGTGTGATGGAATACTCTCCACTTGCCTGGATGAGTGCAGCTCCCACAACACTCAAGAAGCTTGCCACCATCCAGAACACAGCAGCCTGCTTGATTGGCACCCCTTCCATAAACATTCACTCCCTCCACCACTGAGGCACAGTAGCAGCAGTGTGTACCATCTACAAGATGCACTGCAGGAATTCACCAAGGCTCCTTAGGCAGCACCATCCAAACCCACAACCACTACCACCTAGAAGGACAAGGGCAGTAGGTAGATGGGAACACCACTCAAGCCACTCACCGTCCTGACTTAGAAATATATCGCTGTTGCTTCACTGTCGCTGGGTCGAAATCCTGGAACTCCCTTCCAAAGATACTGTGGGTGTACCAACACCAAACTGACTGCAGCGGTTCAAGAAGGCAGCTCACAAACGCCTTCTCAAGGGCAATTACGGATGGGCAATAAATGCTGGCCCAGCCAGCGAAGCCCACATCCCTTGAATGGATAAAAACACCTGTGACCTGACCTAGTCCAGATGCTCGTCATCTGACTCTGTCTCAACAAGTGTCTGGAGGCCTTCCAGCAGTCCTTCAAGTGCCGGACACCTAGGAAGTCCCTGCCGCTGCCTGATATGGGCCAGAAAGTGTGATGTGCTCACCAGATTGTGACCTCAATGCTACTCTAAAGGTAGGCCCCCCTGAGATGTGTGTCTCCGCACTGGTGGAGGGTGTGGGTGAGCGATGTGATGGCAGGGAGGATGCCTTCAGATTTTTCTTCAGAGATTTCTTCGGGGCTTGATTGCAGGCCCTGGGTCGTGGACACCATCGGCTATTTGGCAGATATGCCTGCAAAAGCAATGAGAGAGCTTGCTTTTGCATGTTGATGACTGTTGTGCTATAAATGAATTATTCGGAACCCTTGCCAGGGAGGAAAGAACATTTGAAAACGCCTGACCCATTCCCCTTAAAAATAACAAGTGTTTAGGAAAGGGCTCAAAATCTACCCTTTCTCTTCACGGATGGAGGAGAGATTGGAGCCACTAGCTACTAAGGGGTCCAGACCCATGGTGGCCCTACGGTTTGATGATGGCTCCCTGCGAGTCCTCCTCCAGACTGTATGTGATCGGCAGGAGGTCCTCATGCCTGCAGACGGGAAAAGAAGACCCCCCCAGCCAGACCAAAGCGGCCTGCATGGAAGTTGCAGAGGGGGTTATTAGCTGTGGGCTCATCCAGAGAAGCTGGTTATAGTGCTATAAAAGGCTGAATGACCTCTCAAGGTCTGCTAGGGTGAGTATGTAACCATTTTGGAGATGGGCTTATATGGAAGGTTGTGAGGGTGTGATGTGGGTCAAATGTGGGACTACCTTGTGTTCTTCCCAAGCGTAGATGGTGGCATGAAGCAAATATGCCACTCTGCTTAGAAATGGGGGATTTTAGAAGGGGTGCTTCTGAACTGCAACGCCTGTTAGTTGGCAAGGACTATTGAGAAATGTTGTTCGCTGACAAAGGTCATGCTGGCCACACATTTGAAAGCATGATTGTAGTGCCACATATTCATTAAAATGTCACTTTGTCACTCGCTGGAGACGACCTAGGTGCTACGCCCCAGTTTGATGACAAGGCTCTGGAATCGTCAGTCAGATGGCAGATGCAGGTTATACAGCGTGGTGTATGTGGAGATGTGGTAGAGATTCCAGAGGGGTTTCATGCATGGACAGTGGGGAAGTCTATCCAGGCCATGAGCGCTGCAATGACCCACTCTTCAGAATGCATGGCTTCCTCCATTGAGAGACTGTCATGGAGGGCCAGACACAGCAGCTCACTGATGGGATACTGGGTATGCATGCTGGCCTGAACACCATTACTTTGTCTCTGAGCTCTGGTGCTCAGAGCCAGGGTGAGAGGATGATGAGGAGCCTGGAGTCACATCTAGGTCCTCGTTCCTTCCAGGAAAGCAGGGGGGACCAAATGGACTTCACTGCAGCGGATGAGCAGCTGCTGACACCATCAGGGGGCACCTCTCAGGGCGCTTCTAATGGGAACAACCTCTCCTCCATCCCTCTGCCATTGACACAAATACCTCCGAGTCCTGCGGTGATAGATGAGCCTCGTACCACTGCACAGGATACTCCCATCACGCCGGGGCCCTCATGGCCTCAGGTGACCAGAGGACTGCTGCCAAAGCCATCCCAGGTAAAGGGGCATGAGAGTCAATGGCCTATCTCCAGCACAGCTGGCAGTGAAGGGGAAACACTACACCATGGCACCTGTAATTGAGTTTAGAAAAAACTCCCCAGTGGTCACATGGTTTCACATTGCTGATTTTCATATTTGAGTGTTATGAAGATTGTTGATGAAGATAAATAAATTATTATTAAATTATCCTTGTCCCCATCCCGTCTTCCAATCCCAGCCCCGGCCGTGTATTCACCATACCCATTGACATTCCCCTCGCCGACGCTGGACGTTCAGTGCTCAGCAAAGGACTTAGTTTCATACCCTTACGCCCTCATCTCAATGAATTTCGGGCTCGGCACGATGCTGAACTCTTCTTCCGCCGCCTTCGTCTCCGTGCTCACTTCTTTGGGCAGGAGTCCTCTCCCCATTCAACGGATCCTTTTATCCTCCCTCCACCTGGACCCCTCCCTTTGGATTCTTACCTTCTCTTGATCTTTTCATTGAGAACTGTCGGCGTGACATTAGTCGTCTCAATTTCTCTGCTCCTCTCACCCATTCTAACCTGTCTCTCTCTGAACTTGCTGCACTCCGTTCTCTTAGGTCCAACCCTGACATTGTTATCAAACCCGCTGACAAGGGTGGTGCTGTTGTTGTTTGGCGCACTGACCTCTACCTCGCAGAGGCTGAGCGTCAACTCGCAGACACTTCCTCCTACCTCTCCCTGGACCATGACCCCACCACTGAACATCAAGCCATTGTTTCCAGGACTGTTACTGACCTCATCTCCTCTGGAGATCTTCCTTCCACAGCTTCCAACCTGATAGTCACCCAACCTCAGACGGCCCGCATCTACCTCCTACCCAAAATCCACAAACAGGACTGTCCCGGCAGACCGATCGTGTCAGCCTGTTCCTGCCCCATGGAACTCATTTCTCGCTTTCTTGACTCCGTTCTCTTTCCTCTTGTCCAGTCCCTTCCCACCTACATCCGTGATTCCTCTGACACCCTACATCATATCAACAATTTCCAGTTCCCTGGCCCCAACCGCCTCCTCTTCACCAAGGACGTCCAATCCCTCTACACCTCCATCTCCCACCGGGATGATCTGATGGCTCTCCGCTTCTTCCTTGAACAGAGGCCCGAACAATCCACATCCACCACTGCTCTCCTCCGTCTGGCTGAACTTGTTCTCACACTGAACAATTTCTCCTTAAACTCCTCTCACTTCCTCCAAATAAAACGTGTGGCTATGGGTACCCGCATGGGCCCCAGCTATGCCTGTCTCTTTTTGGGGTATGTGGAACATTCCTTGTTCCAGTCCTACTCCGGCCCCCTCCCACAACTCTTTCTCCGGTACATCGATGATTACTTCAGTGCTGCTTCATGCTCTCGTCTGGACCTGGAAAAATTTATTAATTTTGCTTCTAATTTCTACCCCTCTATCATTTTCACATGGTCCATCTCTGACACTTCCGTTCCCTTCCTTGACCTCTCTGTCTCAATTTCTGGTGATAGACTGTCCACCAATATCCATTACAAGCCTACCGACTCCCACAGCTAGCTTGACTACAGCTCCTCACACCCCTCTTCCTGTAAGGATTCCGTCCCATTCTCTCAGTTCCTTCGCCTCCGTCGCATCTGTTCCGATGATGCCACTTTCAAAAACAGTTCCTCTGACATGTCCTCCTTCTTCCTAACCGAGGTTTTCCACCCACGGTGGTTGACGGGGCCCTGTCCGGCCCATCTCTCGTGCATCCGCCCTCACACCTTCTTCTCCCTCCCAGAAACATGATAGGGTCCCCCTTGTCCTCACTTATCACCCCACCAGCCTCCGCATTCAAAGGATCATCCTCCGCCATTCCCGCCAACTCCAGCATGATGCCACCACCAAACACATCTTCCCTTCACCCCCCCTGGCGGCATTCCGTAGAGATCGTTCCCTCCGTGACACCCTGGTCCACTCCTCCATCAGCCCCTACACCTCAACCCCCTCCCACAGCACCTTCCCATGCAACCGCAGAAGATGCAACACCTGCCCCTTTACTTCCCCTCACCTCACCGTCCAAGGGCCCAAACACTCATTTCAAGTGAAGCAGCATTTCACTTGCACTTCCCTCAACTTAGTCTACTGCATTCGTTGCTCCCAATGCGGTTTCCTCTACATTGGAGAGACCAAACGCAGACTGGGTGACCGCTTTGCAGAACACCTTCGGTCTGTCTGCAAGCATTACCCAGACCTCCCTGTTGCTTGCCATTTCAACACTCCACCCTGCTCTCATGCCTACATGTCCGACCTTGGCTTGCTGCAATGTTCCAGTGAAGCTCAACGCAAACTGGAGGAACAGCACCTCATCTTCCGACTAGGCACATTATAGCCTTCCAGACTGAATATTGAGTTGAACAATTTTAGACCATGAACTCTGTCCTCCATCTCCACCCCCTTTCCGATTTTCCCCCTCCTTTTTGTTTTTTCCAATAATTTATATAGATTTTTCTTTTCCCACCTATTTCCATTATTTTTAAATGTATTTCCATCCATTGTTTTATCTCTACCTTTTAGCCTATTTCGATTCCTTCACCCCCACCCCACACCTACTAGAGCTATCTGTATCTTGCTTGTCCTGCTTTCTACCCTTAATTTGCACATTCCTTTAGATAATATCACCACCTTCAACACCTCTTTGGCCTTTTGTCTGTGACATCTTTTGGTTATATCCACCTATCACTGGCCCTCTATCCAGCTCTTCTTGTCCCAAACACCCCCCCCCCCCCCACCCGCCCTTAAACCAGCTTATATTTCACCCCTTTTCTATTTTTCCTTAGTTCTGTTGAAGAGTCATGTGGACTCGAAACGTTAACTGTGCTCCTCTCCACAGATGCTGTCAGACCCGCTGAGTTTTTCCAGGTATTTTTGTTTTTGTTTATAATTAAATTATTGTTCTTTTCACTTGATGCACCAGCTGCATTTCTGTGTTATGTGATGGAATTGAATTAGTTTGAATGGATGCTGTTAAGAGAATTTGTGTTCATGTGCCTTTCTCTGCTCAGGCTTATTTGGTAACTCTACAGGGCCATTGTAGCCCTGGTGTTTATGTGAGGGAGATAACAGGGAAGGTGAGTTTGGCCAAGATTGTGTTTTTGAGCAAGAAACATATTGCTAGTGGAACCTTCACAGTATTAGAGAATCCCACCCAGAGCCTCCTGTGGATCGGCTTGTGCAGCTGGCTGGCATAGTTCACCCTCCTCATCATTAGGCTGATCATCAGAGGATGGGGCTGTCTCCATCAGACCCTCCTCTGCCAGGGCTTCTGCTCTCTGGATGGCCAGTTTGTGCAAGACATGGAAATAATGACCATAAGTGAGACTCTTGCAGCTCTTTCTGCTTGACTGTTGTTACTGGTAAAGGAGATGTACTCATGGGCAAGTCTGAATATGACATCTGTGAAAACCTTTATGCATTGATGGGCTGCAGGCTAGGAAATTGTGCTTAGGTCTCCAAATGATGCCTGGAATAATCCAGACATGGCGAAATTCATGTTTAACACTACAGACATTGGGGGGCTAGTCACACAATTGGAGGCGATCTCCCCAGAAAGCATGTTACACAGGAATGTGTCTCCCATGAGAGTCACGGTCTTCTGAGGCACTGTCATTCAGATACCTTGAGCTATGCCATCCTCGCCCTGTAACCAGGGTAGCGTCTTCACCTACCTCTGCCTGCCTGATGTTGCTGTCTGTCCTCCACAGCCCCTTGCTCAGAAGCAGATTGCACACCTTTGTAGACCAAAGGGTGCGTCAGCCCTAGCCGTCTGCCCTCCTACTCCTCCTCCTCTCCTCCTCACTGGGGGAGGAGCCTCAAACAGAATGAACAATTCCCATGAGGGACAGCGATGTGCGCTACAGCATTTGAACTGTACAATTTTGATTGTAGCACTACCTACATGGCCCCTTCTCTTAGATTTCCAACTGTGTTAGGGCATTTTCTATGAAAAACAATATTTGCAGCACTATGAAAACATCCCACCTTCAGCAGCGTCAGCCCTACTTTGGTCCTTTATGTTTGTCTTTGCAAGCCATCTTGATACCTGTCTTGACTCCCAACATTTTTCACGTGCACCCACTGTAATATGGTTTGGGTAATGTAAAATTCTGTTCAATTGCTTTGCTTAAAAGCTTGTTAATTAGTTCTGTATTATTGGAGACTTGCATACTGACCCAATGTCATCACGCCAGATTTTACACATGCTTAGGTCAACAATGGTTCCAATTGCTACATGTAGAACCCCCACATGAGGGACAGGAAGAATAGAAAAGCAGAATATTATTTAAATGGACAGGGGTTGCACAATGCTGCAACACAGATGGATCTGGGTATTCACATGCATGAATCATAAGAAGTTAGCATACAGGTACAGGAATAATTAGGAAGGCAAATGGAATGTTGGCCTTTTTTTGCAAGGGGTCAGAGAAAAGTAGGAAAGTCTTGCTATAACTTGTTAAGGCATTGGGGAAACCACACTTGGAGTACTGTGTACAGTTTTGGTCTCCTTACTTAATGACGGATATAATTGCATTGGAAGCAGTTGAGAGAAGGTTCACCATGCTGATTGCTGAGTTGAAGGGGCTATCTTATGAGAAAAGTTTGAGCAGGGGAGGCAGTGGCGTAGTGGTAATGTCACTAGCTTAATGAAGCAGATGCCTAGGTGGAGGGAAGTGATGGCGTAGTGATTTTGTCGCTGGACTAGTAATCCAGAGACCCAGGGTAATGCTCCGGGGACCCGAGTTCGAATCCTGCCACGGCAGATGGTGGAATTTGAATTCAATAAAAATCTGGAATTAAAAGTCTAATGATGAAACCACTGTCAATTGTTGTAAAAGCCCACCTGGTTCACGAATGTCCTAGGGAAGGAAATCTGTCATCCTTACCTGGTCTGGCCTACATGTGACTCCAGACCCACGGAAATGTGGTTAACTCTTACATACTCTCTGAAATGGCCTAACAAGCTACTCAGTTGTAACAAGCTGCTACAAAGACACAAAAAAGGAATGAAACCGGACAGACCACCCGGCATGGACCTAGGCAGCGGAAACGACAATGGCTGACTCTGCCCTCCTTACTAACATCTGGGGGCTAGTGCCAAAATTGGGAGAGCTGTCTCACAGACTAGTCAAGCAACAGACTGACATAGTCATGGAATCATAGCTTACAGATAATGTTCCAGCCCCCACCATCACCATCCCTGGGTATGTCCTGCCCCACTGACAGGACAGGCCCATCAGAGCTGGTGGCACAGTGGTATACAGTCGGGAGGGAGTTGCCCTGGGAGTCCTCAACTTCGACTCCGGACCCCATGAAGCCTCATGGCATCAGGTCAAACATGGGAAAGGAAACCTCCTGCTGATTATCATGTACCGCCCTCAGCTGATGAATCAGTGCTCTTCCATGTTGAACACCACTTGGAGGAAGCACTGAGGGTGGCAAGGGCGCAGAATGTACTCTGGGTGGGGGACTTCAATGTCCATCAATAAGAGTGGCTCGGTAGCACCACTCCTGGCCGAGTCCCAAAGGGCATAGCTGCTAGACTGGGCCTGCGACAGTTGGTGAGGGAACCAACAAGAGAGGAAAATATACTTGACCTCATCCTTATCAAGCTGTCTGCCGCAGATGTATCTGTCCATGACAGTATCGGTAGGAGTGACCACCGCTCGGTCATTGTGGAGATGAAGTCCTGCCTTCGCATTGAGGATACCCTCTGTCGTGTTGTGTGGCACTATCACCGGCGCTGTGGGCCATCAGCAGCAGAATTGTACTCAAATGCAATTTTTAACCTCATAGCCCAGCATATCACTCACTCCACCATTACCATCAAGCCAGGGGATCAACCCTAGTTCAATGAAGAGTGCAGGAGGGCATGCCAGGAACAGCACCAGGTATACGTAAAAATGAGCTGTCAACCTGTTGAAGCTATAACACAGGACTACATGCATGCCAAATAGCATAAGCAGCAAGTGATAGACAGGGCTAAGTGATCCCACAACCAACGGATCGGACCTAAGCTCAGCAGTCTTGCCACTTCAGTCGTGAATGGTGGTGAACAATTAACTCACTGGAGGAGGAGACTCGACAAATATCCCAATCCTCGATGGAGGAGCCCAGCACATCAGTGCAAAAGATGAGGCTGAAGCATTTGCTACAATCTTCAGCCAGAAGTGCCGAGTGGATGATCTATCTCGGCCTCCTCCAGAGGTCCCCAGCATTACAGATGCCAATCTTCAGCCATTTCGATTCACTCCACGTGACATCAAGAAATGGCTGAAGGCACTGGATATTGCAAAGGCTATGGGCCCTGACAATATTCCGGCAATAGTACTGAAGAATTGTGCTCCAGAACTTGCCGTGCCCCTAGCCAAGCTGTTCCAGTACAGCTGCAACACTGGTATCTACCTGGCTATGTGGAAAATTGCCCAGGTATGTCCTGTACATAAAAAGCAGGACAAATCCAACCCGGCCAATTACCCCCCCATCAGTCTACTCTCGATCATCAGTAAAGTAATGGAAGGGGCTATCAAGCAGCACTTGCTTAGCAATAACCTGCTCACTGACGCTCAGTTTGGGTTCTGCCAGGGCCACTCAGCTCCTGACCTCATTATAGCCTTGGTTCAAACATGGACAAAAGAGCTGAACTCCCGAAGTGAGGTGAGAGTGACTACCCTTGACATCAAGGCAGCATTTGACCAAGTGTGGCATCAAGTAGCCCTAGCAAAACTGGAGTCAATGGGAATCGGGGAAAACTCTCCACTGGTTGGAGTCATACCTAGTGCAAAGGAAGATGGTTGTGGTTGTTGGAAGTCAATCATCTCAGCTCAAGGACATCACAGCAGGAGTTCCTCAGGGTAGTGTCCTAGGCCCAACCATCTTCAGCTGCTTTATCAATGTCCTTCCTTCCATCATAAGGTCAGAAATAGGGATGTTTACTGATCATGTTCAGCACCATTTGTGACTCCTCAGATACTTCTATGTCCAAATGCAGTAAGACCTAGACAATATCCAGACAAGTGGCAAGGAGCATTCACACCACACAAAGTGCCAGGCAATGACCATCTCCAACAAGAGGGAATCTAACCATCACCCTTTGACATTCAATGATATTTCCATTGCTGAACCCCCAATTAGCAATGTCCTGGGGGTTACCATTGACCAAGAACTGAACTGGACTAGCCATATAAATACTGTGGCTACAAGAACAGGTCAGAGGCTAGGAATTAAGTGGATAATAACTCACCTCCTGATTGCCCAAAACTTGTGCACTATCTACAAGGTACAAGTCAGGTGTGTGATGGAATACTCTCCACTTGCTTGGATGTGTGCCCCAACAACACTCAAGAAACTCGACACCATCCAGGACAAAGCTGTCCATTTGATTGGGACCCCATCCATCACCTTCAACATTCACTCCTGCCAGCACTGACGTACAGTAGCAGCAGTGTCTACCATCTACAGGATGCACTGCAGGAACTAACCAAGGTTCCTTCAACAGCACCTTCCAAACCCGTGACTTCTATCACCTAGAAGGATAAGGGCAGCAGACAGATGGGAATGCTACCACCTGTACGTTTCCCTCCAAGCCACACACCATCCTGATTTGGAATTATATCACTGCTGTGGGATCAAAATCCTGGAACTCCCTTCCTAATAGCACTGTGGGTGTACCTACGCTACATGATACTGCAGCAGTTCAAGAAGGTGGCTCACTACCACCTACTTGAGGGCAACTCGGAATGGGCAATAAATGCTGGTCTAGCCAGCGATACCCACATCATATAGAGGAATAAAAAAAAGAGATTGGGCTTATACTCATTGGTGTTTAGAAAAACGAGAGGTGATCTCATTGAATAATATAAGATTCTGAGGGGGGCTTGGCAGGGTAGGTGTTGGAAGGATGTTTCCTGTTGTGGGGGAATATAGAAGTAGGGGTCTCCCATTTAAGACGGAGATGAGGAGAAATTTATTTTCTCAGAGGGTTGTTACTCTTTGGAATTCTCTTTCACCGATAGCTATAGAGGCTGGGTTATTGAACATAGGTGATGGCGTAGTGGTATTGTCACTGTACTAGTGACCCAGGGTAATTCTCTGGGGACCTGGGTTTGAATCCCACCATGGCAGATGGTGGAATTTGGTTTCAATAAAAATCTGGAATTAAAAGTCTAATGAAATAAATGCTGGCCTGGCCAGCGACACCCACATCCCACGAATGAATAAAAACAAACGCAAGGCTGTATTAGAGTATTGATCTACAAGGAAGTTAAAACTTATAAGGGGCAGGCAGGAAAGTGGAGTTAAGGCCACAATCAGATCAGCTATGATCTTATCGAATTGATGAATAGCTTGAATGGTCGAATCCTGCTCTTATTTCTTTTGATGTTGTGAGTGGTGGCAGCTGATGGCATTGTACCCACCAGAAGCCCAGGATCAATGAGCTATAGGCCAAAGGTGAGTAAGGGCAGGATGGGATTGTGGGGAGAGGCTGCGGAAGATAGAAGGATTGGAGACAAGGGCAGGGTGGTGGCTTTCAGCCGCCATCCCCCTGCCTGGTGCCAGGTCCCTCAAGCACTAAGTGACTTTGAAAGAGGGACATCCCCCCCCCAGAAGGCCACAGGCAACCTACAGGGTTTTCCTGGAGGCCTTCTGGAGACTTGGGAAAGCCATGCCATTCTCACTCAATCCCTGAGCCACCATTAAATTTCAGTGGGCTCAGGGATGATTGGTGCCAATTGGCTCAATAATGAGCCTAATTGACAACCCACCATGAGTGGGAAACTTTCCCTTCGGACGTATGCACACCTCCAACTTAATCGCGGGAAGTTTTTTCCATGACTGGGAACCTGATGTGTGGCCTTTCCCGTGATTAAGTAGGCCTGGCCAATATATTTCTTGCCACAATGGGCTGCATTAAGCCCAGTAGGTGTCTGTCTGTTTAGGTGGATGCAAAAGATCCCATGTCACTCTTCAAAGAAGATTCCTTAAGGACCTGCAAGATGACATATGAATGCAAGTTCATTTTTTTATTGGAATGGTGTCAATTTCATGGGCTAACTCATTATAGTTTCAACGGCTAATCCAGTCAGAAATGATTATACACAATAATTCTGCATCAAAGGATCCAGGGATACTTTCACAGTCTTCAATGTACAATTTTTAAAAATGTAATGAGGGAGTAGGATCTTCATAAGAAATCAAGCCATGTAATGTACCATGGAAACTTTTTAAAATATTCATTCATGGGATGTGGGCATCATGGGCTAGGCCAGCATTTATTGCCCATCCCTAATTGCCCTTAAACTGAGTGGTTTGCTGGCCATTTCAGTTGGCCATTTCAGTGGGCCACTGTCAACCACTGTAAGGAGTACTTTCTGATCAGGTTTTCTCAATAAAATTCTGCCATGAACGATTTGGTGATTTTTGCCTTCATTAGTTGGAAGACCATCTAAGTGTTGATCACTCCTTGGCAATGATTGTAACATTTTTGAGGCCTCTGCTTTGCACTGGCTAGTAGCCCATGCTGAAAGAAAAGAGGCCAGAATCATTTTAAGGCTCAAGCCTCATTTCAATTATATTGGCTAGCTACAGTTGTCAAATGGGCCCAGAGGAACATGCCTGTTGCTGTTGGCCCGAAAGAACAATTTAAAACATTTTTTGGGGGGCTTTTTCACTTGGGCCATCTGCAAAATTGGATGTGGCCAGTGCTTACTCCACTTAATTGAACTGTAAAATGGCAGTCAGGTTCTTTGTTCTACAGTTGTACTTCAAAACCAGGTCAAGGTTTCAGCTTGTTGGTAGTGGGTCAGTGGTGGCTTATTTTTGAACCTTCTGAGGTAATGAGAGAAAATGTGGTAGACATTGCAGTGATTTTCTAGTGATTGAGGTTTGATTCCCTGGATTACACCCACCTAGCAGAGACTATGCAACACAAACCTTTGTTCGTAAGTCCATTTGTAAACAAATAAAGTAGGGAAAATGCCTAACTACATCTTGCCTCATATTATTGCTGGCATGGCCATCCTTTGGCACACCGTGTTGGAGTATTTTTTAACTGTTCCAACAAGCCTTTATCACTCGGTTCAAATTTCAGGTCATTCAGAGTACTTCAACGTATTATTTCACGCAGTAAAAAAAAAGGACCTAAGAGGAATTGACTCTTTTATATGGAATGTTTTATTGCTTTGTAGTAATTTCAGTCGGGTGTGGGGCTTCAAACAAAGTCACTAAGTCAGAAAGAAACAACGCGTAAACAAATGGCAGTTAGATAAATCTCTTTAGAGAATATTTTCTCTTTACAACTTACTCTTTTGTTTTTTCAGTTAGTCCTGTTAAACTATAAATCACATTGGGCACATGACAGGTGGTGTGCAGACAACATATGACCCAACCAGGAGGCCTGAGGTCAGCCCAAAGTTTAGTCTCAGGCCTCATTAACATGATCTGCTTGAGCTTCCAATGCCTGTTATGCTTCCACAGGCAGCTTGCTCATCTCAAGAACATGAATTTTGGGGCTATATGCTTGCAGAGGGAGGTGGAGCAGCAATTGGCTTGGAGGAGGGCATGGATGCTTGGGATACTGTAGAACTGGGAGAGCACTCCTCTTCCTGGCTCTGCAAGATCTTTTATTATTTTAGAAATTATCTTTTTGGTCAGTCATTGCTTATGTCACTGAAGCATTGAAGAATCCTGAGGGGAGCAGACGCAGCTCCTGCATTGTCAAATTTCCCAGGCAGAGCCTAAAGCAGGGATTAGGCCCTATATTTACATATACAAGTTACCTAACTCCTGTTTTTAGGCAGCTATCAGGCATGCTTGAAAATGGCCTGGCCCAATATCAGATCAAACATCCCTTGGTTATCCTTTGGGTTGCTCCCTGAAATTAACCTTCATTTTGTACCTGTAAATTGGGCAGAATGAGGTCCATCTTTGAGGCCGCTGAACACCCATTTTTACCAAACACAAATTTCTGTAAATGGCAAAGGAACTTGAATCAATTCATGATATACAGTTCCTTAAGTTTGAAATTGATTAGAAGTATTTTGTAATTTTCAACAATTAACATGATTAAGATGGATGTTTTTGTGGGTTACAGATAAATCTGTTTTACTGAACACGCTGCTGAACAGAAACATCAGCTGCTATGAAATATTACCCATTAAAGAATGACACATTTCTGAAGACATTCCATGGTGAGAGAGGCAGATTTATTGTTAATATAACAATGAATAAACAGAGACATCTTGAAACTTTCAGAAACAGCTGTGAAGTCAAAGGTTCTGTGTTTCAACAGAAAATCAGAACCAATATAAATTGCATCTGCCAATGATTGGCATGGAAATCAACAATGCTTCACTTTCCTTCTTCCATCAGATCTAGCAATATATCTTGGTTAAAGAACCCCATCCTCCATTATGGGAGGAAGCTCAGTTTGAGTGGGGGAACAAAATTGGCCGTAGTGATTGGGCTGCCTCAAGCTGCCTCCTTGAACTCATGTTTTGCAGCAGGATGACAAACACTCATTATCATCTGGAAGCATTGTGGCCCACAGTTTTCCACTGGGGCTTTGTGAATCATTAGGAAACTTTAATGTCCCCACTACAATGTTTCCTTTTATTGTAAGTTTCAGCTTCTTAGAGGCTGCTCCATAATCTGTTTTAAAGGTCCAACCATGTGTGCTGCATACCAAGCTTCCTGTCAAAATAGGGATAGAGCTTATGTTAGAAAATTACATGAAGCCTGCCAGTTGTGCTGTTGGCTTGAATGTGTTTAAGATTTGGTCCAGAACAAGCAAATTTTTATTGGGATCAAAAAAAAAATTGGGCCATTATGTAAATGTAATGGGCCTTTCAGCATCTAAGCCAGCAATCTCTGTCTAGGCAGCATATTTCGAACTTGATTAGCAAGCCATTCTCCAGGCTTCTTATTGAGCCTAATAGGAAAGAGGTCAAATCATGACAGAAAATTAACTTTGTTAGCAGGTACGCAGCCCCTGCTCCAATACTTTGTTTTTTTATCACTACATGTAGGTGTACTTATTATTTGTTTGGAAGAATAGTGAGTAATCTGTTAGCTATAGCACTTGGAATGTGCAAAATTGTCCATCAGTATGCAGACAAAGCTGATTCGCTAATTTATGTTGGGTGGCATTGAATTTGTGAGAAACAAACTTGACCAAGGGAAACCCAGATGCATCTGGCACTTTGACAGGTGAAATTATGACAAAAAAATGGGGCACATTTGATGCTTATTTGTAACTGAAGAAAACAAGCTTCATAAAGTTCAGAGTGCTCTCCCAAGGGTTCATTTGGCAAAAACCATACAGAACAGAATGCCTTGGGTTCAACCCATGGCCTATGCTGACTTATCAGAATCAGCTAGGGTGACAGTAGGTGTGCTTCAATTGACTTCACTGCCACTGGGTTACGGAAAAGGAATTGGTGAATGTTCTTATTCCGAATTTGCTGTCAAGGCACCCCTGCTGCAAGTCAATGGAGATAGTTTTCACTTTTATGGCTCAAAGCTACTTGGCAACCATCGATAGAAAAGAAAATTGGGTAGCTGGATTGCTATCACTTGTTTTACGCCCAGTGATAAAAGTGAAAGGGCCCTGAAAATTAATACTAATGAGAACAGAATTGACCTGGCTGCATGGCCAAATAGCTTGCAAAGATTCGCTGGCTCATGTTTTGTGGCGGTAATGATGGCAAAACTGTCAATGTTTGCCACTGTTACTCCACTGAAACTGATAGCAACTTCGGGAGTCTGCAAATGTGCAGTAAAACATGGAAATCTAGAAGCTGCTGTCACTGATTTTGCACTCCTTCAGAGGATGCACTGTTGAGGTTCCCCAGACTGTGATCCCAAAGCAGTCAGTGAATTGAAAAAACTGCCATTATTTTTATACTGTTTGTCTTGCTGTAAAAACCTTTGGGGGAGAATTTTCTCCCTGCTGTGCAGGCTGGGCGGGAGCAGGCGCGGATGGGCGTGCCGCCATTTTATGTGGGTTGGCCAATTAAGTGTGACGCGCATCCGGAAGCGCTCAGCACTCCCTGTGCAGGCGGGGGGAGGAGGGAGAGTCAGGCCTGCTCTCTTTCGTGCAGAAATCTCCCTGAGGCACGGAGCTGCCTCAGGGAGATTATTTTCATTATGAAAACTTCCAAAAAAGATTAGAAAAAATTATTCAGACATGCCCCCTCATGTGGCACATGTCAATGAATTTTAATTAAAAAATATATTTGATTTATAAAGCCTTCATGAAACCTCATCCCGCCTGTAGATGAGGTTTCATGATAAATGTTAAGGCCACCTGGGCTCTTCGCCTGCCCACCAACCTTAAGGTTGGACGGGCAGCCCTGCTAACTGTTTCAATTACTTTTTAAATAGCCTTAATAGGCCTTTGACAGTTCAGCGGGCGTGCAGGCGACTCTGGTACGAGCCAGCCGAAATAAAGATCGGAATGACTCATGCCCGACATCACCGCACGTCATTTTATGCGTCAGGGTGGAGGGCCTGCCCACATGGCTACCAGAAGATTCAGGCCTTGAAAAAATTACGCTTTATTGAATGAGATGTGCCGGATTTTTATTGGTGTACTAAGTTCATAATTACTGCTAAATATCATCATTGGATGGACCTGAAGGCAAATTTTTGTAATTGTGGAATGCCACAATTTTTTTTAAGGTTTGCGATGTTAATTCAATCATAATTTATTTCCCTATTTTAAATTTAAAATTAAAAGTGGCAATAATCAGTTTTGATATCTTGGTTCTCTATCTATGAGAATACTTCAATGTGTTGACTGCTTACCCTTCTCGATTATATCACTGCTACTGGATGCCTGGAGATCCCCTTGGCACCAGATTTAAATTGCCACCAGAAAAGGGGAAATTCACACCACAGAGATCGCTAGAACTTTCTGGGCAGCTTTGTTTGAAGTCAGTGGCGAGTGCAGTTGCTTTGTAGTTGACCACAAAATCCAGCCGACCTTTTTTTCTCTGAGTTTACAATATAATCTTACTTGTGATCCCCAGCATTTTGAAATATAATAAAAGAAGCATAAAATCATTTTATGCCCTTCAAGATATAGAAAGACATGGGGCAGAATTTTGCCGTCGGCGAGCCGGGGGCGGGGCCTGCTCACTGATGCATAAAATGACGCGGGATGACGCTGGGCAGAACCCCCGACGTCATCCCGCTCCATTTAAATTTTCAGGAAGGTGGGCCCGCAGCAAAATCAGCTGCGGGCCCACCGACCTGTCACTGGCCAATTGAGGCCATTGACAGGATCATTTAAACAATTAAAGGACCTGCTCGTCCAACCTTAAGGTTGGCGGGCAGGCCAGGAGCCTCGGTGGCTAATAGATAAAACATGAAACTTCATCCACTGGAGGGATGAGGTTTCATGCAGGGTGTTAAAAACTTTAAGAAAGTTAATCTGTAAATTATGAATGTGTCCCATCTCGTGTGACATTGTCACATGAGGGGGACATGTTAGGGATTTTTTTTTCTATTTTTAATATTGTTCAAAGTGGAAGCGATCTCCCTGAGGCTGCACTTAGCCTCAGGGAGATATGCACTCTTTCGGGCGCATGCGCGTAAGAGCGCACTCTCGCTTTTAGGGAATTCCCCCCGCCCGCACAGGAAGCGCATGGCGCTTCCCGCCGGACATCATGCTGGGCGGGCCTTAATTGGCCCGCCCACATAAAATGGCGGTGTGGCTCACTTCTCTGGCGGAGATCGGCTCTCCGCCCACCGGAGATTGGGTCGGCCCCTCCCGCCCGACAGGCAGAAAATTCTGCCCATGGGAAATTACAAATATTTCCTTTGTATTTAAATCCATGAATGATAAGGATGGGCAATAAATACTGACCCAGCCAGCAAAGCCCACATGCCATGAATGAATAAAAAAAAAAAATTGATGCTTCAAAATGGGTGCTCACACAGACTGCTGTTATTAAAATATAAGCTGAAGATGAGGGACTCTTGCCCCCAGAATTTGAGAGGTCCATCTGAAATTGTCTTTGTGATAAATTCCCACAATATCATCATTGTGCGTGTTCAGCAATGTAGCTGCTTTCAATTTCCTGTCAGGGTGCATTCACACAGCAACTGTAGCACTTTCATGAAGCAATTGCCACTTTGTTGTAACACCACAGTTGGCTTGTAAACAGCACTAGAACATTGGAGACAACACCAAACTGGGTTTCTCAGTCTGCACTATAAATGGATTCTTCTCAGTTCCAAGTTCAAAAGTCCACAAAACATCATGGTGTCAAAGCATCAAAAGGTCACAAACCAATTTCAAAACCAGGAAATAAGGCCAGGTTTGGAAGTACTGGTGTAAATTGGCTGACAAGCTAACGGCAAGCTTGAGAATGATTTTATAAGTTTGCTTGGGTAGTACGAAGGCCCCTTAATTTCCCCCTTCCTTTTCATCTTTTTTTTAAGTTTGGAACAGTTTTGGACCTATATAAATACAAAGAAAACAAAATAGAACTTTAATTTACACAGGGATTGAATAGAATGTGATTTGGCAGATGTGGACAGTGATGGAAATGAGCAATTCCTGTTTCAGTGTCTGGTAAATAATCTAAATAAATAAAGCAACATGAGATGGTACTGGAAATCCAAGCTTCAAAAAACATTGGAAATTCGATTGACAGAGTAATGTAACTGAAAGAGTTTCCATGTATTAAAAATAAATAGAGCAAATCTTTCAGGCAAATAAAATGCTGAGCTAAAAACCATCTACTGAGATCCAAAGCTTTCAGTATTTTAGGTAATGGGATGGAGAATTTATTGTGGGTAATATATTTTCAGCAGCATTATCATACTGTAATTCTGTGTGCAGTAGCAAAGAATGCTTATAGCTCATGACTACTACCGTATCTTTTGTAGCAAGAATTGTTAGTTAACGAAGGCATGGTGAACATAATCATTACTCTATATAGTACTTCATTTCTGTAGGCCTTGAATATCCGGCAGAGAGAATAACAGAGCCATGTGTCATTTTTTTGTCAAAATTATGCCGTGTAAGTGCGGTATGTTTCATGTGATGGAACTGTTTGCAGATGGTCCAAATCATTGCCTGTTGTCAGTACATATTAGGAAAGGATAGGTATAGTGCCTGTTGTTTTCTCATATGTGGTAGCAGTGTGTGGGGCATCACAGATTCTACCAGTTTGGGCGCAATTTTCTCGATTGAGTTGAATGTATCAGCAAGTAAGCAAAAAAGATGAACAAAAACACTTTTTTGCAGCAGGGAATATGCTCCCTTAAGTGTTTTGAATTTTGTTTGGGTGGAAAAATCTAAAATTAAACAGTTCTACATTTGATCTGATTTTGATAACTTTCAGTCTTATGCACTAAAATTACAATAAAAATAACATTGCACAAAGATTGACTTAAATTCTAGGATCATGCTATAGTTGTGGGTGAACTCTTGTTTACTGCCTAAAGAGACAAAGAATGATTTGCATTATTATTCTATCCTAGAATAGGCCCTAGAAATTGGATTGCGCTTAGCACCAGAACTGTATGGAACTGGTCCACTGGTTTCATTTGTATGTTACTGGTATTCTGCAGGCACCAGTCAGTGCCTTAGAAGCGGGGTGGGAGGAGGCAAGGGGAGGGAAATCAATGTCCCCTCCCTGGGACCACATCCAGATGAACAAAAAAACTGCACTGGGACCCAATTTCACAAAAGGGCCTGAAACAGCTGCCTGGTCCATTGTTTATATAAATTGTGTGCCTAAGGCCTGTTTCAGGTAGGCATCTTGGCTAACAACATGGCACCCAAACCAATACTGAGTGTGACATACTTTAATTGCAGACTAAACGTGCCCACATTGCATGTCGTATTCAGCCAGGCAACAGCAAAATTTTAAGCCTAGGTATGATTCTATGTAGGATGTAGATTAGAGACTGGCGTTTGTGTTCAATTGTGACTTGAGTAAATAGAAGAGAACGGTCCTATTATTTTAGTGACACTTTATAAATTGTCAAATTAATCTCAGTCAGGCACTTAGCAAGTGAATGATAGATTTACTTCCTGCATTTGCCCCTTTTCTGATTACAGATGTGATTAAATAATGTAAGTTCTACCCCATATTTTGAAAAGGCGTTCAAAGAGAAAGATCATTATGACTGGTAGAACTGGTCTTTTATGGCTGCAGCCAAGTAGTACTTGCTTTATTATTCTGTTCATAAATTTATATTTATTTATGTTATTTTTTTAAATAGTGAATATATCATAATTAAGATGGTTATATTTAATTAGAAGTACAGATGGGCGGTCCCCTTCCAGTGTTTGTGTGGGTGAAGCTGCTGAGGACTGTGACTCTTATTAACATATTGAGGCAGAGGAGTCATTACATTTTTATACACTGTTTCTTTATTTTGTAGAACCAACGCAAATAATTTACGATATTTACATGAAGAATCTGAAAATTGATTCAGTGGAAAAAAAAAATACTTTTAGAAATGCATATCCCCGCGTGACTCTGAACAGTTGGCTTGTTTGGTGCTGCTGTCTTCTCCTTCTGTTTAGGTCCATTATCTTCTCCGTGATATAGTTGTTCACATGGGCTTGCTCCTTGACCACCTCCTCCGCGTTCACTCCTTTCTACTCAAGTTGGGAGGCATAGCATGCTGCAGATGGGAGAAAAGAAGGTTGAAAATGAGTCATAGCTGAAGACTGCTAACTGAAAACAGAGGATTCAGCTATATCAGGGATGATGTTTTTAGCAGTCAGCAGAATGATGTAGAGGGTGGTGGTGTGTGTCAGCTTCACCTCTGACTTCTGAGCGGTTCGAATCGCTCCCACTCCCTGGGTTCTATACCTTGGACTTATTTGGGGGTTGTGACAAAGTGCAGCAGACAACTGGTTTTGGTGCAAGAAACAAAAACTGGGTTTATTGAAGTCACAAATGAACTTATAACATTAGGATTACACTGAGATTATACAGACCTACAAAGTACACTTAGTTAAGAATGGGGAACATACGGCATAACGAGGGAAAATCACGCTATTAATCCCCTTACCCTTGTCCCACCCCCAAAACCTAACTAAATTGAACTGGGAGAGGTCAGGGATCATGCTCACCAACCAGGGTCCCTTCACAGTTCGAAATCCAGCCAGGTAAGCCGGTTGCAGTTTTGGGGTACGCTCTTTGTGTCCTCTGGGGCCTGCCATCCCCACGTGGTCCTGGTCCGTGGAATCTGCGAAGATTCTTCAGTTGGGTGGAGGGCGCGGTTGAGGGTGGTCGATCTTCGTGGAGGGTTGCGGTTGCGGCCTTGTTGTCTTCGGTTGAGCCTGCCACCCCGTGCCCCTCGCCGTGATGTTGCTTGCAGGCCTGCAAACCTCCAGATCTCCCTCCTCTGCTTGGCTCAGCTCCCTGCATAAACTCAGCTTCAACTGCTCCCAACTGCTCACTGCCCAAAACTGCTCATTTCAGATCTCCTGGCCCAGTTATACTGTTTTTATTCAAATTTCTTATCTCAATCCAAATCAAGGTTAGTTCTTTAGTCTTAGTTAGACCGGGATGTGGTTGCTGATATCTGCGAGCTTCTGCAGTATGAGCTGTGGCTGTAAGGACTCTGGACGAGTAGTGCAGAGCTCTTGACCTACAATGAGTGAATGAGCGTCAGGGTGCTCTTTCTGCTCACCCCACCATGAAATTTGCCAAGCTCTTCACTGATGCATAATAAATGATTTGAAAAGCGCAAGATTACATGTGAACACCCGCCTCGCCTCCCAGCAGTAATCACGCTGACTTTCCCGCCCGCCGCCGGACTTAGGCTGAGATTTTCCAGGAGCGGAAAATATCGCAAGAGAGAAAAAAATAATTTTCACTTCATTGGGATCTTCTGCTCGTGACTTCAATGGTGGCAAGTGTTCTCCCCCCCACCCCCCACCCCCCCTGCCTCGCCATGTTGGGAATATCATTTTAATATGTTTGAATATTCTGAATATTCATTATAGCTCACTGGAATCACACCCCCCCACCCCAGCCACGCTGGACCAGCAGTCCACATCAGCGTCTAATTAGACCGATATATAAGTATATAAGTGGCATGCATCTGGTTATCTGCACTTTGCTTGTGACTTTGAGCTTTGTTCACCTACCTTACACCATGCAGCGCTCACAGCATCTCAGACTCAGTGCCAAGCTTCACAGGCAGCTCCACATCGCTTTCAGTGGCGTTGGACAGGCAAGGCTTTACCTACCAAACCAGCGGTAAAGCGAGGGTGGCTTTTAATGGGCTGCAGGGCAAGGGCTCAACTAGGGGAAGGGGGAAAGTGGACAGAGGCAAAGGCAGGGCAAGGACTTGTCTGGGGGAGGGAAGAGTGGCCAAGGTTGCACTCAGCCACATGACTAAGGTTCTGCGGTGTAGAAGCATCCTCTGGGCCAGAATGGGGAAGAGTCTTTTCAGAGGGACTTAAGCAAGTTGAGGCCAGAATTAGAGGATGGCAGAGTGAAGAAGCACTTCAGCTTACATTGTTGACCTTGCAAAGACTGCCCTTGTCCCAGTCCAGGAAGGGGGAGGTCATGTCAGTGCTGGGTCAGTTGTGCCCTGCACGTTGCCTGCAGGGCATGGTTGTAACATCAGGCACGTCAGTCCAGGGGTTTTTGGCATACTACTGAGCTGCAGATGGCAGATTCACAGTCAGGAGAGGCCTCTGCAGCTTATAAATGGGGAAAAGGTAGTGTAGGTCTCATGGGGGGGGTGTCTCTACATTTCACTGTGCAGTAGGCCTTAGGATGGGGAGGGGTAAGGTCCACATGGGACATTGGTACATCCACCTCAACTGCCTTGGGGATAACACAGGGTGTTGTCCCCCAAAGCCACAATGGGGTCAAGGATTGGCGGGGGAGGCTTGAGAGTTCCTGGAGGGAGATAAAATCTGAACATTATGCTCCACCAGGACGATGGGAGGGATTTCCACAGTCAGACAGGGAGGCTCCAAGCTGCTCTAGTAAGACCTCAAAACCACCAAGTTGTAACCTAAAGCGATAGTGCAGTACAAAATTAAACTGAGGAAACACACTGCTAGTGAGGGCTCTGAAGGCTGTATGGAGGAGTGGTGCACTGCACAGGGGGGTGCTGAGTAAAGGGGCACCCAACTGAACTGTGTATTCCCAAATGAGGAGAGATGCACAGCTGAGACATGTTAGGAGCCTTTCAATAACAATGCAGGGAATCAGGAGAATGAAACAATGAATTGCATTCATGTGAGACTAATCCTGAATTGTGGGCACTAATCAATCTGCTTGTATTAGCCCCTTGTTCCAAGTGTGGACATTCCCCAGAGCGATAATGGGGTCAAGAGCAATTGGACGGCTGCAGATGTGTGTCAAAAGGGAAGCAAGAATCTTGGTGCTGGCAGGTTCATGGATAAGAAGCATCAGCATCTCTCCACCCCCCCACCCCCTCAAATAATCTCAGTTCCTCACTAAACATCAGCCCTCATGTATATTCCAAAGAGTGTAGTCTTAAAGTGCAGTAAATGAGGATCCCAGCACCTGACCTGAAAGCAGAACATCCAAGCGCCTGGCCAGAGCAATCTCATAGCAGTCAGCCATGTAAAGGGAGTGGGGGAGGTGCACCTTGAAATGTTGCTTTTGCTGGCCAGAATTTCAGAGTTGAAAATGTGCCGACACTGGAACCAAGCCCTTGAATCCAGTCACTTGCTAGTCAACGACAGGAATGGGACCTTTGGAGACTGCTCACTCGCCTTTTTCTCATTGATGCTGCTGAGAGGAGACCTTCAGGAAGATGGAAGCTGGATGTATTGCTGCCTGCATAATTGCATACAGGCAGGAGAGAAGGCAGAGAAGATTGTGACGACGGTTCCAGGCTCACCAAAAGGAGGAACTTAACCCTCATGAACAAGGGGCAGCAGGTTGGGCAACCTCCGGACACAGAGGTTGAGACTCACAGAAATGTCGTGCGTAGGCGGCTGTCAAGACCAAGGGTGTACAGAAGATGCATGTTTTTTCTGCAAATGAGTGAGAGGCAGTGTTGCCGATTTCTCTGCATGTTCAGCGATCTGGTGGCTCACATCTGCCACGTTCTGCAGGAGTTGACGCCACGGGGACTGTGGCTCTGAAAGTTACTGCTGCTTTTAACTTCTATGCAAGTGGCTCTTTCCAGGGCTCCACTGGGACCTCTGTGGTATCTCTAAAGCTTTTACCCACAAGTGATTAGAGAAGATAACAGACAGCCTTTTTGCCAAGGTTCCCAATTACATTGATTTCGCTAGATATCAAGCAAGCCAGGATGCCAGAGCACTGGGCTTTGCTGCGATTTCTGGATTCCCACATGTGCAGAGCGCCATTGACTGCACTCATGCGGCTATAAATGTTCCCTGACAACAGGCACCCCAATACATCAACAGGAAAGGCTTCCACTTGCTCAATGTGCAGCTGGTCTGCGACCACAAGAAACAAATAATGCAGAATTGCATGAGATACCCAGAAAGCTACCATGGCTACATCTTGAGTAGACCGCAGATCCCAGTCATCTTCAAGGGACGACAAAGGATCCAGGGTTGGCTCCTCAGTGACTAAGGGTACCCGCAAGGGACGTGGCTGATGACGCCTGTGCAGCGGCCACAAAATCCAGCTGAGAGAAGGTACAACGATGCTCATACCACTAACCGAACATTGGCGGAGCATACCATTGGCATCATGAAGATGTGATTCCGATGCATCGAGAGATCTGGCGGAGCACTCCAGTACACTCCACAGAGGGTCTCACATGGTGCTGCAAAGTGGGGAGAACTTCCAGATGCTGACATGGAAGAACTGCATGTCTCCTCCAATGCGGAACACATTGAAAGGGATGAGACCGATGAGGTTGAGGAAACTGATGTTGCGGGGGAGAGGCCATGGCATGGGACTGATGAGGTAGGCGTGCATGTGAGGCCTTCATAGCCACCAGATTCCACAAGGGGGATGACGAGTTATAGTGAGCACCCTCTTGGACAAGAGTCCTACATCATGGGCTCACGAGAACACCAGCATTGCTCTCCCTCTCATTTCAACCATGCATTTCAGTCTGAGAGTGAGCACTTACACATTACACTCAACATCATCCTGATCCTTTGAAGGAGGATGAAGCCTTGGGAGCATGTGTCCTTGCTGAGATGAGGTGCTAACTGGAGGAGGGTGACCCAACATCAGACGTCAGAAGGTGCTGCCTCTTCAAGCATCTCTCCAGTCACTGTGGCAGCCTCACAGAGGCAGAAGTTTTCTATAATCCTCAGTGGGTTTGTAGTTGTATGGCTTCAATCTGACAAAGGTCCTCAAAGAGATCCTTCTCCAGCAACAGGACAACGCATTCCATGTAACATCGATAGTGACACTTGATAGGTGTCACATGGGCCAAGGCAGCCAAGGACGTTCCACAGGCATTACTTCATTTTGAGACCACTCAGTCCTTTGTGTCACCTTCTTCTCCATCACATTGACATTCAGCATCCTCAGTCAGGGATGCCAGCCTGCATTTATCCTGACCTTTCTATGGAAGAGGACCACCTGAAGATGACGGTGTCCACACACCTGCCTGCCAGACATTAAAATGCCTCCTCTTTAACACAGGCAGTCTGCCCTCATGGCTATCCCTGGCCCTTGTGAACTCCAAAATGCAAAGACACATGAAGCCCCCAAGATCATGCTTTGTTGATAGTAAAGAGCACACTTCAGCTTCACTACATCTTCGCTTGTATCCCATTGCTGCCCTCAATATCGTCTAAAGCTACCAGATGCGCTTTGAGAGCATGTCCAATGACTGCAACACATCAATATTTGAACTGATCATCAATGACCTCGGTGAGTTTATAGGTGAGGAGATGTTACGGAGGACATATGGCACAGTGCTGCACCCTTACATTGTAATGAGAGCCTTGTGGCCGCAATACAGACAACTACAAGGTGACAAACACTCAAGGTTGTAGGTTTGAGTGCCATGACAATACTGTGGCTGCGAGGGGCACAGCTCTGGCAAATTGAGGTGAGAAGGTGCTCACACTAATTGGTGAGCTTCGTAGAAGTACACGCGGAGAAGCGGCAGTGTGCAAAGCAGACATATGAGCTCATAGATTGAAATCCCTGCCGATGACAGAGTACGTGGAATTCCAGGATATATGATCCTTCGCCATGCATTAAAACATCCCTCCTTGTACACTACACCTTCACCTTTCAATAATGCTGTGTAAGATTGAGGCTGAGGTGTTCACTTCAGCCTCAATGAACACCTCAGCCTTATTCTTACACAACCAATAATGAACATGACATGACCCAGCAAAGCATGTGAATGAGGTGCCTTCTACAAGAACACTTTACATTAAGGATGAGGCATCACTGATATTGGAAATGATTTAAGAACGGGCACACACGGTGGTGATGCGGAAACACACAACATTGACCAGAGGCACGTAGTAGCGACATCTGCGAGAAGTGGGGGGGAGGGACAGTGGTGCCACACCTGATTACAACACAGCCCATCATAAAGAGAAGGCACACTCAAGAGGAGATGTGAAATGGCTGTGATTCTGTTTATGTTGGTGAAAATTATATACATGTGGTTAACACCCATGCTACTGTTGTGCTCCTTATATTTCTTTGCCTTGCTAACCCTGCCGCTACGTCTTTCTGCAACCCCAGCATCCACAGTGGAGGTGGAGGCAGCCTGCTGACTGCTACACCCTATCGTCTGTGATGACTTTGGTGGGTGCCCTCTGGAGGGCTGAGACTTAAAGGGCTCCAGCCACCTTTGGGTCACCTGCTGTGGGGCAGGCACACCCTTCTCAGCCTGTGGGGCTGGAGGTGATGGGGTCATAGAAAGAGGAGATTGGGATTGGCTGGAAACTCCCAGAGTCACCTCGGCAGCCCTGGGATATCCAGCTGCTGGTCCTCATCCCCTTGGGTGCCCGAGGGCCCCTGCTGACTCCTTGAGGAGAAGGGGCAGCTGGAGTGAGATCCAGCCTCGCCACCACCCCCACCCCCACCTCACGTAGCCACTGATGGATGCCACCAGCGCCCACACTGATAAAGTGAAGCTCCTAGCGCAAATGCAGGACCTATGTCCTGGACCAAGGTCTCCATGACAGCCACCATCCTACCAATGTTGACCTCGGTGCATTGGCAAGCCAGTGCTATTAGCTCAGACTGAACATGGATGGACTCCTCTATCATACGCTGCAATTTGAGGAATGTAGCTGACATCCCTTCCCGATGTTCCTGTGATTGTTGCTGCAGCTGCACCAACTGAGTTAGGGCTGAGTCCTGAGGCTCAAGATCTGACTCAGACTCGGCAGAATCATGGTCTCCAACTGTCCACTGCATGTCGGCAATCTTGGATGTCCCTGCCTTGGCCTGCTGGGGAGCAGAATCTGTGCTGTGCTCACCAGATTATGACCACAAGGCTGCTCTAGAATTAGGTCCCACCGAGGTGTCTGTCTCTGCGCTGGTGGAGGCTGTGGGTGAGTGCTATGATGGGTCTTTTATGGTGCTATCCTCTGGTTCCTGATCTGAGGTATCCTTGGGGACGCAGATGAGGGGCTGGTTTATTGATGCCCTCGGGCACTTTCCAGAGGTGCCTGTGAAAGAAAGTAGAGACGATTAGTGCATGGCCGGCGACTTGAAAACAGGACAATGCGCTCACAATATCATTGTCTGAGGGATGAGCGGGTGCAGGGTCCTCACTGAAGTGTGTGTCGCTGATCACAGGCATAGTCCCAGTCCTCTCCAGCCAGCATGATGGCGCGCTCCTCATAGGGAGTGAGGACCTTAATTTCGGCCAGTCCACCCCTGGTCCAGGACCCTTCCTTCTTATTCTTTGCCACTGCGCCCAGCGGGTAAAATGCCGCTTTTCACACCCCCCACTTCACTTGGTGCACAGATAGGAAAATCCTGCCCTTAGGCTCCAGAATGGAAAATTCTGCCCTTTGTTCAGGGCATAATGCTTATGAAAAGTAGGTCTGAACACCTTGGGACAACAGATATTCATTGTCAAAAGGGGAACAACATAACAGCAAATTAGTGTCTCAAATTTGTTGTAGGATTCAAAATATTTTTAAAGTGGTTCTAAAAGATCAGAGATCATGGACATGCTGATTATGATTGTCCAAACTTCCCTAGATTCTGGAATAGTTCCAGTGGATTAGAAGTTAGCAAATGTCACACGGCCCTTCAGGAAAGGAGGGAGAGAGAAAACAATGAACTACAGGCCAGTTAGCCTGGCAAAAGTCATCAGGAAAATGCTGGAATCTGTTGTTAAGAAAATAAGACCATAAGACATAGGAGCAGCAATTAGGCCATTCAGCCCATTGAGTCTGCTCCGCCATTCAATCATGGCTGATAAGTTTCTCAACCCCATTCTCCCGCCTTCTCCCCATAACATTTGATCACCTTACCAATCAAGAACCTACCTATCTCGGTCTTAAATACACTCAATGACCTGGCCTCCACAGCCTTCTGTGGCAATGAATTCCATAGATTCACCACTCTCTGGCTAAGAAGTTTCTCCTCATCTCTATTCTAAAAGGTCTTCCCTTTACTCTGAGGCTGTGCCCTCAGGTCCTAGTCTCCCCTACTAATGGAAACATCTTCCCCACGTATTCTGTAAGTTTCAATCAGATCCCCCCTCATCCTTCTAAACTCCATCGAGTATAGACCCAGAGTCCTCAAACGTTCCTCATATGTTAAGCCTTTCATTCTTGGGATCATTCTCGTGAACTTTCTCTGGACCCTCTCCAGGGCCAGCGCATCTTTCCTGGGATACGGGGCCCAAAATTGTTCACAATATTCTAAATGTGGTCTGACCAGAGCCTTATAAAGCCTCAGCAGCACATCCCTGCTTTTATATTCTAGTCCTCTCGAAATAAATGCCAACATTGCATTTGCCTTCCTAACTACCGCGTCAACCTGCAAGTCAACCTTAAAAGAATCCTGGACTAGGACTCCCAAGTCCCTTTGCACTCCAGATTTCTGAATTCTCTCCCCATTTAGAAAATAGGCTATGCCTCTATTCTTCCTACCAAAGTGCATGACCTCACACTTCTCCACGTTGTATTCCATCTGCCACTTCTTTGCCCATTCTCCTCTCCTAACCAGTCCAAATCCTTCTGCAGCCTCCCCACCTCCTCAATACTACTTGTCCCTCCACCTATCTTTGTATCATTTGCAAACTTAGCCAGGATGCCCTCAGTTCCTTCATCTAGATCATTAATGTATAAAGTGAAAAGTTGTGGTTCCAACACTGACCCCTGTGGAACTCCACTAGTCACTGGCCGCCATCCTGAGAAGGACCCCCTTATCCCCACTCTCTGTCTCCTGCCAGACAGCCAATCTTCTATCCATGCTAGTACCTTGCCTCTAACACCATGGGCTCTTATCTTACTGAGCAGCTCCTATGCGGCACCTTGTCAAAAATCTTAATAATGCACACAAGAAGCAAATCTTAATAATGCACACAGGAAGTAAAGAGTTGGGATAAATGGGTCAATTTCAAGTTGACAGATTGTGACTAGTGAAGTGCCGCAAGAATCTGTGCTGTGCCCTCAGCTATTTACACTCTATGCTAATGACTTAGACGAAGAGACAGAGAGTAATGTATTTAATTTTGCTGAAGATTCAAAGCTAGGTGGCAATACAAACTGAGAGAAGGATACAAAGAGGCCACAAAGAGATATAGACAGATTAAGTAAGTGGGCAGCAAGGCAGATGCATTATCAAGTGGGGAAGTGTGAGGTAATTCACTTTGGTAGTAAGAGCAGAAAAACAGAATTTTTTTTAAAGTGTGAAACTACTGATGTTCAGAAGAACCTGGGTGTACTCATATCAGGAACACAGAAAATTAGCATGCAGTACTGCAAGCAATTAGGAAGACAAATGGCACATTGGCCTTTAATGCAAGGCAGGAATAAGGAAGTCTTACTACAATTGTACAGGGCTTTGGTGAGATTCCACCTGGAGTACCGTGCTCTGTTTTGGTCTCCATATTTAAGGGAGGATATACTTGCTTTGGAGGTGGTGCAGCAAAGGTTTACTAGATAGGTTCCTGGGGTGAGAGGGTTGTCCTATGATGAGATACCCAATAATGAGACCAAAACTGTATACAGTACTCCAGATGTGGTCTCATTAAGGCCCTGTATAACTGCAGTAAAACTTCCCTACTTTTATATTCCATTCCCCTTGCAATGAACACCAACACTCCCTTTGCCTTCCTGATCACTTGCTGTACCTGCATACTAACTTTTTGTGATTCATGCACCAAGATACCTAGCTCCCATTGTACCACCAAGTTCTGCAATCTCTCTTCATTTAAATAATATACTGCTTTTCTACTCTTCCTGCCAAATTGGACAAGTTCACATTTCCCTACATTATATGCATCTGTCAAATTTTTGCCCACTCACATCACCTGTCTATATCCCTTTGCAGGCTCTCTACCTCCTCTTGAAAACTTCTTTCCTACCTTCTTGGTGTCATCATCAAATTTAACTACCATATATTCGGCCCCCAAGTCATTGGTGTAGATTGTAAATAGTTGAGGCTCCAGCACTGATCCCTGTGGCACCCTACTTGTTACAGCTTGCCAACCTAAAATAGATCCATTTATCCCTACCTCCTGCTTCCTGTGAGCTAACGAACCATTTATCCATGCTATTACGTTACTCCCTAAACCATAATAAAAACAGAAAGTGCTGAAAATCTCAGCAAGCCTGGCAACATCAGTGGAGAGAGAAACAAAAGTTAATGTTTCGAGTTCTTTGGACCCCCTACACCATACCCTCTTATCTTTTGTGGTAACCATTGATATGGCACCTTATCAAATACTGCAAGGAATTCAGGGGGTAGTGTGCTAATTGGATGGCATGTTTATTTCGGCTCCAAACAGGCAGATCCATGATGGCAGGCTGAGTAAGGTCCTCCAGTGCTTGGAAAAATGCACGGCATTCGGGTGAAGGCATACAAATGTGAAATGTTTCAAAACTCTGTAGAGTATTTGGGACACAGGGTATACAATAAGTGCTAATCAGAGTTCTACCCTTTCATCGCAAGCTGAAAGGTATGCAAGGTAGATTTTCTTCTTTAATAACAGGAATGAACCTAAAGCTAGGATCCAGTGATTACATTTGCAATGTAGAGCTTAGTATAATTATTTTCATGTTAAACTCTCAGAATTACAGTATTGTTACAGCACAGGTCCGAGACCATTTGGCCCATTGTATCTGCGCTGGTTCTCTAAGCACTTCACCTAGTGCCATTCCTCTACCTTCTCCCCATAATCCTGCACATTCTTCCTTTTCAGATAACCAATTGCCTCTTGAATGCTTCAATTGAATCTGCGTCCACCACACTCCCAGGGAGTGCATTACAGATTTTAAAAACTCGGTGCGTGACAAAGTATCTCCTATGTCTTCATTGCTTCTTTTCCCAATTGTCTTAAATCAGTGTCCTCGCATTCTCTATTCTTTCATTAATGGGAACAATTTTTCCCTATCTACTCTGTCCAGACGCCTCATGATTTTGAATAGCTTGATCAAATCTCTTCTCAACCCTCTCTTTTCCAAGGAAAACAGTCCCAAATTCACCAATGTATCTACATAACTGAAGTTCTACATCCTTAGGAACCACTCTCACCAATCTTTTCTGCACTCTCTCTAATGCCTTTACACCTTTCCTAAAGTGTGGCACTCAGCAATATTCCAGTTGAGGCTGAACTAGCGGCCTAATTTTTTCCTTTGACAGGCACGCATGATCAGCGGGAGCGGTCAGGAAATGGGCCTCCGATCGCGATCGGTCCCTGTCCGTGATTTCATGCTGGTGGCCAATTAACGGGTTGGGGCCGGGAAGAGGGCGGGCGACGACGTCACCATGGTGCGGGTGAGCACTTCAAGAGAGTTCCCTGAAGGCAGACAGCTGCTTCAGGGAGCAACAGACCTGCGAATAATAAAAAAAGCATTAAAAAGCTGCAAAAGTTGTCCATGCATCACAATCAAGCACCTGAAAGCATACCTCGTAAAACTGCTGTCCCTAGATATTTCTTTTTATTTTATTTCCTAATGGAGATTTCACTCCCCCCTTGGATGAGGTTTCACGAAAAGTGTAAAAGCCGCCTGGCCGACTGCCCTGTCCGCTAACCATAAAGTTGGACAGACCACGAAAAATTGTGTTCAATTGCGCCGTTAACGGGCTTAATTGCCTGCTTAATTGTCGGGCGTGCTTTTGACTGCCTAGCACGCCCGCTGAGCGAAATATTGCATGAGTGCGTGATGACATCGGGATGTTCACCCAATGTCTTCTCGCATGATTTTACGCCCGATTGGGTTGGGCGCTTTCCCGCCCACAGAAGCTAAAATTCTGCCCGATGGTTTTATCCAAGTTTAACATAATCCCCTTATACTCTATGCCCCTATTAAATAGTGTTAATAGTATGAACAAAAATTGCCAACCACATTGTTTTTAACATTCTTTTGAAGGATGGAGTCTTTATTGAAGTTTAATTTATTGTTCTTGAATTCCCTGAGGATTACAGTCTTCCTTGATTTGCCAGCCTTGTATTCTTGTAGTGCACTATTAGATTCCCTTTTAGAAAGCTTGGTCTAGAAATTGGAACGAGCATGAGTAGCAACATAGGGCCACCATCACCTCCAACCTCCCACCATTCTGACATAAATAAATACAAATATTGTTTCATCATCAGTGGGACCGTATCCTTACTTAAGGTCATCATGGGCATGATACCATCACAAGAACTGCAACAGTTCTAACAGATGACCTCCTCAGGGCAACTAAGGATGGGTAATAAATGTGGCCTTGCCATATCCTGTGAACGAAATTTTAAATAAGAACAAGCTACCGAGATTTGGAAGATATTGATTTGAGGCTGTGCTATTTCTTTTCGGAGTGTCTGCTTTCGTGAACTGGTGCTTTTTCCACTTTGTATCTCACCATTATTTTTAATACTAAATCTTTATGTATAGTTACGCTGCCAAATTCCTTGATCTCCTCTTGTCACCTGTTATTCTCACTACTGTACTTTTCTGTTAAATCTGAGGCATAGTACTCATATCTGTCAATCCTTTATTCTCCATTAGAAAATTTGCTTTATGTCTTTCATCTCTTTCAGTAACAATTCTTTTTCTTTTTTATGGCCCTGAATTTCCTCAGGAGTTCTATCAGATCGCAACCCTGGGTTGGATTTTTGTTGTCAAGGCAGGAAGTTCGAGTTAGAAAATTTCCCGACTTGCAGACCCATCTCCATGCAAATGACCTCTGCATGCACGATTTTCGCTGGGGTGTGGGTGTGCAGGGGTGTGATTGAGAGTGGCCTGATGCCTCTGGAGGCAGCTCGGAGGTGGCCACTGGGATGGGTGAGTGCTGAGGTGAGTTAATTAGAAAGTCTACCTCAGTTCTCTAATACTTAGCCCAGTTGTATCAAAGGCTGTTGGGCTCTCTTTCCCTTAATCCCCTACCCACCCCCATGTCCCTCCATGTCACCCCCATGCCCTCTCATAGACCGCATTTCACCTCCATGCCCCCATACCTTCCATACTTGCTCATACCCCATGCCACCTCGTTAACCATTCACTCAGCATCCACTATGGGCAGAACTCGGGAGCCATGTGGAAATGAAAAAAATGTGAACCTAACAATTTAAGAGAGCTCTCACTAGTATAGATTTTATACTGAAAAAAACTCATTCATGAAACATGTGCAACACTTTTAAATCCCCTCAAGCGGTTAACCTGTTGTCAAAACAAGCAAACTTCTAATCACTAACCATATCCTTTAATAGCATCAAAAACTATCAATCAAAATGTGAACTCAGTCCTCATGCTGAGATAAGTAGTTTTGGAGCTTTTGAAGCTCAGTCAAGAATTCATAATGGGCTCAGCTATATTAACAGACCTTGGCAAATGTCAATAATGATCTCTATTGAAACTGCAGAAACAATAACCATTTTTTTCCTTTAGCTACACCAGGTAACCTATCAAACAATGCAGTGGGTGTCTGCTTTTTTTTTTACTTAACTGACAGCTGCAGGCTGTTTTATTTATTTTTAAACGGCCGGGCATTTAAATAGCTTCAGATCATGACACTTAAGTGGATCTTATCCTCCCTTACACTTCTTCCACAAATCTGTGACTCCCACAATATAAGTTAAGCTCCTTGGAACAGAGAAAAAATGGGTATTTCTGAACTCGGCACTAATTTCACATAGCTCTGCTGAATTTGGCTTTTCCACTTGTGTGATTCATGCACCCTCTCCCTTCCCCTGCTGGCAAAAATAGGATCTGCTGGAAATGGAGGTGGAAATTTTGCCTCCGGGTCCTGCCCACCATTTCTAAAGGCCTCCAGAGTCAACCCGACTCTGCGAAAATCTGGCCTGTTACCTCCAACAGAACTTAGTGGAAAAATTCAGGCACTCAAACTTGCTAGATTTCTTCTGATTCAGGACGTTGCTATTTGACTTGATAAAGGGCACTACCTCTACCTGCTCCATACAAAGTCAATGACGCTTCCCTGGCCCAGTCGGGGTCCAGTGAAATCCCATAGGCTTGTGTGCCAGAAGAGATAAAATGAACCTCCTACAGAATAGCAGAAGTAGACTTCACCAAGATGGCTAGGCAAGTGAGTTGCCTGTATGTTGAATGACAGGAAATTTTCTTTTCTTTTTAAAATTCTGCTGTCTTTCACTTGGGGTTGAATGTGAGCTGCATGGGTCTCAAGTGGGTGAGGGACAGGTAGACGCCAGAGATACATTGGGTGGATATTACATGTGGAAAATGGGATAGCTGCCGTCCCGTGCATGTGTAAAATCTGGCGTGATGATGTCAGGTCATGAACCTGGCATCAACGCGCTAGCTTCCCATTATACAGAAGTCGGTGGGTGCTGAAATTGACAGTCCCCCGCCATTTTAAAAAAATATAATTAAGGGGCAATTGAGCTTTTTAGCAATAATACACTGCCCACGCTGTAATGTGGTTGGCAGTGGAAGGCAGATGAGAGTGGGCAGGCTACTTTTTCACTAACTCTAGTGAAAAAGCAGGACGGAGGGGGGTACCTACTTTTGGGGTGCCCCATGTGCATTGGGGGGCACCCCTCCCATTTGTGCATCCCCACCTGGCCTCCCAAACCTGAACCCCGCCCACCCCTCTCTTGGGTGCCTGATACCTCACCGCCCAGAAATCCTGGACTTACCTGAGCCTGGAATGCATGCTATCTTCTTTCTGGGACTGCTTGCAGTATCAGCAGTGCCTACTATTCAATTCTGGAACTGCTGCGACTGTAAGCTCTCGAGGGCACGGCTTCCTTCCACTGAGGGGCGGACGTCCCATGCTGAACTTGTTAAGGCTGTCCCCAGCGTACTATCACTGCGGGGCAACCTTTTTAAAGTTGGTTGGTTTGTGATCGACCTTTCTAATGTGGGAGGTGTGCCATAGCACACATGCCCCGCCCCTGTAAAATTCACCCCATTGAAATGGTGGAGATGCCTGCTGACCCTATACAAGTATAGTGTCTTCTTGTTGATCACTCCTTCATCATCTCACCAGCTATAGCTTCTTATCTTGTTCCTATACTGAGCAGCACATAGTACCTGAGGTTACTGCACTGAAGATCTTACTCTTTAATCTATTTCCTGTTAATGAAATGCCTTTTGCAGGATCAGGTTCTATTTCTTTTAATATCAGTTGTCATGTCTTGTTGCAGCCATGTAGTTGCCAAGGTTACTAAAGGAAAATGATTTTTTAAGTTACATTAGTTTTGATTACTTTGATTGATCCAAGGTAGCAGTGAGTAGATGTTTGATCATCAGGATCAGAATTTAAAGGCACCGTCGCATCGCCTTTATCTTGTGCAGGAACCAAGGTTTCACATCTGAGTGGCACAAACACTGCTCATCATAACAGGGAGCCATAGGCAGGAAGACATTCTTGGGAGTTTATTTACAATCGTGAACATTATGTACAAGTGATTAACACCAGATTTGGACTCAGCAGATTCCTTGCCTGCAGCAGTCTTCTGAATGCCGGCGACCAAGGATGTCCCTGCCTTCACCTGCTGTGGAACATATTGTGTGCTGTACTCACCCAGTTATGATCCTGAGACTGCACTACATCTAGGTCCCTCTGAAATGTGTACTGCTGTGCTGGTGGAGGGTGTGGGTGAGCGCCGTGATGGTCTTCAATGGTGCTGCCCACAGGGTCCTGATCCAAGGTGCTCTCGGCGCTTGAGTCGGGGTCCAGTTTGCTTGAGGGTGACATGTTAGATGTGCCTAAGAGAGAAAGTGGAGATTATTAGTGCTTGATAGCTGCATTACACACAACAGTGGACTCAGAGTAGCGTTGACAGAGGGATGATGTTGTGCAGGATTCTCATGTGGGTGTTCGCCACTGACCTCACCATCACCGTAGGAATGGTCTGTGTCCTCTCCGACCAGCTCCAAGGCCTGACTCTCGAATAGAGTGGGGACCTTGGTGTTCGGCATTCCATCCCCAGTCTGGGACCTTTTCCTACCCATTTTCAAATGGATTGTGTGTGATCTTGTCCTGCATAAAGACACATGGAGAGGGTGTGAGCAAGGTGTGTGCCAGGCCGAATGAGAAAAATGCCAGGCGTGCGTGTGTGCTGAGCAGAGCCATGGATGGGATGACGAGGCAATCTTCAGAGCAGATGAGGTCAGATGGAGAGAGTGTGAGAGTGTGAGTGATGATGTCCCTTGAGCTGGCAGTGAGTGAGGTGCCAGTGAATGTGTGATGGGCTTGTGGGTGGTTGAGTTGAGAGTGATGAGATGTTTGAGTTACCCTGGCGGCACGGATGAGATAATTCATCCTTTTTCTGCACTGGATGGCCGATCTCTTGTGTGCAGCTTTGGCACTGACCACCGCTGTCACCGCCTCCCAAGCCGGAGTGCTGAGACTGTTGGGCCTCATTCAGCCAGAGTAGGGGTAGAAGACATCGCAGCAGGCCTCAACGGTGTCCAAAAGGCATTCCAGAGATGTGTCACTGAATCAGGGGGGCTGCGCTCTTCTTGGCTTTTGGCGCCATACCTTCACTGGAGCAGTCCCGGGATGCAAGCATTAAGAACAGTGCACGCGACTGCAGTTTAAATATGGCACCTGGAGTGAGGAAGCGACGAGGTAATGGCGTGGTGGGCAAATCGGAGGATGCCATGTTTCCTGTGACTGCATAATTTATGAGGCAGGAAGGGGACGATATGGCGCAAAAACCCGCTATTGCGGCTGGCGGGTAAAACTTCATTTTTCACACCGGCTACCGCACATAGTGCAATTGTGGAATGATTCCACCATACTGGAGTTTGGATATGCAAAGTTGTTTACTTCTGAGTGTGATGTTATAGGGGTGACATTTCATAATGTGGACATTTACATCCCTTTATTATGTAATCCCATTTGCTCTGCAGTGACATTTCTTCCCTTGTGATGTTAGCATACTGCTTTGTGGAATAGGCAATAGCTGACCAGCCTTTGCTGCTCATTTGTTTCAGCAGCTATCAGATTTTTAACATAATCTTATGATAGAATACCTTAGCACCTTGTTCAGAGGAATGTCTCAAGATTCCATCTGCTTCCAAAAATACAAAATGTTGGGACAGTTTTTTGAGTTAATCAATGGAGTTTAGTGTTCTGTGATGCAATTTTTTTATATAAGTATCTATCAGGAAAGACTGAGCAGGCTGATATTTTTTTCTCTGAAAAAGGGAAGATGAAGAGGAGACCTGAAAGAGGTCTTTAAGATTACGAAGATACTTGACGGTAGCTGGGGAGGAACTGTTTCCATTTGCCCGAGAGTCCAGAACAAGTGGGTATAAATACAATAAAGGAGTTAAAATCAGGGCCCATAATTTCCAGTGTAAAGCTTTTTAACCTGTTTCAATTACATAATTATCAATATGTTCTCCCGGATCTTCCGCATAGCAACAACTATCATCAGAGTGCCGCTCTATCCAAACTTTTCCACGCCTGGACGCTGCTCTGCATTTCTTACCAGGTCTTCTGAGCCCAGCTTCTCCAGAAGTGCGGAGCGTAGCGTCCTTCGAAGAGCTCCATCGCAGCGCTGTAGCGTCGGGAAATAGGACAAGACACACCCCTTTTTACGGCACCAGCTATCGTATGGTAAGTTTGAAGGTCCAGTGTGAATGGGTGAATGGATGAATGTTCATGAATGGGTAAGTGGTTGAATGAGTAAATGGGTAGGGTGTTAGTGTGGGTAGGTGGGTGAGATAAGTGGGTAACTGTTATGTGGCAGCTGGGTGAAGTGGCAGATGGGTGAGGTGATTGGTAGTCACATCGGAGGCTAGTTAGGTTGGGTTGGGGGCTAGTTGGGTGGTAGGGGGTAGTCAGGTCAGGTCAGTGGGGGTAGTCGGATTAGGTCATGTCGGGGGATAGGTGGGGGGAGTCAAGGGGAAGTTAGGGATGTCAGTGTGAGTGATTGGGGTGGTCAGTTCTGTAGTTACCCAGGAGTTAGACTAGGATTTTTCTGCCTAACATTTCCTGGGTAACTATTCAGGAAAGTCCCATGGAACTGTCCAAAGTCTCCGACTCTACGGAGACATTAATGAAGGGTCCCGGGGGGCTGTGAAATTGTCTAGTGGAAGTTCAAACTTCCCAGGCAATTCCCAAGGAGGTCAGGGCATCAGCACTTCCAAGGGTTCCCAATGTGCATCTTAGGTCGTATATCCTATACCCAATGATTTGGAGACCGGAAGACTGAGCTGTTGTATATAATACAAGAATTTTTTTCTTTCCAACATTTCAGGGGACTTAGATTTTGGTATTCACTTTCCAATTAATGGATTATCCTTGTATCTGTTTCATTCCATGTAAAATCCAGCATAGCATCACACCAATATGGACTGAATTTTCATTTTGGGGTCGGGATCATTTCCGATGCGCAATGTGATTTTGATAGAGGTGGCCAAAGATGTGCTCGCCATCCGATTAAGGGCAGTGGGTGGGCTGCTGATGCTGGAGGGAAAATAGGACACTGCTGATGTAGTTAAAGAGAGAGGGTGCCGCAAGATGGAAGCGCCACCTGAGAACACTTTATCATTTTTCAAAGCAAAAAGTGGCCACAGTTGCATGACCGCCATAGTGGAGAGAGAAGCTATCCCTGTCTGTCGGCTGTGGGGAGTGTGTTTAAATCAATACTGGAGTGCTGGCCTCTCGGCCTGTAACCGGGCAGCTGCCTCCTTGCTTCAGCAGCCATGGGGGAAGAATTCCAGTTGTCTTTGGAACATTGGGCTTAATAGGCCCTACTGCCTTGATAGGCTACCCCTCAGTTGTGGGTGGGCAGCTGTCACACAGTCTTCCCAGCCTGCCCTGAAACTGCCTCTACCAAAATAGACTGGAGCCCGGGAATGTGTAGACAATCCCGCTTGCTGCTCTCCGGCACCAATTTTCCAGCCCTCCCACCTCCGATGCAACTTGAAAATTTGGCCCGTAGATTTTATTCGAAAATCATAATTCAGAAATTATACTGGGAGAAGGGAATGGAACCTGCTGCTGGAAATGTCACAACTAAGCAAACCAACCGTGTACTTAGTTTTAAAAAAGTTTAGTTCAATTGCAATTGAAATATACAGAATTTAGTCTGTTTTCTACAGAAATATAGTCCTGGGCGTTGAGTGTCTTTTGCGCCTTCAAAGAGAACAGTTATGCAAAAATGTTGGTATTGTGCCTTGGGGCTCCAATATGCTAGATTGTGAAGTGATAGACTGAGGTTTGAGCTCATTTAGATTATTCTTCCTAGTTTGTGTTGAGTTTGTTCATTTCTACCAGAGCAGCAATGAAGTTGCTACAATTGACCTCAGTGTCTTTTTAGTTCTAAGCAGAATTAGGGTCTGCTGTGATGAATCATTTGGTAGAAAAGTCTGTTAATGCTCAGCATCTTGGCTCACACAAAGAATGGTGATTTTATGGCACTGCTAGATGGTGCCCATGACAATATACCAACTTGAGTACCTGCCTTAGCACAGGAGGGGGAAAACTGGGGAAAAATGATCAAGTATCTGTTTTTATGCTATCTTCTCTCCCTTCATGAAAGTTTTAAATGCTGTTATATGGCTTTCTATTGATTACCCTCTTGTTCCATCCGTGTGAGTTTTTGGGTGGGTGTTTGTACGGTACCAGGGCTAAACCCAATGATATCCTCAATGTCTAAATGGCCAGGATTTTCCGGTCGTCGGGCTGGCTTGGCGGGGGTGAGCGGGAGTGGCTGCGAAACGGACTGCTGCCCGCAATCGGGCCCTGACCGCGATTTCACGCTGGCTGGCCAATTAACAACCAGACAGCATGAAATGTGCGCGTTAAGGGGCCTTCAGACTTAGCCAAGACAGGTTCCTGGTATACCCAAGCTAACCCATGTGTTTCTCTCTTTCATCCTGCAGGAGGAGTACATCAGGAGCATGGAGCCTGGTGAACTAACTCGCCGACAGAGAAGAGAGCAACGGAGGTGCCTGGTTGCGCAGAATGGGAGCAGTAGCCTCCCGCACACACACTGAAGAGCCACACCGAGCCGTTGCTGGTTGGTGCTAAGCTAGATCCAGGGTCCATAGACACCACCTTTCATTCCTGCAGAGGAGCAAGAACCAGTGTCGCTGAAGACTGCGCATGTCCAGGGAACTGGTCAGTCACAGCTGACAACTACCGCAGGATTTGGTGCCACGTGGACATGGAGGGCATCCACTGCCAGTGGCCGTGAAAGTGACTGTGGTGCTCAATTTTTACAGATCTCTGTCACAACAAGCGGTCAACCATGTCAACTGCAAGGGATTCTATTCGCTGAATGCGTGGCTGGTGTGTGACCACCACAAACATACCCAACAGGTCCTCACCCGGTTTCCAGGGTGTGTGCATAACTCCTACATTCTCAGTCAGTCACAGATCCCTGACGTCTTCCAGGGTCCACAGAAGCTGCAGGGTTGGCACCAAGGGGACAAGGGCTACCCATAAAGGACGTGGCTGATGATACTTGTGTGGTGGCCTCAGGCTGCAGCAGAGCGAAGGTATAACAAGGCTTATGTTGTAACTCGCAATTTGATGGAGCAAACCATTGGGATGCTTAAAATGAGGTTCTGGTGCCTGGACCGGCCTGGTGGAACCCTGCAGTATAATCCACAGAGGGTGTCATGCATCGTCGTTGTCTGCTGCGTCCTTTACAGCCTGGCGCTGCAACGGGGTGAGGAGCTGGCTGAGGAGGAGATAGAGGAGCTTGAGGTTTCCTCCATTGAGGAGGACGTTAATGATGATGAGGGTGAGGAGGCCCTCGAAGGTGACGATGACAGGAATGCAGCCCTCACACTGGCCAGACAAGGCAGGCGTGCTCGGGAGGCCCTCATAGCGGCTAGATTTGTGGAGGATGATGACGACATGCAGTGAGGAGGCACCATGGGGAGAATTTTCCCCTCTGTCAGGGGGGTTTGTGCGGGGGCGGGTGGGGCGGGCGCAGACCCGATTGGCGCCCCCGATCGGGTCCACACTGCAATTTTACGTGGGCGGGCCCTACGTGGGTGGAGGAGGGACGTTCCCTGAGTCGGGGAGTGTACTCTTTCACGCGTATGTGCGAAAGAGCGCAGAAATCTCCCTGAGGCATAGAGCTGCCACAGGGAGATTAGTTTAAGTTCCCAAAATTTTAATAAAGGAAAGGAAAAATTTTAAGACATGTCCCCCAATGTGACAGTGTCGCATGAGCTGGGACATGTCAATGAATTTTTATAGAAATTTTTATTCAATTTATAAATACTTCATGAAACCTCATCCCGCCCGTGGATGAGGTTCCATGAAAAATGCGAAGGCCGCCTGGGCTCTTCACCTGCTCGCCAACTTGAAGGTTGGATGGGCAGCTCAGGTTATTAGTTTAATTGATATTTAAATGGCCTTAATAGGCCGTTTGACAGTTTGGTGGGCACACAGCCGAGTCAGCTGCGCACCCGCCGAACTGAAAATCTAAATGATGTGCGGTGACATCGGGATGCCTGCCTAACGTCACCACGCGTCATTTTACGCCTCAGTGAACGGGCCTTGCCCCCGCACGCCAAGCTGAGGATTCAGGCCCATAAGATCCTCATTGCATCTATGAACGTTTGACTCCAGTCTGGCTTATGGCAGCGCACATACCCTCTGTAATAAGGCTCCTGTCATGGAGACGCAGTGGAGGCCCTAATAGTCGCTCGATTGCAGGAGGACGATGACAACATGTAAGTGAGGACACTCCATAGGCCTTTACATAGTCTCTGAGAATGTCTCCTGTCTGGCCAAGGGCACCTTGCTTACGCTCTGTGATCAGGGTCATATCATGGCGTCACAGCCATGAAATTTTAAAAGCATCTGATCATTTGTCCGCCTTCAGCACCTGGTGCTTCAAGAGCACAGTGTCACTGGTCACAGATGCTGAAGAGATGGGGGCCAGCCCCACCTTAGAGGTGCTGAGAGCACACAGAGAGAATGAGAGAACTCTGTGATGTCTGCCCACAACATTCCGGCAGCAACACTAAGCACCATCGAGGTGCAGGCATCGGTAATGTGTCCAAGGAGTGTGAGGCCAGACCATCAGACTTTGGCCTGAAGGCTTCACAAAGTACAGGGAAGAGCCCCTGGACTGAGACACTTGCCTTTATCTTGTGCAGAAAGGTTTCACAAAGAGCCGTAGGCAGGGAGACATTGTTGAGAGTTTATTTAAAATAATGAACATTATGTACAAGTGATTAACACCCGTGCCAGACTGTGCAACTACACCTCCTTAACCTTCCTAACCCTGCCTTACGTATTGGTGCTCCTCGGACAGCCACAGTGGAGGTGGAGGCAGCCTGCTGACTGCCAAGACCTTTCTGTAATGACCTTGACAGGCGTCCAGACTGAGACCTGGGGATCCTGGCCTGCTTTGTGGCAGTGGCACCCTCCTTGGCCTGTGGACCTGGAGCTATTGAGGTCACGGGAAGAGGATGGGTCGGACACTCCCAGAGTCACCTGAATGGATGGCCTTGGGCGATACACCTGCTGATCCTCTTCCCTGTGGGCGCCTGACAGCCCCTGGCTGACTCCTTAAGGAGACGGTGTAGCTGAAGTGAGATCGAGCTTCCCGGCACCGCTCTCGCATACACACTGTTAGAGGCCAACATCGGCATCAACGATGGTGTTGAGCCTGCGCAGCAGTGCAGGGGCGATGTCCTGGACCAAGGTCTCCATGGCGGCCACCATGCTACCAGTGTTGATCTTTGTGTGTTGGCATGCTAGCACTATCACCTCAGCCTGAAGGCAGACGGACTCCTCCATCGTGCCTTGCAATCTGAGGAATGCAGTAGACATCCCTTCCTGATGTTCCCGAGCTTGCCTTTGCAGCCCCAGCAACTGTGACATGACCGAGTCCAGAGGCTCGTCATCTGATTCGGACTCAGCAACGTTCTGGCCTCCAGCAGTCGTCCGAGTGCTGGACACCTGGGAAGTCCGTACTGCTGCCCACTGTGGATCAGAAAGTGCGGTGTGCTCACCAGATCATGACCTTAAGGCTACTCAAAAGCTAGGTCCCACCGAGGTGTGTGTCTCTGCGCTGATGGAGGTTGTGGGTGAGCGCTGTGACGGGTCATCAGGGAGGGTTTCAAAAGATTCCTCACCTGAACTTCCCTCGGGACTTGAATGGAGGCCCTGGGTTGTGGACTCTGACAGCTATTTGGCAGATGTGCCTGCGAAAGCAAGGAGAGATAATTAATGGATGGTAGTGGCCTATGAAACAGGACACATCACTCATAGCATGGTTGTCTGATGGATGTTGCACTGTTGGATCCTCACTTGGTAGAGCACTGCCGACCTCACTGTCAGCACAGGAACAGTCCAGATCCTCACCGGCCAGCTGAATGGCTCTAATTTTGAAGTCCCTGAGGACCTTTATGTTAGGCATATTTCCACCGTCTGCGATCTCTCCTTCTTTCTGTGTGCCATCTTGTCCTGCATAATAGAGCTGGAGAGAGTGAAAGCGGGAAGCCTGCCAAGCCAGATGATAAGTATGCTTGGCATATGTGGGTGGTGAGTGGTCCCGTGGACGGGATGAGGACAGTGAAGGTGTGTGTGAGAGAGTGAATGGTGATGTCCCTTGAACTGGCAGTGAGTGCAGACCCTGTGGATGTGTGAGGGTTTGTGAGTGTGTGAGTTTAGAGCGATGAGACGAGTGACTTGCCTTGGCGGAACAGAGGAGATCATTCATCCTCTTGCGGCACTGGGGGTAGAGGACATCACGGCGAGCCTTCATTGCGTCCAAAAGATGCTCGAGGGATGTGTCACTAAACCGGGGGCTGCAGTCTTTTTGCCTTTCGGGGCCATCCTGTCTTCTTTGCAGAAGTCCTGAGCTGGAAGCACTGAGAGGTGTGCGCACAGCTGCATTTTAAATGTAGCGCCCGGCATGCTGGAGTGACAAGGTGATGGTGTGGCGGGCGAATGAGAGCCTGCCTGCCATTGAAGTGGCATGTTTCCTGGGAACACATAATTAATGCAGTGGGTTTGGGACGATACGGCCAGTAGGTAAAACGTCATTTTCCCTGCCCACTACCGCACTTGGTGCAAATCTGGGACGATTCCACCCCTGGTTTCTCCACAACCAGTTGGTAATCTGCAGAGAATCTGTTAACTGCTAGTTGCCCTGAGGGCGAATCTAAGAGGAATACCTCTGATTGTTTTTGGGACTCACATACAGTAATTAGACCTTTTTTTTATTCTCTTGGACAGTCATTTAATATTTGAATTATGAATATTGTTTGTTAGTGCTTTCAGGAAAGAGTGGGTCTATTTCTCACAGTGCATGTGTGGCAATTAAAGGTTCCAATCATGGTGACAACTAAAAATACCTGTTAAAGTAGCAAACCTCTATGGCGAGGCAGCAAATAGGAGACCAATGCTAAAAATATTTGAAACTAAATTGTCATGTTAGAGTGCCTTAAGATTTTAGCACTCAGCATATTTATTACCTACCATCCTTCCTCACAATTGGCACTTCCCACCAAGTTCCTGAAATGATGATGGATAATATGATAATATGATGGATAATATTACTATTATTACTTGGATGACTGATGCTTGGCACTGTGCAGATGGACTAAAGCCTTTTCCTGTTCCGGACTTCTCAATGTATCTATTCTGCCCCAGTGTCAGCTCATCTGCTGCTGAAATGCTCATCCATGCCTTTGTTAGACTTGGCTATTCCAACACTGCTGGCTAGCTTCCTATCTTCCACCCTTCATAAACCTTAGTTCATCCAAAACTCTACTGCCCATATTCTAAGTCTCACCAAGTCCCATTCACACATTGCCCCTGTGTCCGCTGAGCTACATTGGCTCCTGGTTTGTCAACACCTCAGTTTCAAAATTCTCATCCTTGTTTTCAGATCCCTCCATAGCCTCGCCCCTCCCTATGCCTGTAACCTCCTCCAGCTCTACCAGCCTCAGATCTCTGTGCCCTTTCAATTTTGATCTCTTGTCCCCAATTTTGGCCCCAATTCCAATTGCTCCACAATTGGTAGCAGTTCCTTGAGCTGCCTGGGAACAAAGCTTTTTCAAATTACCTCCCGAAACCTTTCCAGCTCTCTGCCTCTCTCTCTTTTATTAAGACACCCCTTAAAGCCTAGGTCTTTGACCAAGTATCCCTATGTGACTCGGTCTCAATATTTTTTGATAACACTCCTTTGAAGTGTCTTGGGACATTTTAATTAATAAGTTAAAAGTGCTCTTTAAATGCAAGTAATTGTTAATGGGTTGCTGTCTAGAGTTGATATGGAGTGAGCACTTTTGGGCTCCTTTCCCTTTTTATATGGCAGAAAAATACTGATGTCATCGAGAAGATTTGGGAATTTATATGTACAGTGAGCTGAGAAAAGAAATACTGTTTTGAGACATCTGATCGAAGTAATCGGTCATTATTTGGTTACCATAAACAGTCACTTTAGTCTCATTTTTTGCTTCAGTCAGGGTTATAGCAAAGCACTTAAGGAATTTCTGAGTTGTTGATTGAAAGTGTAATATAAATATCTTTCTTTAAACTACTGGGTCAGCATAAGCAAATAATAGTTTTCATTTGGTGTTATTGCCTATGGCACAGAGCGGTGTTAAGTAAAGCATTGGTCTGGGCTTCCATGGCTCTTTTGTCAATGTTACTTAGGCCTAGATTAACAAAATAGTACTTAAAATATTTTGCTCATTTTATTGGCCTGCATTATCATTGATTCAGCAGTTTCCCATCACTACATCCAAGTTTCAATGTGCAACTTCTATCTCAAAGGGGATTTGCAGTAACCAACATTTTCAGTTCTGAATGAAGAATAAACAATCATGTAGTTAATATCCAGTTCCAACAGATGTAAGTTATGATTAAAAGGCAGCAGATTTTCAATCATGCTCTGTTATGTTAATTGATTTAGTTCCCATATGTTGCATTCTGTATAATTTTATTCTGGCAATTAACAAAATTAAGTCCTTAGCAGATTGTTGGAACATTTTCAGGGACAAAGTAAAAGCAGCCCCTTAAAGAGAAACTGCGAAAACAAAAGACAAAATGCAAAGGAAACTTACCAACACCAACTCAAAATGTGATTAAAGGGGTCTATAAAGCACCCCAGTCTCCGCGGTGCCCACCGAGCATGGTAGTGTTAAGATGAGGTAGTTGCACAGCCTGGGCATGGGGGTGAATCACTTGTACATAATGTTCACTATTGTCAATAAACTCTCAAGAATGTCTCCCTGCCTATGGTTACTTGTTCTGATGAGTAGTGTTCTTGTCACTTAGATGTGAAACCTTGGTTCCTGCACAAGATAAAGGCAGTATCTCAGTCCAGACCCTCATCCCTGTGCAGTGTAGAACTTTCAGAGCAAAGCTTAACAATCACTGGACACATTACTGATGCCTGCACCTCGATGGTGCTTGTCATTGCTGCCAGAATGTTGTGGGTAGGTGTCACAGACTTCCATCATTCACTCTGTGTGCGCTCAGCACCTTTGATATGGGGCTGGCCCCCCATCTCTTCAGCATCTGTGTCCGGTGACGGTGTGTTCCTGAAGGGGACAGGTGCGGACGGCTGACAAAGGACCAGGTGCATTTAAAGCTTGTTTGCTGTGTCTCCATGATATGACCCTGACCATAGATCGCAAGTGAGCTGCCATCAGCCAGGCAGGAGTTAGACATTCACAGAGGCAACGTGAAGATCTATGCAGTGTCCTTACTGCATTTCGTCATCATTCTCCTGGAATCTAGTGACTATTAGGGCCTCTGCTGCGTTCCCATGACATGATGAGCCTGAGCACTAAGGGTATGTGTGCTGCCATCAGCCACACAGGAGTCAAATGTTCACAAATGCAAGGTGAGGATGTCAGGAATGTCCACACTGCATCTAGTCATCATCCTCCATGATTTCTGTGGCTGTGAGGGCCTCCCAATTACACCTGCCTTGTCTGGCCAGTGCGATGGCCTCATCACCGACATCCACTCCTTCGAGGACCTCATCACCATCATCCCCTTCGATATTCTCCTCATTGGAGGAGACGTGCAGTGCTTCCATCCCCTCCTCAGCCAGGCCCTTCCTCCTGTTACAGCGCCAGGTTGTGTAGTGTGCAGCAAGCTACGATGATGCATGACACCCTCTGGGGACTGTATTGCGGTGCTCCACTGGACCTGTCGAGGCACTGGAACCTCGTTTTCAAGATGCCTATCGTTTGCTCCACCAAAGTCTGGGTCGCAGCATAAGCCTCGTTATACCATCGCACTGCTGCAGTCAGAGCCATGACCCTGTGGGTAGCCCTAGTCCTGATGGGCCAACCCTGCAGCCTCTGGACTCTGGAATATGTCAGGGATCTAAGACCTGCTAAGGATGAAGGAGTCGTGGACAATCTCTGAGAACCATGCGCAGAACTGTAGGATACGGTTGCGGTGGCCACAGACCAGCTGAACATGCAGCGCGTGGAAGCCCTTGCGGTTGACATAGTTGACTGCTTGCTGCTATGGAGATCTAAGTGCCATGTGAGTGCAGCCGATGGCACCCTATACCTGTGGAAAACCAGAGATATGTGCAAATCCGAGCACTCTTGCTTCCTGGCTTTCCTGAACCGGGGCAACATGCACAAAGTTCTGTGCCTTTGCGAAGATGGCATCCATGACCTCCTGGATATACTTGTGTGTGGAGGCTTGCGAGGTCCCACACAGGTCACCTGTGGAATCATGGAAGGAGCCACTAGCGTAAAAATTGAGCGCCATGGTCACTTTCATGGCCAATGGCAGTGGATGCCCTCCATGTCCCCGTGATGTCAAATCCTGCAGCATGTGACCAACCAGTTTCCTAGACATGTGCAGTCTTTGACGACACTGGTTCTCAGTCATCTGCAGGATGTCTATAGACCCAAGTGCGTGGCTGCTTCCCTCACCACCCCTCTCCCCTTCTGCCCTCTGGCATGTCCTTGTGTACTTCCTTCAGTCTGTGATGCCTTGCCCCCCACCCCCGGCCCCACCTGCACTGGAGCCCTTGCCACAGCACCGCATTGAAAGCCATCCGAGGAGAAAAACAACTTGCTTGTGCCTCCCACCAAATGCGTAGCACCTCCCTCTTGATGTCGTATGGGTGATGCTCACGAGTGCCGTGCACAGTTGTGTGCACTCACCTCCAAGTTCCCCTCGATGTTCAGTTTACCTGGTAGACACCTTTAAAAGGTAGCTGTGAATCACACTGCTCTGAACTCACACCGACATGGGTGGTAAATTTGATGTGGGGGGGATGATTCCAGCATGAGGGCACAATGAATAGTTTCAAATGCATTAAAATTAAGATCCTGATGTTGAACAGCGGGAAATGAGGTTCGCCCTTAGTGGGCAGAGCAGACAATCACAAACTGGTTTCATGACAGCGATGAAATCGATTTTTGGCCTTCTCGCCATGTTGTCTGCTGACGCCCATTGCCAACGGGACGGAAGATTCCATCCTGTTATGCTATGGCAGGTGGTAATTGCTGGGCCGACCAAATCCCAAAGGGAAATTTGGCCAAGCTATCACAACAATTTGTAATTTGTATTTTTATTATAAGAAGGTATGTGCACTGAAGTCAGAAGTAAAGATTCTAATACCATTTTTGGAGGTTTTAAATATTAAATGAAAACATTTATTAACAAAAGAAAACTTAAATTCAGAAGATTAAAGTTACAAGATTAGCTTTAGTCTTACAACATTTCCCAAAAGTTTCATAGTTAGCTAGACTCCCACATAAACACCCTTCACCCAGACAACAGTCCCAATAGATTCTTAATCTATAAAACATCCAGTAATATTACCGAAGGCACCCAATGTTGCTATAAGGGAGGTATTTCACAGTTTCTCTTGACCTTTCATTCGACAATAGAATTCCAAGGCTTCTAATAAAACCTTGCTTTCTGGAACAAGCAAGCACTTCTCTGGGGTGGCTGGAGGCAACTTTTCACAAGTCTGGCTTCGCACAGCCCACCTTTCAAGATCTCACATGGCTACTCACCATACAGCTTTCAATCTTTCCTTAAATATATTTTCTCCCTTTTGATCTTTAAAACCTATTGTTTTAAAATTTCTGTGAAAATTACCTTTCCCTGAATATGGAAATCTTTCATGTTGTCATTATGGCCAGCACTTTCAGGAAAAATAAACTTAATAACTTTGCCTTATTTATTTATGATTTTGCTAGCTGCAAAACTTCCGGTCATGTCTCTTTGAAATTCAAACAACTAACACTTCAATCCTCACTTATCTCCTGATACAAATTCCTGTTCATACTGTACCTACTTGGATATCATCTTAACTTGCCCATCTCCATTTCAAAACACCTAACCCCTTTGATGATTTAAACCTTGTGGTCTGACTTACTTCGGTTTAATTAAATTAGTCACACACACACAAAACACACACACAGCCCCCGCAAGCCTGCTTCAGTATCCCACAGTAAATTAAGAAAATTAGATTCAAAATTCATCATCACCTCCAATGTGCAGTTCAGTCTTTGGTCAACTGAGGAGAAGAGTATTTGAGGACTAGGATGTCATACCCAGGACTAAGATCATGGTTTACTGGGCAACCTATACATGTGCCTCAAAGCAATTGAGAAGAACCAGCAGTGGTCCTTTGCAAGATCCTCCAAATCCATTGGCAAGAAAGATGGTCCAACAGCAGCATCCTCTCTCAAGCCAACATGCCCAGCATTGAGGCACTAATCACTGACGTCCTGCCCAGCAGAGTTGGTTGTTATTTGCATGCCTGACAACAGACTCGCGAAGCAACTGATCTACTTGGAACTTGGTTGTGGTAGAAGACTCTCAGGAGGACAGGGGAAATACTTTAGGGATGTCCTCAAAATACCTCTGAAAATGTCAAACATCCTGCTGACACTTGGGAGTCCCTGGCTTGTGACAGAGTAAATAGACAAGGCTCAGTCAGCAAGACACTGAACACATTGGGAGACTTGGTTGGAAAAAGGCAGAGGTGAAATCAGAGGAAGCGCACAAACCTCCAAACAACCCATCTACCCAACTCTCCAAGTACCACCTGCCGGCATGTGGACTGCAGCTCATGCATTGGACTGATCAGCCATCTCAGCACTTATCGAACCGGATTGGAAGTAAGTCATCCTCGATCCCGAGGGACTGACTAAGAGGATGAGACTTTCATTTTTTAACTGCTTAACTTTCATTTTTGTCATTATGTTCTGCCTGTTCGCTATTTTTGCGTCTTAGGCATTAGTGGTATGATTTTTCTTATGGTAGAATGCTCATTTTTCAGGTACTAATTACTACTTGAAAACATTTATGTTGTTGGAACTATTTCATTCTTCCTCCCACTACTTTGGCAAACTGAATAAGAAGGAAATTAAATTCTAGAAATTTCTGCTGGAGATTCTGCTGCTGCTTCTTCTGGTGGGATGAATGAATAGGAGTGAAAGCAGTTTGGCAATGGATTCTACTTTTAGATGTAGTCATTTAATGGGACCCCACATTTGTTCAGTGTTGAGGAGTCTTCTCTGCTTTCTGGTGCCATGCTTTGTTAAATTGATATAGCGTATCCTCAGAAAGAACACCAGCTATCCAAACCATTTAGTTGCTTCAGTAGGTTACAGGCAGAGAACAACACCATGAAATTCTCCTCAGCTGTATTTTCACAAACCATGTCATTGACTCATTGCTTAGCTTTTCCTCCTCTCCTGAACATGTTCTGTTGCTAAAAGTGAACATCCTGCTGGAATACAGCTTCTAAAATAAAAGACCAGTTTTATCAACATTAATGATGTCTTCAGGTTTATAGCAAGGTAACACCTCAGGAGATTTGAAATAAAAACAGAAAATGCTGGAAAAACTCAGCAAGTCTGACAGAATCTGTGTAGAGAGAAACAGAGTTAACGTTTTGAATCTGTATGACTTCTTCAGAGCGTCCGTATGAGTCTCTGAAGAAGAGTCATACGGACTCGAAACGTTAACTCTGTTTCTCTCTCCACAGATGCTGTCAGCCCTGCTGAGTTTTTCCAGCATTTTTTGTTTTTATTCCAGATTTCCAGCATCCGCAGTATTTTGCTTTTATTTCAGGGGCAGAATTTTGCCCTTGGCATTTGGGGGCAGTTGGGAAGCCGACTGTTGCCAGCGATTGGCAGCGCTCCACGGTTTTACGCGGGCAGCCCAATTAAGGCCTGCCCAGTGTGAAAAGCGAGTGCCAGTGCTGAGTGCTGCCTGTGTGGGCGGCAGAAGAAGGGCGAACAGGCCTACCATGCAATTCACGCACGCGCGCAAGAGAGCGCTGAATAATCTCCCTGAGACACGGAGCTGCCTCAGGGAGACAAAGAACTTTTTTTTAAAAAAAAATAATAAAGAGCAGAAAAATGTAATGAAACATGTCCCCTCATGTGACTCTGTCACAAGAGCAGGGGGACGAGTTTTTAATTTAAAATAGTCTTTATTTTATTTGTATTTGCTTTTGGATACTCATCCCGCCTATGGATGAGGTTCCCAAAAAAATGCAAATGTGTCTTGGCCTTTTCGCCTGCCCGCCAACCGTAAGGTTGAAAGGGCAGTGAAAAATTAAAGTCAATTGTTAACTTAATGGCCTTAACAGGCCTTATAATTGTCGGCGGGCGCACTGCTGGCTCTGCCGTGTGCCCGCAAACTGAACTATCACGTGACTGCGCATTGACGTCGGCATGCTCGGCCAAAGTCATCATGTCATTTCACACTTGGTTGGGTCGGGCGTGTGCCCACCTGCTGAGCTAAAAAGTCTGCCCCAGGAGTTTTATTTGTCAAGACTTTCTGCTGGAACATCACTTACCTCCCCATTGGCAACCTGAACTTGATTACGTTGTTATTTTTGCAGTGTTGATTCATGATACAGATAGTCACATGTTCATCAGGGAATTCATTTACCTTTTCAACTCAGATAGAGTTGGAAATCCCAGGATTGTTTGCTTTGATCTGTTTGAAATTAGAAATGTAAATGACATTAATGAAGACCCATATGGGATGGAAAATAAAATTCAAAAAGTTAACCAAAGGTTTAATTCAGAGGTTTGAATTGAGCAAAACATTTTCAATCTGAAGTGTTAATTTCAATTTGAATAAAGCAGTTCTGAATTAAGGATGCACACAGAATCCGTTCAAGATTAAGAAAATAATCATTAAAGCAGCGCTCCTTCATCTAAGTGGCCATTTTGTTTCCAAACTACTCTTTAGCACCTACTCCAGTGCATCCGTAGAATCTAGGCCTCTGTTGTAGCTTTGTAACTGCAGCTGCTTGATGGAAACCAGGTTAGGTGAGGGGGCCAGTTAACTTAAACTGAGTGAGTTTCCCATGCCAATCTGACTGCAATTTTAATTTACAGATGAAAAAGACATCTGCCCTAAACTGGCAGCATCCTCTTTAAATACATAAGATTAGACTTTGATTGCACCATTGAGGCCCAATCCGTGCAATTTGTAAATTGAGGCCAGAGCAGTGAAGCAATAATTTCTATGCCAGGCCAAACCTATTGGGAATAGTAAGCAGGGTCAGAAGAGTAAGACAAGTTTTTATTTTTTTGGAGCTTGTGTGGAATAGAAGTGCTGCAGCGGATTCCAAAGAAAAACCCTTGGGCATCCCTTGACCCAGGTTTCTCTCATACTCCTCCAATCAGGATTTTTCTCCTCCAGACTTAATTGAAAGCTGAGGGCAATTCCTGACGGTTTCCAGCCATCTTAATTCAGCTCCAAATTGCCAGTTAGGCAGTGATTCCCACCGGGTTCGGGCAGGAATCTGATCCTGATTATGGAATGACGTCCAGGAGCTAAAATCTCAGGCTGAAACTAGTGCTGTGAAAATAGGAGATTAATGGAAATGGATCTTCTCTATTTTAAATTCTGCCTGCTCTGTTCTCACCAAATGGGGAGAGTTCAAAGTTAGTTCCTTCCTCCCATACATAAAAATAAGACATAAATATTGATGTTGGCTACTCTCCTGGTTGGACATGTAACTGTTTCTAGAATGTTAAGTCTAATTAAGCTAGGTCAGAAGGTGTTTTTGACACTGGCCTCCTGCAGCTGCCAGGAGCTTCAGTGGAAATCTATTGAATTATAAAAGGCAGTATCCAGGAAACTTGGGTTAAAAAATTATGTTTAATTGCATTTCTTGCATGTGTAAATTATGGCCACACATTTTTACTGAGTCTGCATGATAATAAACTTTGACTTTCACTGCACTAATTCTAGCCCCTAAGCTAAACTAAGGTCTGGTCTAAATGTGACATCACTCTAGATGAATATTTTATATTACAAAATATCAATTGTGTGTAATGTGGCTAAAGTTAATTGGATACAGCACACTAAATATGTTTCTCTAAATGGCATTTTTTTCCCAGTTTTCTCCCTTTCTTCTCGGTTGAAGATGTTGACTTCTGCTGAGTATGAGCGCTGGTGACTAAGTAGTATCCAACTGCCAATCCTTTGAGTATGAGCTTTTTCAGTGAGTGTTATCAGGTTATTTAACAATAGGAACCATCACACCTAAATTAAATCACAGAATGTTACACAAGAAACGTGGGGCCGGGACCTGTTGTGGGTGGAAATTCAAAATCGCAGTCCTGGAGGTCATCTTGGGATCCCAAAGGCTCGGGGCAGTTTCAAATTTTTAAAGGGCTGGTGGAGGGGAGGGAGTGGGGAACACGGTCGACAACAGTTAATGGCAGAGCTTGTTACGGGGCTTGTCTGTTTGGGATTGCAATTTTTCAATGTGGAGAATCTTCTGTTCCCGTGCGTCCCGAAGTCACCGCGCGTCATTCCGATCTTCCGTTCGGTGGATGCGCACCGGAGTCGGCTGTGCGCCTGTCAAAGGCCTGTTAAGGCAATTAATAAACCAATTAAAGATATTGATAGGGCTGCCCGTCCAATCTTAAGGTTGGTGGGCAGGCAAAGAGCCCAAGCGGCCTTCTCATTTTTCATGAAACCTCATCCACGGGCGGATAAAGTTTTATGAAGGGTTTATTAGATTAATAAATATTTTTCGAACATTTCAAAAACATGTCCCAGCTCGACATTATGAAATTAATCTCCCTGAGGCAGCTTCGTGCATGCGTGAAAGAGCAGAGGCCCTGACTCTCCCTCCTCCCCCCGCCTGTACAGGTAACGCTGAGCACTACCGGGTGCGCATTACGCCTAATTGGCCCACCCACGTAAAATGGCTCCGCGCTTGCTCCCGACCGGCGGGGAGAAAATTCTCCCCAATGTTTTTCCAGTGAACCTGAACAGCTTTGTGCCCGTTTGTTGTCTGGCTCACTGTGAGGCCCTGATAAATTCTTTGTAGTAGTTTTTAAATCTACTCTATGGGTCCAGTAAACACTGCTCCTACTCTTCTCGTCTATAGCCATTTTCCACCACGTGCCACTTCGAGAATTTGAGGCCAATCAGTGTTAATTGACTTTGTGAGATTCAATCCCAATAGAGTTCTCCCATACTATTTGAATTTAGGCAGTTATTTTTGAAAATTATTTGAAGAACCAGAAAATACGAAGTAGCGATGTGGTTAAATTGTAATAATTGCCTATGCCCCAACTGGGGAATTGAGAATAGCAACCTGATCGAAAATTGAGCAGTGACATCACCTGTGGATAAACATTGAGATTTATATATGTGCTTTTAAATATTATTTTATTAGCATTAACAATTTAGCATCACATTTCATAGAATTATAGGATGGTTACAGCACAGCAGGAGGCCATTCCGTCCATCATGCCCCTGGTAATTCTCTGCAAAAGAAATTCAGCTCGTCCCACTTCCCTATCCTTTCCTCTGCAGGTCTATTTTACCTATTCTTTTTTGACAACCCTGATTGAATCTGCCTCCAGTACACTCTCAGGCAGTGCATTCCACATAGAACCTTGGAAAAGTTACAGCACAGAAGGAAGCCATTCAGCCCATCTTGTCCATGCCAGCCCGAGGACACCCAGGTGCCCTTTCTAATCCCACCTTCCTGCACCCGGCCCATAGCCCTGCAACTTACAGCACTTAAGGTTCAGATCAGGTTCATTTTAAAAGAGTTTAGAGTTTCTGCCTCTACCACCAACTTGGGCAGCAAATTCCAGACCCCCGCTACCCTCTGCGTAAAAGGTTTCTTCCTCATGTCCCCCCTACACCTTCTGCCACTTATCTTGAACCTATGTCCCCTGGTTCTACAATTCTCCACCAATCTAACCACTCACTGCATAAAAATGGTCTCCTCATGTTGTCATTAGTTCTTTTGCCAATAACCTTAAATCAGTGTTCTCTGGTTCTCAATTCTTCCACAAATGAGAACAGTTTCTCTCTATCTCCCCCATATGGACTTCTTATGATTTTGAGCACTTATATCACATCTCCTCTCAACCTTCTTTTTAAGGAGAACAACCCACTTTCTTCAATCTATCTACATAACTGAAGTCCCGAATCCCTGGAATCATTCTTGTAAATCTTTTTTGTACCCACTAAAGCCTTTGAACCTTTCCTTGCATGCGCTACCCAGAATTGGGTGCAATATTCCATTTGGGGTCGAACAAGAGGTTTATAAAGGTTCATTATAAGTTCCTTGCTTTTGTGCTCTATGCCTCTATAAAGCCCAGGATCCCATATGCTTTTTAAACCATTTTCTCGACCTGCCGCGCCACCTTCAACAATTTGTGCACATATACCCCTAGGCCCCTCTGTCCCTTCACCCGTTTAGAATTGTGCCTTCTATATTCCCTCTCATGCTTCTGACCAAAACGTACTAGCTCAAACTTCCCTGCCTTACATTTCATCTGGCAGCTGTGCACCCATTCCATCAGCCTGTCAGTGTCCTCTTGAATTCTATCATTACCGTACTTGTGATGATTAGCAATAAGAATTGGAATGTCAAAACTAAAACATATAATTATGAACATGATTGATCAATAAAATGACTGCAAAGAAAAATAAATGTTAATCATGTTATTTTTAAAAGCATAAAAGTAGCCTGAATTTTATTTGGACAGCGTGGGCCATGCTTGTGGCACCGGAAGCAGGAGTGCGGAGCAACATGCGGCTGGCCAAATGCTACCATGTGGTTGCTAGGCAATTAATGATCTGAAGGTGTGGGTGGACAAGCGGGAGCGGGCAATAAGGCAGTGATGGCAGTGTCACCTGATCGAAAGGCGGGTGCTGGTGCCATCTTCAATGAGCTGCTAGCTCTGCATGCATTGCTGCCTTGTTGCTAAAGATTGTTAAAGACCCCAATGGCTGACCTGAAGACCACTGTAGCCCTGTATTGACTGAGCACTCTTGCACCCCAATAAGTGGCCTGGACATCCCTGCACCCCTGTGGGTGAGCCATGAACATCCTGCACCCCTGTGGGTGACCTGTGAACACACTGCACCCCTGGGGTGACCTTTTGAACACCCTGCACCCTGTAGTTTAGCTGTGAACACATTGCACCCTGTGGGTGAGCTGTGAACACCCTGCACCCTGTAGTTTAGCTGTGAACACATTGCACCCTGTGGGTGAACTGTGAACACACTGCACCCCTGGGATGACCTGTGAACACCCTGCATCCTGTAGTTTAGCTGTGAACACACTGCACCCCCTGTGGGTGACCTGTGAACCCTGCGCCCTGTGGGTGACCTGTGAACACACTGCACCCTGTGTGTGACCTGTGAACACACTGCACCCTGTGGGTGAGCTGTGACCACCCTGCACCCCTGTAGTTTAACTGTGAACACTCCTGCGTCCCTGTAGATTAGCTATGAATAGTCCTGCATCCCTGTAGTTTAGCTGTGAACAGTCCTGTACCTCTAGTTTAGCTGTGAACAGTCCTGCACCCCTGTAGTTTAGCTGCAAACACTCCTGCACTCCTGTAGTTTAGCTGTGAACAGTCCTGCACCCCTTTAGTTTAGCTGTGAACCATCTTGCACCCTTTAGTTTCACTGTGAACAGTCCTGCACCCCTGTTGTTTAGCTGTGAACACTCCTGCACCCTGTGGGAGACCTGTGAGCACCCTGCACCCTGTAGCTTAGCTGTGAACAGTCCTGCACCCCTGTAGTTTAGCAGTGAACACTCATGCACCCCTGTAGTTTAGCTGTGAACAGTCTTGCACTCTTTAGTTTCGCTGTGAACAGTCCTGCACCCCTGTCGTTTAGTTGTGAACAGTCCTGCACCCCTGTAGTTTAGCTGTGAATACTCCTGCACCCCTGTAGCTTAGCTGTGAACACTCCTGCACCCCTGTAGCTTAACTGTGATCAGTCCTGCAGCCTGTAGTTTAGCTGTTATCAGTCCTGCAGCCTGTAGTTTAGCTGTGAATGCCCTGCACCCCTGTATTTTAGCTGTGAACAGTCCTGCACCCTTTAGTTACGCTGTGAACTGTCATGCACCCCTGTAGTTTAGCTGTAAACACTCCTGCACCCCTGTAGTTTAGCTGTGAACAGTCCTGCATCCCTGTCTTTTAGCTGAGAACACTCATGCACCCCTGTAGTTTAGCTGTGAACAGTCTTGCACCCTTTAGTTTCACTGTGAACAGTCCTGCACCCCTGTCATTTAGCTGTAAACACCCATGCAGCGCTGTAGTTTAGCTGTGAATGCCCTGCACCCCTGTAGTTTAGCTGTGAACACTCCTGCACCCTTTAGTTTAGCTGTGAACTGTCATGCACCCCTGTAGTTTAGCTGTAAACACTCCTGCACCCCTGTAGTTTAGCTGTGAACAGTCCTGCATCCCTGTCTTTTAGCTGAGAACACTCATGCACCCCTGTAGTTTAGCTGTGAACAGTCTTGCACCCTTTAGTTTCACTGTGAACAGTCCTACACCCCTGTCGTTTAGCTGTGAACAGTGCTGTACCACTGTAGATTAGCTGTGAACACTCCTGCACCCTGTGGGTGACCCGTGAACACCCTGCACCTTGTAGTTTAGCTGTGAACACTCCTGCACCCCTGTGTCTTAACTGTGATCAGTCCTGCAGCCTTGAGTTTAGCTGTGAACAGTCCTGCAGCCTGTATTCAGCTGTTAACACTCCTGCACCCGTGTAGTTTAGTTGTGAACACCCTGCGCCCCTGTAGTTAACCTGTGAATGTTCCTGCACCCCTATAGTTTAGCTGTTATCAGTCCTGCAGCCTGTAGTTTAGCTGTGAACAGTTCTGCAGCCTATAGTTTATCTGTGAACACTCCTGCACCCCTGTAGTTTAGCTGTGAACTGTCTTGCACTCTTTAGTTACGCTGTGAACAGTCCTGCACCCCTATCATTTGGCTGTGAACACCCCTGCACTACTGTAGTTTAGCTGTGAATGCCCTGCATCCCTGTAGTTTAGCTGTGAACATTCCTGCACCCCTGTAGTTTAGCTGTAAACAGTCCTGCACCCCTGTAGTTTAGCTGTGAACAGTCCTGCACCCCTGTAGTTTAGCTGTGAACAGTCCTGCACCCTTGTATTTTAGCTGTGAACAGTCCTGCACCCCTGTAGTTTAGCTGTGAATGCCCTGCACCCTTGTATTTTAGCTGTGAGCAGTCTTGCACCCCTGTAGTTTAATTGTGAACAGTCTTGCACTCTTTAGTTACGCTGTGAACAGTCCTGCACCCATATCATTTGGCTGTGAACACTCCTGCACCCGTGTAGTTTAGCTGTGAACACCCTGCGCCCCTGTGGTTGACCTGTGAATGTTCCTGCACCCCTGTAGTTTAGCTGTTATCAGTCCTGCAGCCTGTAGTTTAGCTGTGAACAGCTATGCAGCCTATAGTTTAGCTGTGAACACTTATGCACCCTTGTAGTTTAGCTGTGATCAGTCCTGCAGCTTGTAGTTTAGCTGTGAACACTCCTGCACCCCTGTAGTTTAGTTGTGCACACCCTGCACCCCTGTTGTTTAACTGTGAGCACCTCTGTGGCTGGACTAAAGACCCAAGGAGCTGACCAGGAGAATGCTACCACTATGGCAAAGGGAGGGCACCAGGTGATCTCATGGTTTTGCAGTGCCTCCCTACAGGTTCTGCTCCAGGCTGCAAGGAAAAGGTGGGAGACCCTCTTGCCAAGATACTGCCTGACAAAGCAATTACCAGATTACAGCTTGAAATGCTTTTTAAAGCTCTTCAAAAACCCATTGAATTTTTCTTGTCCAAGCATAATGGCCCTCTTTAATCCCTCTAAGTTTGCTAGGCCAATTCAGGGGCAGTTGAGAGTCAACCACATTGGTGTAGGGATTGAGTCACTTATAGGCCAGATGGGGTAGAGATTGCAAATTTCTTTTCCTAAGGAACATTAGTGAACCAGTTGGGCTTTTAGAACAATCCAACAGTTTCATGGCCCAATGAGTATGTCCTTGGAACTGTGAATAATTATTCAAATTTGCTTATATCAGAGCACTTATATCAGAGAACTCGGTGATTAACGTGAGATGAGGATCAATTCTTAACCATTTAGAACTCATATAGTGCTGTGGATGAAAATTATCAACCCCAGTGGATTGTCTGAAACAGGAGCAATTATTGGCAGGTTTTTTTTCGCTCAGTGTAAGTATATAGTATCAATTAAGAATGGGGATAATGCTGGCAGCATTTTTGTGAAATGAGGCCCTAATTCTTGTTCAGTATGAGGAGGTAGTGGCCTAGTGGTGTTGTCACTGGACTAATAATCCAGAGACCTAGGGTAATGCTCTGGAGGACCTACTTCTGACTCCAGACCCACAGCAATGTGGTTGACTCTTAACTGCCCTCTGAAATGGCCAAGCAAGCTACTCAGTTGAATGAAGCCAGACAGACCACCCGGCATTGACCCAGGCACCAGAGATGACAGTAAACTCAGTTCATTGAGTGTGTACTTGAAATAAGTATAGTTGGAGTATGTACTTGGAATAGGGAACCAAAAAGAGAGAAAAACATACTCGACCATTGAGTATGTAATTGGAAACAACAGCAAACTCAGCCCTGTTGACCCTGCAAAGTCCTCCTTACTAACATCTGAGGCTAGTGCCAACATTGGGAGAGCTATCTCACAGACTAGTCCAGCAACAGCCTGACATAGTCATGGAATCATACCTTACAGGTATGGTCCCAGACACCACCATCACCATCCCTGGGTATGTCCTGTCCCACTGGCAGGACAGACCCAGCAGAGGTGGCAGCACAATGGTATACAGTTAGGAGGGAGTTGCCCTGGGAGTCCTCAACATCGACTCCGGAACCCATGAAGTTTCATGGCATCGAGTCAAACATGGGTAAGGAAACATTCTGTTGATTGCCATGTACCGTCCCCCCCTCAGCTTATGAATCAGTATTCTTCCATGTTGAACACCACTTGGAAGAAGCACTGAGGGTGGCAAGAGCACAGAATGTACTCTGGGTGGGGGACTTCAATGTCCATCACCAAGAATGGCTCAGTCACACAACTATGTCCTAAAGGACATAGCTGCCAGACTGGGCCTACGTCAGGTAGTGGGGGAACCAACAAGAGGAAAAACATACTTGGCTTGGTCCTCATCAACCTGCCTATCACAGATGCATCTGTCCATGACAGTATCAGTAGGAGTGACCATCACACAGTCCTTGTAGAGGCAAAATCTCGTCTTCACATTGAGGATACCCTCCATCATATTGTGTGGCACTACCACCGTGTAAAGTGGGATAGATTTCGAACAGATCTGGCAACTCAAGACTTGGCATCCATGAAGCGCTGTGGGCCATTAGTAGCAGCAGAATTGTACTCAACCAGAATCTGTAACCTCATGGCCCAGCATATCCCCCACTCTCCCATTACCACCAAGCCAGGGGATCAACCCTGGTTCAATGAAGAGTGCAGGAGGGCCAGGAGCAGCACCTGCATACCTAAAGATGAGATGTCAACCTGGTGAAGCTACAACACAGGACAAACAGCATAAGCAGCAAGTGATAGAGCTAAGCGATTCCGCAACCAACAGATCAGATCTAAGCTCTGCAGCCCTGCCACATCGTGAACGGCGGTGGACAATTAAATAGCTGGAGAATGAGGCTCCACAAATATCCCCACCCTCAAAGATGGAGAAACCCAGCATATCAGTGCAAAAGATAAGGCATTTGCAACAATCTTCAGCCAGAAGTGCCGAGTGGATGATCCATCTTGGCCTTTCCCAGAGGTCCCCAGCACTGACAGGTGCCAGTTTTCAGCCAGTTCGACTCACTCCATGTGATACTGCAAAGGTTATGGGCCCTGACAATATTCCAGCAATATGACTAAAGACTTGTGTTCCAGAACTTACTGCGCCCCTAACCAAGCTATTCCAGTACAGCCTCAACACTGGCATCAACCTGGCTATGTGGAAAATTGCCCAGTTATGCCCTGTATACAAAAAAAGCAGGACAAATCCAAACTGGCCAATTACCACCTTATCAGTCTACTCTCGAGCGTCAGTAAAGTGATGGAAGGGGTCATCAACAGTGCCATCAAGCAGCATTTGCTTAGCAATAACCTGCTCAATGATGCTCAGTTTGGGTTTGGCTAGGGTCACTCAGCTCCTGCCCTCATTACAGCCTTGGTTCAAGCATGGACCAAAGAGCTGAACTCCAGAGGTGAGGTGAGAGTGACAACCCTTGATGTCAAGGCTGCATTCGACCCAGTGGAGCATCAAGGAGCCCTAACAAAACTGAAGCCAATACGAATTGGGGAAAACTCTCTGCTTGTTGGAGTCATACCCAGCACAAAAGAAGGCGGTTGTGGTAGTTGGAGGTCAATCATCTCAGTTCCAGGACATAACCACAGGAGTTCCTCAGAGTAGTGTCCTAGGCCCAAACATCTTCAGCTGCTTCATCAATGTCCTTCCTTCCATACTAATGTCAGAAATGGGAATATTTGCTGATGATTGCACATTTCGCGACTCCACGAATACTGAAGCAGTCCATGTCCATATGCAGCAAGACCTGGACAATATCCAGGCTTGGGCTTACAAGTGACAAGTAACATTCATGCCACACAAGTGCCATGCAATGACCATCTCCAACAAGAGAGGATCAAAGCCTGTCCACCATCTACAAGGTACAAGTCAGGAGTGTGATGGAATAATCTCCACTTGCCTGGATGAGTGCAGCTCCAAGAACACTCGAGAAGCTTGACACCATCCAGGACAAAGCAGCCCACTTGATTGGCACCACATCCACAAACATGCATACACTCCACCACCGAGGCATAGTGGCAGCAGTGCGTACCATCTACAAGATGCTCTTCAGGAACCCACCAAGCCTCTTTAGACAGCACCTTCCAAACCCACGACCACTGCCATCTAGAAGGACAAGAGCAGCAGCTACATGGGAGCACCACTGCCTGGAAGTTCCCCTCCAAGCCACTCACCATCTGACTAGGAAATAATTCGCCGTTCATTCACTGTTGCTGGATCAAAATCCTGCAACTCCTTCCCTAACATCACTATGGGTTTACCTACACCACATGGACTGCAGCAGTTCAAGAAGGCAGTTCATCACCACCTTCTCAAGGGCAATTAGGGATGGGTAATAAATGCTGGCCCAGCCAGCAAAGCTCACATCCCATGAATGAATGAGAAAAAAAATTATATCAGCGGAAGTGGATCAAGTGGCGTTGTCCGCTTAATATTTTGTGCTTGACAGTACAGCTCTCCAGTTTCATGTTGCATACAGTGATGTGAGCAAACTATTTTTAATGTTTTGTAATAAGAACAAAGTCGTACAGATGCATTGTACAATGAGTAGGACAGGATTTCAAAATGTGAATCACAAACAACTCCATTCCGAACTGGTACCCAGATTAAATGATCTTTACACTGAGATTGGATCAGAATGCATTTTTTGGTTGAGATTTGTTATCATTCTGACTCCAGGATTTGGCGAATTCACGGTCTGTTCAGACTCCAACACATTATAATCGATAAGAAAAACTCATCCCTGGCTTAAGATTTCAATTCAATGCAAAGTCCTTAAGACTAATGAACTAAATGGAAGTGGTCTACTGCATGACAGAGTCCATAATCTTCAATGTCAGAGAGATATAGCGAGGCTGTCAATCCTCTTCAAGCTTCACAAGAGTTCAATGTTAAAGTCAGACTTTGTTTCACAAAGAAGGGAAAAGACTACCGCAGCTGAATCCTGGCATTCTGTAACTACCAAGAAATCTACACATACAACAATGGATGTAAATGGAAGTTTGTAAAACATGAATTGAATTCTAGTTGCTCTTGGAATCAGCGCTGCTGCCTTTAAGGGTTGATTTTTACTTAGACATGACCGACATATAGAAGGGCTTGAAAGGGGCTACGCGCCCCAAGTCTAAAAGCTATCTCCAGGGCCTTATTTACATTTGATTGGGGGGAGGGGTGAAAGTTAGCTGAGCGATACAGTAGCAAGTTACCCGCCCTGCCCACATTCACCATACAATTTCCTGCAGGATGATGATGGACAGGTGAAGATCATGGGAAGGCTTGTCACTATGGTTTTTGGCATGATCACTGGTGACTACAGAGGCCAATTCTTGATCTGCAGGTTCTTGAGCAGGTGGGGCACAGGAACTGATGTTCTGGAGGGGCTCTGGTATGAGCAGAACGCTTCCATTGTCTGCACCATTCTTCAGCAGCCTCCTGCCTGTTTGCTCCAAACTTGTAGGTTGATTTCCTGGTTGTTGTGTGCCAGCTGTCTCTGTCACCAGTCTCTTGCTTCCAAATCCATTGGTCAATGCCAGCCAGAGAGAGTTGTCTTTTCAGGTCTGGTCTTTGAATTGTTTGCAAGGTTGGCTTCGCTTACTTGAGTATAGTTCATCATAAAGCACTGTTCTTGGTAATCTGGAATCCTCCATGCGTAACGCATGTCCTGCCCAATGCAATTGGAGTTGTAAGAGAATGCATTCATTGCAGGAGTCCTATGCTACTATTTAGAGGGTAAGTCCACCTTTTTAAAATGAGGTTGTATTCTGTCAATTCTGTCTCTTCTGAAAAAGATTCATATTTGACTCAACTGGGTATTTCCAGCACTTTATAACTTTATTTCATATTTCCAGTATCTGTGGTATTTTGCTTTTATATTATTGTTTTCTGTCAGTGTGTTCTGTCAGTTGACCCCAGCATTTGGCTTCTGTGATTCATTTGCTGGTTCTGGAGGTTGGCTGCAAAGAGGGATATGCTGCCACAAGGTTTTTTGATCTCTTCCAAAGGTCTGTTTGCAGGCGTGAGGGCCAGAAAGGAACTGCTGTTCACCAACTGTGTCACCAGAAAAGCTAGGCAGCAGGAACATCACCCTAATAATCTACATGTAGCACTGCAAGAGGTTCAGTGACTTCACCAGATTTGGAAATATCAGTATACCTATTCCCTTCCCCAACTCTTGCACCACACCGTTTCCTCTCTCTTCCGTCCTTCGGACCAATCACTTCAACTGCATCACTCCTTTCAGCACAAGTCATAGAGCTGCATGATTCCTCACAAGCAATCTGATCATTGATGAAATAAAACCTTTTATGATTCATGAAAGCTCCTAGCCAATGTGTGGGACTTCTTTCACTTCATGTTGAAATGGTATTGGGCCCGAATTACATTGTATTCATTAGGTGCCGCCTGCCTGTTGCAGAAGCCTTGGCCAGTTTGGAAGTCTGTGATGATAAAATGTCACTGACAGGGAACATAACAGCCTGAAATTGGTCTGTTGGCTCAGGATTTTAAGCCCATGCGCCCTTCTTGGCAGGTGGATAGTATGGATTAGGTGACAGGTAGATTAGGTCACTAATTATGTCACTTCAGTTTTTGCATTAAAGTATACATATGCTTTGAACACTTGCCCTTGTGTAATCACTGCATGCCAAACTGGTGTGTATTATGTGCATAATATAAATGTGCATATCCAACTAAATGCTCAAGAAACAAATTCTAATGGGCATATTAGATATTTGGAATCTCAGGAAAGCAATCTTGAAACCAATCTTAACTCTCACCGTCAAACAATTTGCATTGCTTTAAGTCAGATCAGAGTTATATTGCATTTCTTAGCATAAAATTTCCATTGCTTCATACCAAACTTTGAACCTAAATAAGCAATGACCTCCACAAGTAAGTACTACCCTTGATGTGTTGCTAACGGGATTTTTTCAGAAAAAGATTCAACTGTGATCTTTATTTAATGAGAAGGTTATAGTTAAAGGGTTGTTCCCTCGAGCCCAGAATACATTTATTTAGTGGTTTAGGGACATTTTTTTCCTCAGATGACTGGAACTGAGATTTGTTTTTAAAGCACCCATGTAGTAGAAATAGACCAGCTAATGCTGGGTTGCAAATGAACTCAGCTGTTGATGTATGGGTAATTTAGTTCTTGAACCATTAAATAGAGGTGTTCTGGGTCTAATGCCTTATCAAATAAAGATCACAATTAACAAGTAACTTCCCAGAAACCATCTAGAGCTTCATGCTTTACATTTAACATACTACTCATAACATTTTCTTTTCCTTTAATAGTTTTCACGTGATATAGCTACGCTCTATTGCATCGCATCTGCTTTATGCCATTTTGTTTCTGTGAACTATTCCGGTGAGGTCTTAATTGGGTTTCGATGCCTGTGTCCTTGGAGAAATTAAGTACCAAGGTTTCAGTGCGGCAAATTAATTTCTGTGCAGTAAAATGTTACTGAAACTATTTTAGTGCCTTGGTATGAGAAATATGGGCCTTTAATGATCTATTTGTGAACCTGTGTGAAGAAATTTTAGAAGTGTGGGGAAAGTGAAGTTTTCTCTAATCATTCCTATGTTACCCACGGATGTGTACATCAACATTCCTTAAATGTCACAGTCACAGCAGACCAGCTATGATCACTGGTTAGCACATTAACAAATATGACATGAGCATTTTGCCCCAATAAAAAAACTCATATTTCACCAGTATAATCATGCTGATTGAGCGTCACTGGAAAATGTAACAGAAAGTTACGTTTGTCTGACACATCACTCACTGAACGGGAATGTGTAGTATTCAGCATCCTTCTCATGACAGAAATTGAACCAGGCATATTCTCACTGACCTTATATTTTCTTTTGCATTTTACCAGAGTAAAAAAATATGGTATGCATGATGGATTCGCAAATGTCCTGGCAGAGAAATTTAACCTCATATTTCCTGTTTGGTTGGTGAAAAATTAAAGCTGTAATAGATTTTAGGTCATGATCTTACATGCCTTATCTCACCCTAGAGGTAATGTGACACCTTCCAGGATGCAGGATGCCCACCTGCAATCCGCATCATGTGCCTTGGATATGCAAAGCAGGATTCCTAACACTGATTTCCTAACCCCCAATGCATAATTAGTGAGCAACTAGGCAGACAATGCATATGCTCTGCTCAGTTGTTCCAAGCCTTCAAGTCTCTTTAAAGGAACTGCCGAAGACTGCCCAAAAAAGGTAAACAAATGTTTTAAATGTTTCACCTCTGTGGAGCTAGGAGGAGCAGGAGTGCCTGCCATGGCTCAACAAAACTGTGGTTGGCTATTGCTGACCCTTTGCTTTTCCCCCCCAACCCAAGACCTACCTGTGGATCAGTTTAGCATTGAAGTGGCCAAAATCCCTCAGGGCGCAATTGGCACAATGCTTTGAGATGTGCAACTGACATTTGCGAATCATAGAATTAGAGGCCATTTGAACAATTTGGTCTGTGCTGCCTATTTCAAAGAACAATCCAGTTAATACCAGATCCCCCACTCTTTCCTCTTTTCCCCGCTGTTTGTTTCCTTCAAGTACTTATGTACCGGTGATTCAATTTTGAGCGCTGCTATTGAACCTGTATCTACAACCCTTTCAGGCAGCACATTCCAAATCCAAACGACTTGTTCATTTAAATAAGATATCCTCATGTGACCTCTGGCTCTTTTGCCAATCACCGTGTATCTGAGATTATTCACCCTTCTGCAATGGGAAAGTATTTCTCTTTATTTACTCTGTCTAAAACTGTCATGATTTTGAACACCTCTAAAGAGGTCCACCCCAGCTTCTCCAGTCTATCCACACATCTATCACTCCTCATCCATGGAACAAGTCTAGTAGATCCCTTAAGTATCCTTTCCAAAATTGAAGTCCATTAGCCCAATTTTTAAGAGCTCTAGTTGAATATATTCCTTTTGTATCCAATCATGGTTTGCATTTATTGGCAAAATTAACTGCCCTGCAGTAGTTTGGAATCTCTCTTGAGCTGATATTGTCTACTCTTGTGCTGTCTTCACAGATAGTGCCCCCAGTGCATCACAAACAATGCCAGGGGACACTCACACAGTCAGCATTATTACACAACACAACATGTATTTCACTTTTAAAACTTAGTTACAGCACAGAAACAAGTCATTCAATCCATCTGATGTATGCTGGGGTTTAAGTATAGAAATCAAATTAAACTTAGGTTGTGCAGTATGGGCACCACAGGCAGAATGTTATTCCCACTTTTTTTTATTCATTCATTCATGGGATGTGAGCATCATTGGCAAGGCCAGTATTTATCGTCCATTCCTAATTGTGCTTGAGGAGGTGGTAGTGAGTTGCCTTCTTGAACCGCTGCAGTCCGAAAGGTGAAGGTGATCCACAGTCCTGTTAGACAGAAAGTTCCAGGATTTTGATCTAGAGATGATGAAGGAATGGTTACATATTTCCAAGTGATATGTGGCTTGGAGGAAAACTTGGAGAATGGTGTTCTCATGAGCCTGTTGTCCTTGTCCTTCTAGATGGTAGAAATTACAGGTTTGGGAGGTGTTGTGGAAGAAGCCTTGGAAATGCATCTGTAGATGGTGCACACTGCATCCATGGTATGCCACTGGTGAAGGAACTGAATGTTTAAGGAAGGGGATGCTAATGAAGCAGGCTGATTTCTTCTGGATGATGCTGAGCTTCTTAGTGTTATTCAGCCAGACTCATCTAGGCAAGTCAAATTAGGAGCAGGAGTAGGCTATTCGGCCCTTTGAGTCTGCTTCCCTCCAATCAATAAGATCATAGCTGGCCTGATTGTGGCTTCCGCTCCACATTCTGCCTACCGCCCCCCCCCCCACCCCCCGCCCCAATAATCTTTGACTTTCTTGTTAGTCAGTAATCTATTTACCTTGTCCTTAAAAATATTCATTGACACCCGTCTCCATCACTCTCTGGGGAAGAGAGTTCCATTGATTCATGACTCTGAGATAATAATTTTTTTTTTCTCATTTCTGTCTCAAATGGGAGACTCCTTATTTTTAAACTGTGTTCCCTAGTCCTAGTCTCTCCCACAAGGGGAAACATCCTTTCAGCATTCAAAAGGAAGCCAAGAGCATTCCTTCACACTCATGACTTATACCTTTTAGTTGGTGGGCAGGCTTTGTGGGTTTGGGAGGTGAGTCACTGCAGAATACATAGCTTCTGACCACCTCCTAAATATCTAGTTGAAGACTCTAGCCACAGTATTTATGTGGCTGATCCAGTTAATTTTCCAGTCAGTGATGATCCCCAGGATGTCCATGATGGGGGATTTGATGATAGTAATGCCATTGAATGTCACTGTTAAGTTCTCTCTCACCCTAGTTCTGACCTTATGATGGATGGAAAGCCATTGATGAAGCAGATGAAGATGGTTGGGCCTAGGACAGCACCCTAAGGAATTCATACAGCAATGTCCTGGGCTGAAATAATTGGCTTTCAACAACCATAACCATCTTGCTTTGTGCGAGGTGTCACTCCAGTCAGTGGAGAGCTTTCCTCCTGACTGCCATTGTCTTCAGTTTTACTAGGGCTACTTGGTGGCACACTGGGTCAAAGGCTGTCTCAATGTCAAGGGTAGAGACTCTCACCTCTGGAATTCAGCTCTCTTGCACTTGTTTGGACCAAGGCTGTAATGAGGCCTGGAGCTGAGTGGCCCTGGTGGAACCCAAACCAAAATTCAGTGAGCAGATCAATAAATGCTTCTTGATAACGCTGTTAATGATAACTTCCATCATTTTGCTGATGATTGTTAATAGATTGATGGGACGGTAATTGGCCAGTTTGGTTTGTCCTGGTTTTTATGGACAGGTCACACCCATGCAATTTTCTACTCTGTTGGGTAGCTGCCATTGTTGTAGCTGCCCTGGAACAGCTTAGTTAGAAGTGTGGCACTTGTCACTCTAGAAAAAGATTGTCACAAATAATTCATCTTTGTCTTTTGCACATGCCCTTCAATCTGCCATCGTTGAGGATGGGATGTTCATGTTCTCTTCCAATAGTAGTTTAATTGTCCACCACTTTTCATGGTTAGATGTGGCAGAACTGCTGAGCTTTGATTTGAACTATCAGTTATGGAGGATCACTTAGCTCTGTTGTTAGCATGCAGCTTCCACTGTTGAGCATGATTTTTTAGCATGACTTTTCTGTTCCTGTTATGCTCTTCCACATTGCTCATTGAACCACTGTTGGTTACGGGCATGATGGTAATGGTAGAATGAGGGATGTGCCAGACCGTGATGTTACTGATTATGGTAGAATACAATTCTGCTGCTGGTGGCCCACAGCACCTCATGGAGCTGTTCTGAATCTATCCCATTTAGGTGCTGGTAGTGCCATACAACACTATGGCTGGTTTCCTCTGTGCAGGCGGGGCTTTGTCTCCACAAGGACTGTGCAGTGGTTGCTCCGACCAATACTATCATCTGTGACAGGTAGATTTATGAGGATGACATCAAGTAAGTTTTATGCTCATGTTTTGAGAGTATGACTGACAGGCTGTTGCTTGACTAGTCTGTCGGACAGTTCCATCAACTTTGGCACAATCTCTGTATGTTAGTGAGGAGGACTTTGCAGGATTGACTGTATTGCATGTGCCTTTGTTGTGGCTGAATCTGATGCTTAGTTTGATGCTGAGTGGTTCATTGGTTTTACTCTTATTGTACTTCGTTGCAGCGGTTTCATACAATGGAGTAGATTACTGGGCAGTTCCATTTTACTGTAGGACTGGATAAAGACTAGGCCATGTAAAGACAGCTGGTTTCCTTTTCTAAAGGACATTAATAAATAATTGGGCTTTAACAATCCAATCACTGTACGTGATACTAACTTTTTATTCCAGATTTATTCAATTGATTAAATTTAAATTCACAAATGGCCCTGGTGAGATTTGAACTGATGGGCTGAGTTTTACTGGCTTTGGGGGAAATTTGGAGATGGGGGTGCGGCAAAGTTGTGAGGAATCACATCAGAATAGAACCCCAATGTGTTCTCGTCGTCAGCCAATTTTTCTGAAGGCAGTGGGGGGCAGAGTTGGGAGTCTGTGTAGTGGCAGTAGACAGGCATTTAAGCCTGGTGAGAAGCTGACTGGCTGCTATTTTGAGGTGCTTTTTACATTTTACTGGGGGTGCATGAAATCCACAGAGCTTCAGTGGCTCGTCAGCTATAAAGAGACGAGACCTCAGCAGCAAGTGAGTGGTGGCTAGAAGTGGAAGCCATTGAGAGCAGCAGCAGAAGGTTTGAGAGGCAGAAAAGCACAGGAGGGAGACCCTAGAGGCACTGCCAAGTGTGTGAGCTCATTGGAGGCAGATTATGGAAAGGGTCTCTCTGACGTACAACCCAAGCCTGCAGTTGGGGGCAGTGCACAATGCTGAAGGAGGATTTGTGGGGTGACAGTCACCATGGCCCTCAACTTCTATTCCTCAGAATTATTTCAGGGATCCTCTGGTGATTTCTGTGCAATATCCCAGTCAGCGGCCCTATTCTGCATTAAGCTAGTTACGGGTGCCTTGTACCAGAGGTGAGTATATACACTTTTGCACAGACCAGATCAGTCAGGTCAAAAGGGCCCTTGGATTGGGGCCATCACTGGATTCCCCCAGGTGCAGGAGGTATCTGACTGCATACATGTGGCCAGGAGCCTTCGTCAACAGGAAAGATTCCACTCACTGAATATAAGCTAGCCTGCGACTACCAAAAATGGATCCTGCAGGTGCGTGCAACGTTCCCAAGAAACTGCCATGACTTACGTCTTGAGACATTCCCAGCTACCTCAGCTATTCCGATAACCCAATCGAGTCTGTAGATGGATACTGGGTGACAAGGGCTATGTTCTGAATACATGGCTCTTTACATCTGTGTTTCATCCCAACACACAGGCAGAGGACATCTACAACCGATGCCATGTTCCGCATGCCATTGGTCTGCTGAAAATGAGGCTCCAGTGACTGGATAGATCTGGTGGAACCCTGCAATACTCATTATCAAGGATCTCATGTATCATTTGCCGTGTTCTGCACAACCTGGCACTCCAGAGGGGAGTAGCTTTGGAAAATGAGGATCTCCTGGAGCATGCATCAATCTCCGAGGAGGAGGAGGATCTGGAGAGGTCTCCATGCCAGGTGGACAATGGCAATGCAGCTGAAGTGCCGCTGGCAATAGGCATTGACACTCATGTGGAGGAGACATGTAGATCATTTATGCAGGCACGTTTCTTCTGAGCCTACCTTAAATGTCTGTGAAAGTGCTTCACCTATCTCCCTCACAATTACTTGTTGGCCTTTCCTTGAATGTTCTTACCATCTCAGTTGGCCCATCATAACAGGACGCTAAGGCATACACTCACCATCGCCCCTCATGCAGTGCAGGCCTTCTTCTTACCACCACCTCAGAAGATCACCAACTGGTGACGGCTCAATGGTACAGAAACGAGCACGCTAGACCTCAGCTGAAGTAAAACATCATCTTCAGTTTAGCACATTAATCCAAATCTTTGCCTTTACATAATAAACTATCACCTGCTGAGACTCAAGGTGACTGGCCCACTTTACACCAAGCTCACATCCCTGTGTGTCATAAAAAGCACCAAGAGAATATAAGCACCAGCATTCACAGTGAGATGCATAACTGCCTCACAGCAGAGGCCCCTGGTCAGTCTGCCTTGCCTATATTAAATGGCCCCAAGCAGGAGACCTCATTGCTGGACCTTGAAACAGCAGAGAGACTAGTGACATTTTTACGTGAATGCTTGTGCATTCTCTAATATTGTGCTAGCCTGGCGCATGCTGCCAGTAGAGTGAGGCTGCTTGCCTTTTCACTCTGGTGCAATCATCTTCTGGTTGGCTGAGCCCTTGAGCAACCCGACAACTGGGAAGGAGTGGGCAGGGGGTGGGGTGGGGGGGGCACCTGCATCTGTGCAGGAGGCACTTCTTTCATCGCAGCTTCAGGAAGCAGTAACGTCATCATCAAAGGGGCCGAGGAACACTGCCAATATCAGGGGTGGCCTGAGAGGTGCCCCCGAGGACTTTAGGTAGCCATTCCTATACCCTTTCAAGGCCCACTTGTGATTCTCTGGGTTCCTGGAGTATTTGAACCCCTGGCGAGGAGTCCACAAATTTCACATTTCACCCTGCTATTCCAGCATCTGCTGCTTTGTTGATGATTACTGAGGCTCACCATCTGCTTGAAGCTGAGCGTTGCTGGGCCCTTCCTCAGTCCTCCATTGGGGAGTGGCTGCAGATGCCACTACTTCTGTTAGCTGTTCACATATTTCTGTGCTGTGCTTACCAGCTGGTGCCACCCTTTCTAACTGCATCCTAATGCCCACCGACGTGTGAGTATCTGTACTTGTGGAGGGTATATTAAGATGATGTGACAATGTCTCCTCATATGATCACTCCTCCTGTGAGGATTTGAGGGATTGTTGTTGTCTCATCTGCACCTTTACCTGCGACAGAGACACAAGTGATATTAGGATGCTGTGCTTTCCACCAACTCTTTCTGCTTGCCATGCATCTGGTGATTCCTGTACTCATCATTGGCCACTGGTGAGCCATAGGGAGTGTGCCTCATGAAGCAGCTCAGTCTTTGTGGCCTCTGCACTTACTTCAGTGACATGCTGTCCTGCTGAAACCCCTTCAGTGCCTCCTCTTCCGTTGGTGTCAACACTCTAATCAGTGACAATCCTCCAGTTTGTCTCCACTCCCTGGCAATTTGAACTGCTTCTCTCTCAAACATAGAGGGCAGGATTTTCCCTCCGTCGGGGGTGAAGTTGAAGGGCGGGCGCACACAGATGCACTTCCAATCGGCGCCCCAAATCAAGGCGCGGCGCCATTTTACATGGGTAGGCCAATTAAGGCCCACCCAGCATGACGTCCGCACAGAAGCGCTATGCTCTCCCTGTGCGAGCGGGGGTGAATCCCAAAATCGAGAGTGCGCTCTTTGGCGCATGCGCACGAAAGAGCGCACTCATCTCCCTGAGGCTAAGTGCTGCCACAGGGAGATCGGCTCTAAATGTAAAAAAGCTAAAAATAGAAAAATAAAATATCCCTGACATGTCCCCTCATGTGACACTGTCACATGAGTTGGGGCATGTCCATAATTTTTACAAAAACTTTATTAAAAATTTTTAAAACCTACATGAAACCTCATCCCGCCAGTGGATGAGGTTTCATGCTTTTTCTAATTCCCGTCGGGGCTCCTGGCCTGCCCGCCAACCTTAAGGTTGGACGGGCAGGTCCATTAATTAGTTTAATTATTCTGTCAATAGCCTCAATTGGCCATTGACAGGTCAGCGGGCCTGCAGCTGATTTTGCTGAGCCCCCGCCTACTGGAAAATTAAAATGGGGCGGGATGACGCTGGGAGTTCATTTCACATTGGGAGGTCCCGCCCCCCGCTCACCGACGGGAAAGTCCTGCTCAGATATACACCATGTCACTAGTCTCTCTGCTGTTTCAAGGTCCAGCAGTGAGGCCTCCTGCTTGGGGCCATTTAATATAGGCAAGGCAGACTGACCAGGGGCCTCTGTTGTGAGGCAGTTATGCGTCTCACTGTGAATGCTGGTGCTTACATTCTCTTGGTGCTTTTTATGACACACAGGGATGTGAGCTTGGTGTAAAGTGGGCCAGTCACCTTGACAGATCTCAGCAGATCATTGAATCGTTTTCGACGCTGCAACTGTGAACACTCCACAGCTGGTGACTTTGTCTATAACCTCAAGCCATTCCTTCTTTATGAGGTCCTCTTCCCATCCAGTTGGAAAAGTACTTCTCGCAATGCCCTTGCCATCTGGATAAACACCTCCAGGGGACATCACTTGGGCACCACTCTGCCTCTGACTACAGCCATTCATTGCACTCAACCCTTGTTTCCTCTTCCTTCCAGGTGACTCTTTACGTGGTGCCTTTACAGCAAGTGCTGCCATCCCTTTAAATATGGCGGCAGCATTTCAGCTGTCAGGACTTCCTCCCACCTGCCTCCCATTATAGGCCAGCTCCCATGCCTGCTGGTCATTAATTCAGTGTGAGTGGCAAAATCTGCTTCCATGTCCAGCCGCTCACTTGAGCGTCTATGCGACACAGTTTGGACCTCGACATCGAGACATGCTCCTATTTGGTAAAATTCAGCTTGACATCGGCAGATTAACAGTCCTGTCCCACTTTGCCACTGTACCTGATATATATTGTGATGGAGGAGAGGCTCAACAGGGTAGAAATATCCATTTCCAAAATGACAACCTTCACACCTGAGATAAATGCCTGCATCCCAGAGAGGAATGCCTTGTTGCCTAACGTTGTGCTGTACCAACAGTTGACTGCAATGCAATGTGGAGGGATTATATTCTAATAAGACAGATGTAATAGAAACCTTTCATTGATCAACAAACCAAGCAACATCGAGAGTATCATTCTTGACTGCACTGACTGGAGTTTGTCTGACATAGCTTCAAACATCCAGGAGGCCCTGTGCTGTTGAATAAAGAACATAGCCAACTAGAAAAAAGCTTTCTCACCTTGTTGTTCTGTTCTGCAATCAGTGGAAACCATGGCCTGGATCTTGCGATCCGAGGTCGTGCGAAGAGGGGCGTGCGCGTGATCTGACCGCACGTAAAATTGCACAAAAAGATGTCGGGCATGCATCCTGACGTCATTGCGCATGCATGCAATACTGAGGTCAGCAGGCGCATGTGGGAGTCGGAGCAGTGCCCACTCACAATTAAAGGGCCAATTAAGGTCATTAAAAAGCCTATTGACTGCGATTTTACGTTGTCCATGTGATTTTTAACTCATCGCATGGGCAAAGCGGGTGGGTGGAATTCATGTTTTAATTATTTCCTCATCCACGGGCAGGGTAAAAGGCCCCCGGAGCAGCAGCATTTTCTCTGTCAGTGCCAGTCCTTTGCTGTGTGAGTACAGAAATGTCCCAGAGTTTCTCGGCATCTCGTTTGATTGTCAAGCCTGCCTTTTAGCATCTCAGCTCCTCATCTTCCCTGGAAGGTTCCCCTGAGTATTACAGCACAGTGCTCCTTCATTTTCAAGGCACTGGCCTTCTGCATCCCATCTAATGGAGATAGCGTATTCCACTGGTGGAACCTCCCCTGAAGAGGAAGGAAGGGTCAGGAGAGAAAGGAGGTCAGGTGGGCGCAGGCAGCATCCCAGGGACAGATCTTAAAGATGAGAGACACGGACTCGGTTGGTGCAGGGCCAGCAGGGAGGCCAAGGCTGGAGGGTCTGCCGAAGATGCCACGACCCAGGGTCTGGAGTGTTCAGGTTGTGCTCGAATTACCTCCAGATGTCAGAGGTCCAGTGCAGCAAGAGACTCCACGTGTCCAGGGACACAGTGGCAGAAGTATGTCACATGATAGGGCTGGAAATCGCCTGCAACTGCGTGGATGGACACCCATGCTGGTGGCGTTGAAGATCACAATGGCCCTCAACTTCTCTGCCTCCGATTCTTTTCAGGGCTCAGTGGGGGATCTGTGCAGCGTTTCTCAATCAGCTGCACACAGTTGTGTCATGAGATGCTGTGGGCCATGAGCAGCAACAGAATTATACTCGAACACAATCTGTAACCTCATGGCCTGACATATCTCCCACTCTACCATTACCATTAAGCCAGGGAATCAACCCTGGTTCAATGAAGAGTGCAGGAGAGCATGCCAAGAGCAGCATGAAGCACACCTAAAAATGAGGTGTCAACCTGGTGAAGCTATAACACAGTCCTGCTTGCGTGCCAAACAGCATAAGCAGCAAGTGATAGACAGAGCTAAGCGATCCCACAACCAACGGGTCAAATCTAAGCTTTGTAGTCCTGCCACATCCAGTCATGAATGGTGGTGGACAATTAAACACCTCACTGGAGGAGGAGGCTCCACAAATATCCCCACCCTCAATGATGAGGAGCCCAGCACATCAGTGTAAAAGATAAGGCTGAAACATTCGCAACAATCTTTAGCCAGGAGTGCAGAGTGGATGATGCATCTCGGCCTCCTCCAGAGGTCTCCAGCATCACAGATGTCAGTCCCCAACCAATTCAAATCACTCCACCTGATATCAAGAAACGGCTGAAGGCACTGGATACTGCAAAGGCTATGGGCCCTGACAATATTCCGGCAATAGGACTGAAGACTTGTGCTCCAGAATTTGCCGCGCCCATAGCCAAGCTGTTCCAGTACAACTACAACACTGGCATCCGCCCAGCTATGTGGAAAATTGCCCAGGTGTGTCCTGCACACAAAAAGCAGGACAAATCCAAACCGGCCAATTACCACCCCATCAATCTACTCTGCATCATCAGAAAAGTAATGGAAGGGGTCATCAAGGTGCTATCAAGTGGCACTTGCCTAGCAATAACCTGCTCACTGATGTTCAGTTTAGGTTCTGCCAAAGCTACTCGGCTCCTGACCTTATTACAGCCTTGGTTCAAACATGGAAAAAGAGCCGAACTCCCGAGGTGAGATGGGAGTGACTGCCCTTGACACCAAGGCTGCATTTGACTGAGTGTGGCATCAAGGAGCCCTAGTATAACTGGAGTCAATGGGAATCAGGGAGAAAACTCTCTGCTGGTTGGAGTCATACCTAGCACAAAGGAAGATGGTTGTGGTTGTTGGAGGTCAGTCATCTCAGCTCCAGGACATCACTGCAGGAGTTCCTCAGGGTAGTGTCCTAGGCCCAACCATCTTCAGCTGATTCATCAATGACCTTCCTTCCATCATAAGGTCAGAAGTGGGGATATTCGCTGATGATTGCACAATGCTCAGCACCATTGGCGACTCAGATACTGAAGCAGTCCATGCCCAAATAAGCAAGACCTGGTCAATATCCAGGCTTGGGCTGACAAGTGGCAAGTAATATTCGTGCCACACAAGTGTCAGGCAATAACCATCTCCAACAAGAGGGAATCCAACCATCACCCCTTGATGTTCAATGGCATTACCATCACTGAATCCCCCACTATCAACATCCTGGGGGTTGCCATTGACCAGAAACTGAACTGGACTAGCCATATAAATACTGTGGCTACAAAAGCAGGTCAGAGGCTAGGAATCCTGCATCGAGTAACTCACCTCCTGACTCCCCAAAGCCTGTCCACCATCTACAAGGCACAAGTCAGGAGTGTGATGGAATACTCTCCACTTGCCTGGATGAGTGCAGCTCCCACATTACTCAAGAAGCTTGACACGATCCAGGTCAAAGCAGCCTGCTTGATTGGCACCACAGCCACAAACGTTCACTCCCTCCACCACCGGCGCACAGTAGCAGTAGGTGTACTATCTACAAGATGCATTGCAGGAATTCACCAAGGCTTCTTCAACAGCACCTTCCAAGCCCACGACCACTATCATCTAGAAGGACAAGGGCAGCAGATAGGTGGGAACACCATCACCTGGAGGTTACCTTCCAAGTCACTTACCATCCTGACTTGGAAATATATCGTCGTTCCTTCACTGTTGCTGGATCAAAATCCTGGAACTCCCTTCCTAACAGCACTGTGGGTGTACCCACACCACATGGACTCTAGCTCACCACCACCTTCTCAAGGGCAACTAACGATGGGCAATAAATGCTGGTCTAGCCAGTGATGCCCACATCCCGTGAATTAATTTAAAAAAAGCTCATGACACATCCGCACTTTCTTCCACTTCCAGACAGACGAGGTGAGCCAGGCGGAGAGGTCACAAGGCTTCCCTGCAGTGGCTGTGTTCCCCCACCTGCAGTGTGTAATAGATTGCACTCATGTGGCCATCAAGGTGCCAGGAGGGGACCCGAGAGCTTTTGTAAACAGAAAGGCGTTCCACTCAATGAATGTTCAGATCATCTGTGACCAGAGGACAGATTCTCCAAGTTTGTGCACGTTACCCTGGGAGCTCACACAATGCTAACATCTTGCGGCACTCACAGGCACCAAGGCTGTTTGCCTTCCCGATTACCTGTTGAACTTGTATGTTAGCTTTTTGGGATTCTCGCACAAGGACTCCCAAATCCCTCTGTGCTGCAGCCTTCTGCAGTCTTTCTCCATCTAAATAATATTCAGCTCCTCTATTCTTCCTGCCAAAGTGCATAACCTCACATTTTCCTGCATTATATTCCATCTGCCAAGATTTTTCCCACTCACTTAACATTTTTATATCCCTCTGTAAACTCTTTGCGTCAGCCTCACCCCTTGCCTTCCTACCTATTTTTGTGTCATCCACAAACTTGGTGAAAGTACATTCACTTCCCTCATCTAAGTCATTAATATATATTGTAAATAATTGAGGCCCCAGCACTGATCCCTGCAGCACTCCACTAGTTACAGGTTGCCAGCCCAAAAATGTTCCCCTTATCCCAACTTTCTGTCTTCCATTAGTTAGCCAATCCTCTATTCATGCCAATATACTACCCCCAACACCAAGGGCTCTTATCTTATTAATTAACCTTATGTGCGGTACCTTATCGAACGCCTTTTGGAAATCCAAATATATTATGTCTACTGGTTTCCTTTTATCTATCCTGCCTGTTACCTCCTCAAAGAATTGTAATAAATTTGATAGGCATTATTTCCCCTTCATGAAGCCATGCTGACTCTACTTGATTAGATTATGTATTTCTAAATGCTCTGCTATAACATCCTTTATAATAGACTCCAACATTTTCCCAGTGACAGATGTTAAGCTAACAGGCCTATAGTTACCTGTTTTTTCTCTCCCTCCCTTTTCAAATGAGGGTGTTGCATTGGAAGTTCTCCAATCCTCTGGGACTTTTCCAGAATCTAAGGATTCTTGGAAGATTACTACCAGTGCATCCACTATCTCTGTAGCTACTTCCTTTAATATCCTAGGATGCAACCCATCAGGCCCAGGGGATTTATCGGCCTTTAGCCCCATTAGTTTCCCTAGTACTTTTTCTCTAGTGATAGTTATTGTATTTATTTCCTCCCCCTTTTTGCCCCTTGATTATTTAGTATTTTTGGAATGTTATTTTCTACCGTGTAGATGGAAGCAAAGTATTTATTCAGCTCCTCTGCCATTTCCTGGTTCCCCATTATCATTTGCCCAGTCTCATTCTCTAAGGGGCCTATGTTCAACTTGGCCTCTCTCTTCCGTTTTATATATTTAAGGAAGCTCTTACTGTCCGTTTTTATATTACTTGCTACTTTACCCTCAAAGTTTATTTTCTCCCACTTTATCATTTTTTTTTTGGTCAACTTTTGTTGGTTTTTAAAACTTTCCCAGTCCTCTGGTTTACCACTAATCTATGCCACTTTATATGTTTTTACTTTCAATTTGATACTGTCCTCAATTGTCAAGCCAATGGCGCTGTCTCCTTTGCTAAGAATCAATAAATGAGAACCCAACCCAGTACACCAGCACCACACAACACCATACTTTTCCAAGTCTGTGCTGCATCTGGCACCTATTCATACCATGCAGCCAACTCAGCCCGGTTAAGTCAAATAAATGTTTATGTTACTTGACATGAACAAACAAAGGAGAAACAAAGTGTCCATTTCTAACACAAGAATCAAAATAATTAATGCAAAAAATGTCACATGTGACACACCCCTGCTGTGCTCGAAGTGCCTTCAATTTACATCTGTGGGTGCTGCATCTTGGTGTCCCCCACCTCACTGACAGTGACTTTAGAGGCAGCCTGCTGGCTCTGTTGTTCTGGGGCCCTGATGACGTTGGCGGTCGTCCTCTGGCCGCCGTAGTCTGAGTAGGCTCCGCCTGGGTGGGCACATCGCACCCCATGACTGGGCAATCCTTAGTTGTTGCGGTATCATCAGATGCAGTGGCCACTAGCAGAGGGGCGGAGGAGCTGCTGCCCTCGTCCAGAGCACACCGATAGAAGCCCATAGATGACAGGCAGCTCGTCTGCCAGCATGAGGTGCGTTTGCATCTCCCTGCTCACCATTGATGGACAGGGACCTAGCAGGAAGACTAGGTGCCTCATCCATCTCTCACACTGGCAGTGACCTCAGGAGGTCACTGTCTGCCTGTGGGCTTGCAGGTCCGAGTGCAACCCCAAGAACCCCTGAGTCTGCTCCTGAAGTTGCCTCTACATGAGAGTCGCCGCTCTCTCAATGGAGGAGCTTGTGCACTTGGTTTTAAGGGTCAATGCAGAACTCATGATCCGCATGGACTCCTCCATGATGGAGGTCATGGCACACAGACCCTCATGGATCTTCGCCAGTTCTCCTCGTACATCCCACTGGACATCCAGCATCTGCCGCCTGATGGAGGACTCCAGAGTTTCGTCATCTGCCTCGGATGCAGCATGGTCCTGGTCTCAGGCTGTGCTCCCAATGTTGCTCCCTGGGAGCTTTCTGCCTCTGCCAGCTCCTCATGCGAGTGTGATGTGCCCTTACCACTGTGCATTACCTGCACAGCCAAATCACTAATGCTGACTGACATGTGAGTATCTGTGCTGGTGCCTGGCTCAGAGAGACAGTGTGACATTGGTGCAGGCGTGATGTTTTCCTCAGAGCTCAATGAGGGTTCCTCAGGATCGCCAGCAGCTCCTGTGGATGACACATCTACAGGAGAAAGGCAAACGATCAGTACAATCAATCATCAAAGTCACTATGTATCCTAGGCAGGCTGAAGAGACAGTGGAGACCTGCTGCATGGTGCCATCTGCATTGGAGCTTCACTGGGCTCTCTGGCTACAACAGTTCAGTTTCTGATGAGAGGAGCCCATTATGTTTCCACATGCATCAGTCACCTGCACTCTTACCTTCCCCGCCTCACCGCAACCGCAGTAGCCAGTTGGCTGGTGACATTCCAGCTCCAGTGCATCCCTTTCATGCTTCATGAGGATGCAGAGATTTGGCACTCCTCCACCCGTTCTATGACTCTCCGCAGCATTATGACTGCTCTTCTCTTGACAGGGAAAGATAGCCTCATTATTCCTCCATCTCCCTGAAGATCCTTCCCTGGTTTCCACCTGCCCTCCCACCCGGACATTAGGTGGGCCATGTCACTGTGGCACATCTCACTCTGCAATGCACTGAGGCCAGTCGTCCTGACATTCCAGCCTTGGCAGGGCAGGCTTCACTGCCAGTTGGCATACACACTCTTAGACCCCTGAACGTTCCGAGCAACAGGCACCTCAATAAAGTTCTCCAGACAGGTCCATGCCATTTCTGCACTTACCTTTACTGACCGCAACAGCTCATTGAACCTTTTGCGGCACTGAAGCCATGTGCAGTGCACCATGTTGTGCCCAGTGACCTGGGCGGCGACCTTTGTCCAGGCCTTCTTGGTCAGGTGGGGCAGCTTTCTCTTGCCATCCCTGGGCATTAGGATATGCTGCCTGACAGTGACCTCCTCAACCAGCACTCCCAGGCAGTTATCTGAGAAATGGGTGTTGGGGGTGGGGAGGTGGTGGTGGGGGGCAGATTTTGCCCTCCTGCTTTCCATGACCACCAGGTGCTGAGGCCATGTCTGTACACCAGGATACTTCTTGAATAGCTTCCAAACAACTCCCTCAGCCTCCGCCACAACACCTGGCAGTCTCCAGAGAGCTGTCTCTTCCATTTTTTGAACACCCCGCTGGGTCCCCATTGGACCTGGCATTTGACGCATTCCCGGGCATGAAAAACACATCCGGCAGTCGTGTTTCACGCTGGGCGGGCCTCAATTGGCCACCCAGCGTAAGATTGCATTCACAGCACGAACTCGGCCAGGAGTGGGTTTTACATCCGCTTCCGGCTGCACTGACTTCAGGCGCATCCCAAGGGTAAAATTCAGGCCCATGAGATTGCCAGCACCGGTGCTTAAATGGAGTTGAACAGAGTTAAATAGGTTGGAATTAGTAACTAAAAACTTTTCCTGATGTCATGAAAACTAATCCTCATTTCTTCTGAAGGCAGAAAGACCAACCTAGCAATTCTTTGTTTTGATACCCTATCATGGATCCTTTAATTGTAGTTTGAGCAATCTCAAGGTCTGCAGTTAGGCACGTCACCTTGCATTAATGACACTGCTACAAAAGGGAAGGACATTACTACCAAATACCCACAGGGTAAGAGGATGTACAGCAAAGAAGAATGCATATTACAAGGACAATGCTGGAACCAAGACATTATATCTATTAGGTAAGATTGGAGAGAACTGTGGCTCTTTTGTACAGTAGGGTGGCCTGTTAGAGGTTTTAAGATTATGAAAGTGTTTGATAGGGTGGACAGAGAGAAAATGTTTGCACTTTTAGGGGGACCTTACATCCAATTTGGAATTCAGAGGAACCTTCTTTACCTAGAGAATGGTTAGAATGTGGATTACCACATGGAGTGGTTGAGGCAAATAGCTGAAATGCATTTAGGGAAAATAGATAAACACATGAGGGAGTGAATAGAGAAAAACAAAAGACTTGTATTTAAATAGCCTTTCAGGAACATGAGATATCTCAAGGTGCTTTACAGCCACTGAAGTACTTTTGAAGCGTAGACACTGTTCTAATGTAGGAAGCATTGCAGCCAATTTGTGCACAGCAAATGCCCACAAATACCAATATGATAATGACCAGATAATCTGTTCTTGTGATGTTGGCTGAGGAATAAATATTGGCCAGGACACCAAAGATAACTTCCCTGCTCTTTTTTGAAATAGTGTCACAAATCTTATATATCCACCTGAGAGGTCAGATAGGGCCTCAGTTTAACATCTCACCCAAAAGAGGGCACCTCCAATTTTGCAACACTCTCAGTACTGCATTCAGTTGTCAGTCCTCAAGTCCTGCAATGGGATATGAACCCACAATCTCCTGACTCAGAGTGAGAGTGTTACCCATTAAGCCACAGCTGATGCCCAGTAGAAGGGTATGCTGATAAAGTTAGGTGAAGAGGTTTGTTAAGAAGCTCGCGTGGGACATAAACAGCAGCACAGACTGTAGTAGTAGGGTCTGGTACATAAAGGGTTAATGTGGGAGTGAGTACAGTACCGCCCACACAGTGATGTAAGAAGACACATGACTCAGAGCCAGAGTCAGTTTAGAGATGGACAGAGATATGTAAAGGCCTAGGATGGAGTCAGTTCCATACCTGTACCCTCTATTATGTATATATGTATATATAGTTATGAGTTATTAATTAAGACTGCTGTTAATATACTCAAGAGTACAAAGCCTAGTTCATGGTGTCTGAAGCAGGATTCTTCATGGTGGCAGCATCTGGATCAAAAACCCTTATCCTTACAAGAATGCAGAAAAACTAAGAAAAAGGACACCTTCAATTGAATCTTAATTGAAACAAATTCCCAACTGAAGCTATTGATGTGGAGAAAACTCACCAGAAAGAAAAAGCTCCAGAAAGAGAAGCGTCTGGAAGAAAAAAGGTAGAAGTTTTACTCCAGCATAAGACTCTATTAAATCTCCCTTGGAATTCCAGTATCAACAAGCAGGACTCACATTCCGCAAGGATGAGATAATTTTTTATAAATTCCAGGCCAGCCAACCCTGAGAAAACCCATTTTCATTCATTCAGTCAGAAGCGCTGTTTGAAAGAAACCCGTCACTAATCTCGATCCCCGAATCCGAGACTCAGCATGTGGCCTCCAAGTTTGGCAAAGAATTGGGTATCTCGAGACCGTCCAATTTCCTAAACAGCAAGCCTGCGGTTCTTTTCTACACATCTTGACTTGCAACGCTGTACCGCTGATTAAATTAAGTTGGCAGCCGGCCCACCCACGCAGCCATTGCAGACCCTTCTTCTTCAGGCAGAAGTGCGCTACTGCCATTTTGGAAAGCCTACCAAAAACCGACAAGCGTGGGAGGATCCATTGTTCGGCAGTGAATGACGACACCATCTTGGAAGCCTGTAACCTCTTAAAGCTGTGCTTACACATTTGAAAATCTTCAAAATGGATCAAAATTCCACACTTGCAGCTTCACTGAGACTCACCTCTGGCCCAGGCCAGTCTTTAGGGGGAAATATGTTTAAGATACAGCACTGCTACAGGCCTACATAAAAAATCAGAAGCAGAACAAGTCAATACACTTCTTTACTTGATTGGGCCAATTGCAGATGACATCATTGCACAACAGGCTATCGATGAGTCGTCTGCCAAATTCAATGATGTTTTAAAATCTTTCAACATTTATATCAACCCGAGATCCAACAAAATATTGGAGAGAGCCAAATTTAATGGTAGAGCCCAACTGCCCTGGAAGCCTGTCAATTCCTTCATAAATGATCTCTACAGGCTGGCAGAGGGATGTGAGTATGGTGATTTAAATCTGAGCTCATCCGAGACAGAATTGTGGTGGGTGTAGCAGATGATTTGCTCTCTGATCTCCTACAAGCTAAAAGGTAGTCCAACTAGGTAGACTGTCTGAGCTACGTGAATAACACAGGACCATCCTAAGGGGGAGAACATTAATTGGGGAAGAAACCAACCCTCAGTCCACCATATCAGTCACAGAAATGCAGCGACCATCCAAGTCAGGGAAAGCAGCCCCTGAATCACCCTGCAGAGAGACTTTGCCATTGTTGCGGTGCGAAGTGACCTCACAGGAAAGATGTGTCCTGCAAACACTGCCCAATGCTTCCACTGCAACTGACAGGGACACTTTGGTAAACTGAAAACCCCAGCACCGCACAGACATCCCAAGGGTAATCCCCAAGACCGAGACTGAAACCCAGAAGACATACAACCATGCTTCTTGGGTGACATCAGAGAATGCGACTCTTCATTTTGGAATGCTGACATCCTGGTAAATGGTCATCTAACAAACCTTACATTAGATTCAGGTATCAGCGTGACAGTCCTGTCAGACAAGGAACCATGGCTCAAGGCCTTTGAATTTGAACAATGGACACTCCACTTTATGGTCATCAGCATGATCCTTGAACCACTGAGGAATGGCAACAAACAGATATTTGAGCTAATGTACGTCGTCCGGCATCAGCTGCTCTTCTGAGCAGGGATGCCTGCCCTCGATCTCCAGATGACAGACCACTCTCTTTAGCCAGCCAGAACAGCATGGTCCTGTGTCCTCAAACACTAAAGAGCATTCAGATGCTGATTTTGCCTGTGATCTCTTCTCTTTTTATGGAACAGGTTTGTCCATTATCATTCCAGATCTGGGAAAGTCCCCAACGGTCAGAGCAACCTACCGCACACAAGATTACCATAGCACCTCCGGTGGAAGTGGTACCAGAGAAGGATCAACAGTCTGAGGAGCCTATACCTCCAATTGTGATGATGGCACATTTGGTGGACTCACCAACTAATGTGCACACATGGCAACTTCCAGCCAGCATGCTAAAACCACAAGGAACGTTGAAATCTTGTAGCAGTCTCGCACCGACAACAACAAAAACTAGAAGTGAGAATGTTACTCAATCTTCTTTTTGTCACAGGAATGCCCCTCCTCAGCCTCAGGGAGCTTCTCAATGGCACAATGGTGAAAAAAGGAGAAAAGACACCGCCAACCAGACTGATACCATTTTCGTCCACCTTGCAAGAAACGGTCAAGAGTAACAACAACCATACACTGTCAAATCAGCCAGATCAACCAAGTGTGGTTTAATCTCAAGCATTGGAAGAAATGAATGAAACCCAACCCAAATACCAGTTCAACCTCCAAGCCAACAACAAGAAACAGAATGACCAGAGATTAACGCTTTACCAACAAAATGGTGAACAAAATGTGGAAGGGTTATAAGGTCTCCAGATTGCCTGAACCTCTAACTTCAAGGACTTGAAGGGGGGAGATGGTATAGCGAGAATGTTGTTAATGTTAATACTGTAATAGCATTAATGCTGGAATAGCATCAAGGTTGTAACAATAACATAAATGACACAACTTATAACAATGTAAGATTTGAAGTAAACTAAAGTAACTCTATATCCATGGGATAAAGACTTGGGGGGAGGTGTAGTACTAGGATCTGGTACACACAGGATTAATGTGGGACTGGGTACAGTGATGTAAGGAGGCACATGACCCAGAGCCAGGGTCAGTCTAGAGATGGACAGAGATGTGTAAAGATCTAAGATGGAATCAGCTCCATACCTATACCCTCTACTGTATATATGTGTATAGTTATAAGTTGTTAATAAAGACTTGCTGTTGATATACTCATGACTACAAAGCCTACTTCATGATGACCGAAGCAGGATTCTGCATAGACTAGTTTGACCAGATGGTCTGTTTCTGTGCTATACATTCTATGTAATTCTTGTAATGCTTCTCTCATATTCACGACACATATCTTATATCATCGTTCAGCAGGCCAGGCAGCACTTGCAGAGAGAGAAACCGAGTTAACATTGCAGGTCAATGACCTTTCATTGAACTGGAAGAAGTTAGAGATGAATGGCTTCTGCGTAAATACAGAGCCAAGAAAACAGGGTTCAGCGATAGACCAGATAAGGATCTGTGATGGAATTGAGGGCAGTTGTGATTAAATATCAAAAGGGATGATGGAGCAAGGCAAAATTAAGTGGTAATAGAATAAGTATATACAAAAAGGTAAATGGTTACGATGGATTAGTGGAAGGAAGCATGAAAAATCTGACAAAATAGAGAAGGTTGTTGAGGCCTGGGAATGTCGCAGAAGAAAGGCAGACCACCATGCATTGATAGGGGGTTCTCAACTGTTCATACCAGACGCATCCTGCTCATGCATTGTACGAACTTGTATTAATAGTTATCTGACCATGCCACCATAGAGAAGTAATTGGATGAATATTTCAAATATACAGCCAAATATTGAGTAAGACAAGGCGCAGAGAAAGAAAGTGAGGAAGGAAAGTTCAGATGCAGATGATTGCTAAAAATAGCTGATGAGGAAACTCAAAATGCAATCCTGGTCATGGTACAAGAGTTGTATTCTCAATCTGTTTACACTGTTTTCACATTCAGTTTTTTTTCCATTCCCTTTGCAGTCATTTACAGGATACGTTTAAAATTATTTTTACAGGTCCAGAAAACATGAGAAAAACAACTTTTCCTGTCTATTATGATTTGCTACATATGAATCCAGCGTGAAAAACATATGCATATTATTGCCACTATGCAGTAGGAGTTGACAAAGTTCTAGAAATAATGATGTTTTGAACGTTGGTGCTAAATCTAAAGCAGCTTACTTTGTATTCAGAGGGTTTTCTTTCTATTTGCTTAAAGGAAACTTTTGACAATGAATCTGAATGCAACAGGAGACTTTACTATTGCACTGCTGCAGTTAATGCTTACATTGCCTCTTTTTTTAAAAAAAGAAAAATTATGATCACATATTTAGTATTTTGAAGTAATCTATTAAACAAAATTAGCATATAAATTTACTTTGTGCTTGTGGGACATGATTTATGATTGCCTATGCAAATATGCTACTATGCCTCTGGCTAAGTGGAACCATCAAGATCAAAGAAATTGTGAGTACTGTTCTTTTGATAGTTGAGGAAACTAACAAGATGTGGAAAGTCATTACAAAAAAAAGTGTTGAGATTTTGCTTTTAATTTGAGAAATGAACTAGTTATTTTTCAATTGTGGATGGAGTACAAGATAAATACAATACAAGGCTGTTCATCTTGTATTCTAGGAGAAGATCTACTCATTTCATACAATGCTTCTTTAAAATTCATTCACAGGATGTGGGCTTCGCTGGCTGGGCCAGCATTTATTGCCCATCCCTAGTTGCCCTTGAGAAGGCGGCGGTGAGCTGCCTTCTTGAACTGCTGCAGTTCATATGGCATAGGTACATCCACAGTACTGTTGGGAAGCGAGTTCAAGGATTTTGACTCAGCGACAGTGAAGGAACAGCAATATATTTCCAAGTCAGGGTGGTGAGTGACTTGGAAGGGAACTTCCATGTGGTGGTGTTCCCATCTATCTACTGCCCTTATCCTTCTAGATGGCAGTGGTCGTAGGTTTGGAAGGTGCTGTCGAAGGAGCCTTGGTGAATTCCTGCAGTGCATCTTGTAGATGGTACACACTGCAGCTACTGTGCTTCAGAGATGGAGGGATTGAATGTTTGTGGTTGTCAAGCAGGCTGCTTTATCATGGATGGTGCCAAGCTTCTTGAATATTGTGGGAGCTGCACTCATCCAGGCAAGTGGAGGAAATTCCATCACACTCCTGACTTGTGCCTTGTAGATGGTGGACAGACTTTGGGGAGTCAGGAGGTGGATTACTTGTCACAGGATTCCTAGCCTCTGACCTGCTTTTGTAGCCACAGTATTTATATGGCTAGTCCAGTACAGTTTCTTGTCAATGGTAAACCCCAGGATGTTGATAGTGGGGGATTCAGTGATGGTAATGCCATTGAACGTTAAGGGGCGATGTTTGGATTTTCTCTTGTTGGAGATAGTCATTGCTTGACACTTGTGTGCCGCGAATGTTACTTGCTATTTGTCAGCCCAAGCCTGGATATTGTCCACGTCTTGCTGCATTTGGACATGGACTGCTTCAGTATCTGAGGAGTCATGAATAATGCTGAGCATTGTGCAATCATCAGCGAACATCCCCACTTCTGACCTTATGATGAAAGGAAGGTCATTGATGAAGCAGCTGATGATGGTTGTGTTGAGGACACTACCCTGAGGAACTCCTGCGGTGATGTCCTGGAGCTGAGACGACTGACCTCCAACAACCACATCCATATTCCTTTATGCTAGGTATGACTCCAACCAGCGGAGAGTTTTCTCCCTGATTACCATTGACTCCAGTTTTGCGAGGACTCCTTGATGCCACTCTCAAATGCAGCCTTGATGTCAAGGGCAGTAACTCTGACCTCATCTCTGGAGTGAGCATGCAAGTACTGCTATGTTATAGCTTCACCAGGTTGACACCTCATTTTTAGGTATGCCTGGTGCTGCTCCTGGCATGCCTTCCTGCACTCTTCATTGAACCAGGGTTGATCCCCTGGATTGGCAGTAATGGTAGAGTGGGGGATATGTCGGGCCCATGAGGTTACAGATTGTGTTCGAGTACAATTCTGCTGCTGCTGATGGCCCACAGTGCCTCATTGATGTCCAGTCTTGAGTTGTTAGATCTGTTTGAAATCTATCCCATTTAGCACGATGGTAATGCCACACAACACAATGCAGGGTATCCTCAGTGTGAAGGCAGGTCTTCGTCTCCACAATGACTGTGCGGTAGTCACTCCTACCAATACTGTCATGGACAGATGCATCTGTGGCAGGCAAGTTGGTGAGGATGAGGTCAAGTATGTTTTTCCCACTTGTTGGTTTCCCCACCAACTGCTGCAAACCCAGTCTGGCAGCTACATCATTTAGGACTTGGCCAGTAGCGGTGCTACCGAGCCACTCTTGTGGTGGACATTTAAGTTCCCACCCAGTGTACATTCTGCATCCTTGCCACTCTCTGTGCTTCCATGTTGTTCAACATGGAGGAGCAGTGATTCATCAGCTGAGGGATGGCGGTTTGTGGTAATCAGCAGGAGGTTTCCTTGCCCACGTTTGACCTGATGCCATGAGACTTCATGGGGTGCGGAGTCAATGTTGAGGACTCCCAGGGTAACTCCCTCCCGACTGTATACCATTGAGGAATAAATGTTTTCACCCAGAGTGGTGGGAATTCTTGAACTCACTGACTGAAAGGATAATAGAGGCAGAAACTCTCATTGCAATTAAAAAATGCTTGGCTATGCACTGGGCTACAGCCCAAGAGCTGGAAAGTGGGATTAAACTGGATTGCTCGTTTGTAGCCAGTACAGACACGATGGACCGAATGGCCTCCTACTTGCTGTAAGTTATCTATGTTTCCATGTATGACTACACCATCATTTTTGATGGTTTCTGCCCACACACTGGCTATGGCCTCTACAATGCTGGAGAGTACTGTCTCCTCCGTGAATTAGGTGGTGCTGCCTCCAGCTGTGCACCACCTTGTCCTGCAAGAGAGAGGGAAGTGTGCCAGTGAATGGGGCGCAATGTATTTGGGTGTGGTAGTTATCATTGTTGAATATCTGTCAGTGTATGCAAGCTGTGAAATGTGGGTGTGAGGCTTGCAGCAGTGCTAATTGTGTGAGGGTGAGGTAAAGCTCTGAATATTATCTATGAGTTGTTATTGATAGAGATTGATGGTAGGTGAATCATGTCGGTGTTTTGCACTGGGCAGCAGATGAGGCTGTGGTGCAGTTGGTAGGGTATGACATTTGAAGATACATTCACTGACCATTCATGTGAAGTAATTGAACTTCTTGTGTCACAGCATCCAGCTGCTCAGAGCTCCACTCTTGGCATTGACCAGCATGGCTATCTGGCTCCACTGCTTTCACAGAGTTTGTAAGGATAGCCTCCAGGCTCCCTGTGGACAGATGACATCTCTCATCCTCTCTGCCTTTCTATGAAGGCCACCAGTGCAGCATTGGAAAATCTTGGAGTCCACTCTCTGCCATGCTGTGCCCATTGTTGTGTCTTTCGCACATCAAAATCATTCTTAGCCTGACTTCCGGCACCTGTCTCAGTCAAACTGCGCCTCCCCACCAAGAACCGCCGGCTGACTTTAAGTGGTTCAGGCTAACTTTGGCCCATGTTAGTCTGTCACAATTCTGTGGTCCCTGCTCAGCTGTGCAGCCACTCAGTAGCGTAGTTAACCATAGCTACATGCTATAATCATTTAGATTAATGGTAGCACAAAGTTTGTGTGCTGGCTGCATTAGGAGTAACTGTCACAGGTTAATTGAGCTTTCTGGAGTTAATGAATTTAGTGGTCACAGCTTTTTCTGATATTAGAATGAAGGACAAGGGGCAACATCTAAGAATTAGAACTACGCCGTTCAATGGTGAAATTATGAAAGGTCCTTGCACACTTAGGGGTTTGAAGACTTGGATCTATTTTTCCCCACCAGCTCCAAAATTCTCGGGGTCACCTGAAATTCTCAAGACGTTGGTGCTATCGGGGAAATAGCTGCTTTTATTTCCAGTTCCACAGTGGCTTTCAAATTGTGAGCTGTAATACCTGCACTCTGGGTAAGATGTATACTTTTAGCTGGCTGACTTTTCGTGGTGCTCCTCTACACAATTGCAGGTTGATAAACCTTGGAATTAACCAATTTGTACCTAATCTCTAGAGAAATAAAAATTGTCAAATCCATTTTCGGGTGCAGAAGTCACGATGTAAAATCAACCCCCACACCATTGAGGCAGGCAGCAAGCAAACCTCGTGCTGCTTCCTCATTTAAGTAAATTCAGCATGCAGCCCAGCGCCGAACATGCTGCTACCTGGCTGTATGCTCAAGAGGGGGCCCAGCAGCGTGTGTGGCTAGAATGTGTTTCACTTAGCCCGCATGCCTCAAAGGCAGCCTGCAGCTTTTAAAGAAGAACTGTACTTATAGGCCAGGATTTTCCGGTGGTCGAGTAGGCTCGGTGGGCAGGCCCGGGAGCATTCGGGAAGCTGACAGCTGCCCACGATCCAGCTCCGACCCCAATTTCAAGCTGGCCAGCCAATTAACGGCCAGCCAGCGTGAAATGTGCGCTGCAGCGCTCAGTGCTGCCAGGGTGGGGGCGGGAGGAGCGCGAGCACTGAAGTTCGCGCGTACTCGTGGGTGTGCACAGTAAAAGCTCCTTGAGGCATAGAGCTGCCTTAGCCAGCTGAAGATTTTTGAAAATAAAAAATAAAGAATTTTAAAAATGCTAATAACATGTTCCATCATGTGACTCTGTCACGTGAGCAGGGACATGTTAGAAATTAGTTTGAAAAATTTTTATGTTTTTTAATCACTGAATGAAACCGCATCCCACCCCTGGATGAGGCTTCGCAAAAAATCCAAGGGGCTCTTGGCCTTTTTGCCTACGGGCAGCGAAAAATTTCATTTAATTAGAACTTCAATGGCCTCAATAGGCCTGTTAATTGTCAGCGGGCTCGCTGCCAACTCCTGCGCATACCCGCTGACCAAAATATCGTGTGAGTGCTCGATGACGTCAGGATGCTTGCGCGACATCATCGCGCGTCATTTTACACTCATTTGGGTTGGGCACCTGACGAGCGGAATATTCTGCCCATCATCTCAGCAATTTCTGTACAGTCTGTGGAAGACTTAGACAGAAGGAAAAATCACAGAAAATGGAGCAGTAGGCAAGATACAGAGGGTCTCCTGGTTTCCCATGTGGCGCTGGAGGCATTATTCCAAGAGATGGAAAGGAGGAGAGATGCAATGTTTCTGAAAGGGGCCAGGAAACCCTCAAGGTGCACCCTGAGAAGGGAATAGGAGCAAGTGTACAAGGAGGTTTCCTGGATTCTGTCCGCTAGGACCTTGCAGCAACACCACAAAAAGTTCAGTGACTTTCACATGATATTTCCTACCCACTCCTTCACCAACCTCTCACACCGCTCAATGCAGCACACCCTCATTACTCAGCAGTCAGCAATATCTAACCATCAGGAATCATGCTTAAGATTCAGATATTCCACCTCACCCTCACATACTTAGCACTGCTGCAAGCCTCACACCCACCTCTCACTGCTTCCACATACCTCCAGCTATTCAGCTATGGTAGTCACATCATGCAACACATTGCAGCACATGCTCCCTTGCTTAACAAGGTTGCACACAAGAGGGAGCATGAGAGCAGAAGTGGTGGAGGACAGGTACGCCTGCACCACCTGAGCCCTCCCAAGATGATGGTGCTCTGCTTGCTGCGGCTGAAGCTGATGCGTCTGGCATCTCCAAGAACATTCAGGTTAATAGAATGTTCCAGCATTATGCACCTTCTCAAAACCCACCTCACCTTCATCCTGCTGTCAGCCTTGAAATTCAAGCTGCAGGTGGTGTGACCATGAATCTCTTGTTTTCTACACTGTACCACCTCTCTCATTCTAACCTTTCCCCTCTGCACTTAAGCTTTCAGGTACCCAATATTTTCTCGGTGGCCAGTCACCACAGCCTTACAAGGAAGGGCAATAGCTACACCTGACATATGAAGAAGAAGCATCACTTGATCAGGCATTTCAACCATCAGCTCAGATACTGTCATTACAAGTACTTAGAGGATAGTATAGAGTCAAGATCAGCATGTGGTGAGTTACTGGACACAAGTGGGCTTCAGCCAGGCCAGGGAGAAATGATAGTTTGTGTGCCAGCTCACCAGAGGATTCAGATGAGGTCTGCTACAGAGAACTCGAATGAGGACTTTGATGCAGCAGTAAAGGAGAATGCTGATGGTCATGCACACAGAGATGCACGGTGGCAGGCCTGCCAAAGATCCTGTTGTCAATGCAGCACATGGAGCAGACTGGCTCTGATTTGGCACAGAGCTTTGCACGGAGACTGGAGCCCATCCTTTTCAGCATGAAAGTGGTGGACAACCCGAGAACAGCACTTGTGGACCCACTCATGATGCTGATGTTTCAGCTTCCATTACAGCACAGGCAGAAGACAAAGTCTCGGTACCAGAGTGGAAGCTCAGACTGAGGTCATGAGACTTATGCTTATTGCCAGGTTGGCTCAGACTCCTGCTACCTTGACTGTGGGCATCAGTGCTCAAAGGGACATGCAGGTTTTCACAGCAGCCCAACAACCTGTCCCCCAACAGATCACTAGATTGCTGAGGCAGTGCAGGATGGAGTGCAGTGGCATCAGGAGGACAGTATTCGTACAACCACCAATGCCATTCTGCCAGTATCTTTGCTGTTGCCTTTCAGCTAATGACCCAGACTGCTTCTGCCCATGGTAAGATGGTGCAGCCGAAGCCAGGCCCACAAGCCTCAGGGCTTGTCAAGGTCATCCTGTGAGGTCATATGTAGTCTGAAAATCAGCAGACCTACTATGCTGCAGCCACGGGGAGCACTAGGATAGGCAAAAGCATCAAGGGAATGCACAAGGGTGAACAGTTGAGTTTTTGTATTTATTATTGGGACTGTTGTTGGATAAAGTTGTTATGGAATGTTTTTTTGTTGATGGCTTTTATTTCAGTACTTTGGCCAAGAGGACACTGAAGGTAGCAGATGGATTGAAAGTTGGGGACTTCTGAAGCTTAAGATGCCATCTTAGGGAAACTGAAGTCTCAGTAACTGCTCACTATCTGGAGCTCAAGGGTCCCATATGCCTCCTCCTTGGAAGAATGCAGAGATATTGAAGGGCTGTAGATCTAGCTGTGCTGACCTAATGACAGTCACTGCACAAAAATTATTTCAAAATATAATTGAATGTGAAGCATTTAGGATGTTTCTGAGATAAGAAGGTGCTATGTAAAATAACTTTTTGATTTTTCAAAAAATCTTCTTTTATATTGCTGCAGCAAAGTACCTGAACCTCAACTTCAGAAGAGTCACACCTGATGCATTTAATACTCATCCTAAAATAGCTATGTTGTTTTTCTCTGCCAGCGTTCTTAATTAGCTTTAGTTATTGTATACAGTTATGCTCATATAAGATAAGCACATAACTGTCATTGAGAATGAACATATTAACATCTTACAATTTATTAAAATCTATATTGTAACAACTATTCTGCAAGATGGGAAAGCACAAAGGATATATTGTAGAGGAGCTAGAATATATTATAATGGGTGTAATAAATGGACACTTAGAAAATAATGGTGGGGTTGGGCAGAGTCAACATGGGTTTGTGAAAGGGAAATCATGTTTGGCAAACCTGTTAGAGTTTTTTGAGGATGTAACTAACAGAATAGCTGAGGGAAGTGATGTATGTGGATTTTCAGAAGGCTTTCGACACGTTTCCACACAGGAGGTTAGTAAGATAAATTAGACTCCATGGGATTGGGGGTAATATAGTGACATGGATTGAGAATTGGTTACCGGACAGAAAAAAAGAGAATAGGAAAAAATAGATCATTCTCAGGTTGGCAGGCTGGGACTAGTGGATATCACAAGGATCAGTGCTTGGGCCCCAACTATTCACAATCTGTATCAATGCTTTGGATGTGGGGATCAAATGTAATATTTCCAAGTTTGCTGATGTCACAAAACTAGGTGGGAATGTGAGCTATGAGGAGGATACAAATATCCTTCGATGAGTTTAGACAGGCTAATTGAGTGGGCAAGAACATGGCAGATGGAATATAATGTGGAAAAATATGAAGTTTTCCACTTTGGTAGGAAAAACAGAAATGCAGAATATTTCTAAAATGGTGAGAGATCGAGAAGTGTTGTTGTCCCAAGGGACCTGGGTGTCCTTGTTCATAAGTCACTGAAAGCTAACATGCAGGTGCACCAAGCAATTAGGAGGGCAAATGGTATGTTGGCCTTCATTGCAGGAGGATTTGCGTACAGGAATAAAGAAGTCATGCTGCAGTTGTATATAGCCTTGGTGAGACCGCATCTGGGGCAGAATTGTATGTCCTGCAGCCGGGCCTATGCCTGACCCGATCAGGCGTAAAATAACGCACGATGATGTCGTGTGAGCATCCTGATGCCATCGTGCACTCACACAATATTTCGGTTGACAGGCATGGCCGGGTGCCGGAGCTGCACCCACCATTAATTAAGAGGCCATTTAAGGCCATTAGAAAGCCAGTTGACACTGATTTTTCATTGCCTGTGCAATTTCACCCTCATTGCATGAGCAGAGCAAGCAGGAATCCAGCCAACAATTTCAGAAACCTCATTCACAGTCGGGATAAAAGGGGTGAACAGCATTGCCAGTCAGTAGTGGGGAGTTTGGTACGTAGTTTGCTGCTGGTGACTTATTGGTACTTGAGTGCTTCATCCCTGTTTGGGGCTTCATTGTCAGCATTTCCAGGCTTCATTTCAGGTCTCCTTGGTGTCTCCAAAGCCCCCGGAGGATTCAGACCATGTGGACCCTTCCAGGTATCAGACAGCTTTCCGTTACCCTGGTAATGGGGATTGTGGTCTCTGCTGGTGGCACTTCCTCTGAGGAGGAAGAGAAGGGCAGAAGGGAGAGGAGACCAGGTATCCCAATACAGCTTCCAGGGGAGGGACCTGTGGGAGGAGAGGTGCAAGCACAAGGGGCGCAGGGCCAGCAAGAAGTGCAAGGTGCAAGGGGCTGCAGAAGACGCCATTATCCTGATGTCAGAGTTTACAGGTAACAATGCAGCTACCTCAATATGTGTGAGGTGCAATGCTGAAAGAGGCTCCATCTCTCAAGGGAGACTGTGCCCTCCATTTGTCAGATGATTGGGCCTGAGATCAGCGCCAGCTGTGTGGCTGGACACCCCATGTCAGTGGTTCTGAAGGTAACAGTGGCCCTCAGCTTATATGCCTGCAGCTCTTCCCAGGGCTCAGTGGGGGATCTGTGTGGAGCCTCCCAATCAGCTGTCCACAGCTGCGTCAAGCTGGTGACAGAAGCTCTGTTCAGGCAGGTACTGACCTTTATTCTTTTCCATACGGACGAGGTCAGCCAGGCTGAGAGAGAGAGAGGCTTTGCAGCAATTGCTGGGTTCCACCTCATCCAGGGTGCCATCGACTGCACACATGTGGCCATCAAGGTGCCAGTGGGTCAGCCAGGTGCCTTCGTCAACAGGAAGGGCTTCCACTCCATGAACGTACAGATAGTGTGTGATCACAGAATGCAGATTCTGCAAGTCTGTGCAAGGTACCCTGGCAGCTCCCACGACATCCTGAGACACTCCCGGGTGCCGAGGCTCTTCAGTGCTCCAGCCCGACTGGATGGATGGCTGCTGGGTGGCAAGGACTATCCGTTCAAAAGGTGGCTTATGACACCTCTCTGCCACCCAAGAACAGAGGCAGAGCAGCGTTACAATATGAGTCATGCCTCCACAAGAGCAGTGATAGAGAGGACCATAGATCTTCTCAAGATGCACTTCCGATGCCTGGACCATCCAGGGGAAGCACTACAATACCCCCAGAGCGGGTTGTCAGTGATAGTGGTTGCATGCTGCACTCTCCACAATCTGCACTGGCAAGGGAAGACCCACTGGAGGAAGAGGAGATGAGTCCAGTAGTGAGTCAGAAAAGGAGCATGGTGAGGAGAATGCTGAGGGCAGACTTCGGTAACCTCCAGGGAGGCAGGGACACCAGGGATGCCTTGATCCAACGCTCTTTCAGCTAGGCTACCAAAGATCAGCTTCAATCTCATGCCAGGGCTGCCGCCTCCATCCCGGATGTCTGAAATGACCCTTTCATTTGCACCCAAAGTCCACTCAGTGTCTGTGCAATAAAGTATCCACCCACTCATGTCCAGCATTACATACTGGCGTACCCTGCACCAGAAAACAAAAATGTGAAGCATAGTCAGGTCATCAGAACCAAAGCAAATTTAATGTTGTCACATTGAAATCATTATGACATTACAATTACTGGTGTTGATGTCCATGCCTACAGACATATAAACCAAACATGAATGATCACCCGTGAACTGTCCCTCTCATGCTCATGGTGCCTTAAACTTCTGTTTGTGAGTGCTTCGTCTTGGTGCCATCCCTACCCGTGCTGGCACCAGCATTGGAGACAACCTGCTGACTCTGCTGTTCTGTTGGCCTTGATGACCTTGGCGGTGATCCTCTGACCAGTGGAACCTGTGCTGGCTGGGAGGGAGTGGCCAGTGCCACAGCTGGCATCTTCCCAGTCACCACACCCTCATCAGGTGCAACGGTCACTGGCAGAGGGCGGAGGAGCTGCTGCTGTCATCCAGAGCGCCCTGTGAGGAGCCCACAGAGATGACAAGCAGCTCATGCGCCAATGTGAGGTTGCTCTGGAACTCCCTGCTCACCATGGATGAACAGGCACCTTGCTGGGATACTTGGTGTCTCAACCGTCTCCCACACTGGCACTGACCACCTGAGTTCAGTGCCTGTGTGAGGGATTGCAGGTCCAAGCACAACCCCAGCAACCCCTGATTCTGTCCCTGGACTTGCCTCTCCATGAGAGTCACCACTCTCTCAATGGAGTAGGCAGTGCGCTCGGCCATGAGGGCCAACGCAGTGCTAATGCTCCGAATGGATTCCTTCACATGGAGACCATGGCACACAGACCCTCATGGATCTCTGCCAGATCCTCCTGCACATCCCGCTGGACATCCAGCATCTGCCGCCTAATGGACGACTCCAGAGGCTCATCATCTGCCTTTGACTGAGCATCGTCCTGTCCTCCTGCTGCCGGTGCCCTGGGTCCTCTCTTCCTCCGCCTGTACCTCAAGTAAGTGTGAAGTGCCCTCACCAATGTGCACTGACATTCTAGTCACTGATCTAATACAATGATGCTGGTACCTGCTTTAGAGAGTGTTTGTGACGCAGGTGCAAGTGAAGCCCGGTGGTCCTCCAGCATCTGGGGTGGCCCTTTGGGGCCCAGAGAGCGAGTGCATGCTGGGCGAACCTAAAAGAGAGATCAAGGACATGTCATTATTTAAAGTCACCGCACTGTCACTATGCATGCCAGGTACCCTGGTGAGACAATGGAGATCTATATTATGGTGCCATCGTCTTTCAATGATCAATGGGGACTCCAGGTTCAAGGCTCCCATCAATGAAGAGATTACAGTAGAATGGTTGCACAATCCGAAACTCTCACCTCTGTTCACTGCGCTGTTCCCTTCATCTGGCACCCCACCTCTCCACGCCCAGTTGCACGTAGAGTGTGCCAACTCTCAGGCTCTAGGGTGTCCTGTTCGAACCTGTTGAGCAGCCAGAGGTTGGGTGGGCCTCTGCCTGTACATGGCTTCTCTGCTTGGTTATGGCTCGTCTTCTCCTGAAAGGACAGAGGAGCATTGATTAGTCCACTCTCTACCTGCAGTGGCATTGCAGCCTGGCCAACCCCAGCTGAGGAACACCTCGCAGGACACATCCGAGTCATGGCCCTTGAGTCACAAGGCACCCAGTCCAAGCAGCCAGGGATCTGCCCCCTGGCCAGCTCAGGTGTCATTGACAGTTGGCATTCAGACACTAGCACCCCTGAGGTTCACGGGGGGATGGCCACACCTTAACACTTCTGCACACTGATCTATGCCAACATGGTACTCTCCCTTCCTGAGCGCAGCAGGTCATTGAAGCGCTTCCAGCGCTGCACCCATGTGCGCCGCACCACATCATGGGATCTCACCAGCGCTGCCACCTCCTCCCATGCCCTCTTTGTGAGGTGCAGTTGCCTTCTCCTCCCATCTCTGGGGACAAGGGTGCCCCTCCTGGCAGCCACCTCCTCCAGCAGGACCACGGGGCATTCATCAGAAAAGTGGGGAGCTGAGTGCCCACCCAAGCTGCCGTCCTGCCTCGTGTCTCCAGCCACACTTGGCTCCATCAGGACAACGCAGAACAGATGTCCTTCCGTGGCAGCCTTTCTGGAGTTGCCTGGGTCATTTGGGGCCGCCTCTTCCCAACCAGTGAAGAGCCATGTTCCACGCTGGGCGGGCCTTAATTGGCCCACCAGTGTGAAATCGCGATCGTGGGCCGATCGCAGGTGGTGGGCCATTTCCTGGCCTCTCCCAGTCCCACCGATTATGCCTGCCTGCCAACCTCAAAATTCTGTCCCTGGAGTATTGTGTACAGGTTTGGTCTCCTTACCTAAAGAAGGATATACTTGCTATAGAGGGAGGGCAACGAAGGCTCACCAGACTGATCTATGGGATGGCGGGATTGTCCAATGAGGAGAAATTGAGGAGACTGGCCCTGTATGCTCTACAATTTAGAAGAATGAGAGGTGATCTCATTGAAGCATACAAAATTCTTACAGGGCTAGACAGGGTAGATGCAGGAAGAATGTTTCCCCTGGCTCGGGGTTCTAGAACCAGGGAACATAGTCTCAGAATAGGAGGTAGGCCATTTAGGACTGAGATGAGGAGGAACTTCTTCACTCAGAGGATGGTGAATCTTTGGAATTCTCTGTCTCAGAGGTCTGTGGAGGCTCAGTCATTGAATATATTCAAGACAGAGGTGATAGGTTTCTAAGATATTGAGGGAAATAGAAATACTGTGGGAAGGTCCTGTTGAGGTAGAAGGTGAGCCATGATCCAGTTGAACAGTGGAGCAGGCTCGAGTGGCTGAATGGTCTACTCCTGCACCTATTTCCTATGTTCCTGTCATTAAGATAGTCTTCTAAAACCAACATAACCTGCTAAAGAAAAAGACTTGACATCTGTGTTTGTAAATGGCCTATTAAATTGGATACAGACAATTATATAGAGAAATAGTTAAAAGCTATAATCAGATTGAAAAATGGAAACAAATCTCACATGATTGCACTTATACTCTACAGTCAGTGGAATAACGTTGTCGAGTTAAAGTTCATACCAGTGAGCTCAATAAAAGGAAAAGAGATAGATGAGGAGCAAATTATAAGATGTAGATTTAGTGTGGCAGACCCTCTGTAGTTATGGAAAAATGTTTATTTTAAACTCCTGTCCAATAGGAGAAATTCTATTTTGTTGATTCCTCAACCCCTGCAGCAACCTGGAGATCATATTACAGGTCTCAAACTCCCCAGGGTATTGATAGCAGACATAAAATGTGAACTCTGTTAATAAATGGTTGTAGTCAGCTCGTTGAGAAATGAGCTGTTCATTTTAATCCTGGATTCCAACCAGGAGGACTCAGAGACTGGAAAATTCAATACTGGCCAAATACAGATATCCTTGCAGCTGGTACTAATTTGAAAACATAAAAAACCTTCTCTAAATACATAATAAAAATATAAAATACTGGAAATACTCATCAGATCTGGCAGCATCTGTGGGGAGAAAAACAGTTTTTGGGGAGAATTTTCTCCCTGTCGGGGGGATTAGGTGGGAGCAGGCCCGGGCATGTGCGCAGCCAATCGCCGCCCACAATTTTACATGGGCGGGCCAATTAAGGCCCACCCAGCATGATGCGCACCCGAAAGCGCTGAGTGCTCCCTATGTGGACGGGGGGGATTTCCTGAGTTGGGGCCTACGCTGTTTCACGCATGCGCGCGAAAGAGCACAGAAATCTCACTGAGGCACGGAGCTGCCTCAGGAGGTTAGTTTAAGTTCAAAAAGGGAAAAAAAAATTTTAAGACATGTCCCCTCATGTGAAACTGTCACAACAGCTGGGACATGTCTATTAATTTTATTAAAAATTTTTACAAGACTTTAAAAACCTTCATGAAACCTCATACCGCTTGTGGATGAGGTTTCATGATGAATGCGAAGGCCATCTGGGCTCTTCGCCTGCCTGCCAATCTTAAGGTTGGACAGGCAGCTCAATTAATTGTTTCAATTGATAGTTAACTGGCCTTAATAGGCCTTTGACAGTTTGGCGGATGCGCTGCCACTCGGATGCGCGTCCGCCGAATTGAAAATCTGAATGACGCGCAGTGACGCCGGGATGCACGCCCGACGTCACCGCGGGTCATTTTACGCCTCAGCAAGGGCAGAAGGGCGACTGTCAGCGCTGCCCCCGCTCGCCGAGCCAAAGATTCTGTCCATTGTTTCATGTTGTGACCTTTCATCAGATTCTCTAAATATACATGGGTTTTACTCCTCGAGACCACATTCATTATATTAAAATTAAACAATGAATAACATCACTTGTGCCATTTTTGCTGCAATTCTGCTGATTCTGTAGAAACAAACATATTCAAATTAAGGTTGACAAGGTGAGATGAATGGGAGTGAGGGAGGATGATAAATATCTTGGAGGAGCTCCATGAACTGTATAATAATCTCTGTCATGAAGTTATTAATGTACATAATATTATTGGAAAATATTTTTCTTTGAAAATAGAGGTTTAGTCTGTGGGTATGTCTTAATTGGATTAAAGCCAGCTAGTCAGGGTGCTTTGATGTGTACTTGTTTTGAGATGTAAGAGAGGTAGAGTGTATTTGATTTTTTGAATAGAGCGTTCAAGAAGTGGGATGAAATCTAGCACCTAGTAGCAGAGACCGAGCAAAATGTTTATATTACGAATAAAATTGGTACGAAGAAAGGGGTTTTATTTTTAGAAGAGGTGGAGTTCAAAGAGGCTGGTGATACAATGAGAATTTACATTCAGTGACCATGGGGGCAATCTATGGGTAGAGCCAAATGACATCGCTAGAATTTTGAATGAATACTTCACATCCGCCTTCACCCAAGAGAATGATGATGAAGGTATCGAACCCGGGGAAAGAGACTGCGAGGTTCTTGAGCAAATTGCTACAGGGAGTGATAAGGTATTGGAGGTGTTGGCAGGCTTAAAAGTGGACAAACCTCCAGGTCCGGATGATTTGTGTCCCAGACTGCTGAGGGAGGCAAGGGAGGAGATCGCAGGGGCTCTGACCCGAATTTTTAATTCCTCTCTGGCAATGGGGGAGGTGCCAGAGGACTGGAGAACAGCTAATGTGGTTCCACTATTTAAGAAGGGTTGTAGAGATAAGCCATGGAACTACAGGCCAGTGAGTCTCATGTCAGTGGTAGGGAAACTATTGGAGAAAATTCTGAAGGAGACAATCTATCTCCACTTGGAGAGGCAAGGTTTGATCAGGGATAGTCAGCATGGCTTTGTCATAGGGAGGTCATGCCTAACAAATTTGATTGAATTTTTTGAGGAGGTGACCAGGTGTATAGGTGAGGGTAGTGCAGTCGATGTTGTTTATATGGATTTCAGCAAAGCCTTTGACAAGGTCCCACAAAGAAGGCAAATGCACATGGGATACAGGGTAATTTGATAAGGTGGATTCAAAATTGGCTTAGTTGTAGGAGACAGAGGGTGATAACAGAAGGATGCTTTAGTGACTAGAAGTCAGTGTCCAGTGGTGTACCACAGGGATCTGTGCTGGGTCCCCTATTATTTATCATTTACATAAACGACATAGATGACTATGTGGGGGGTAGGATTAGTAAGTTTGAGGATGACATAAAGATTGGCCGGGTGGTTAACAGTGAGGTTGAGTGTCTTGGGCTACAGGAAGATATAGAGGGGACGGTCAAATGGGCAGATAAGTGGCAGTTGGAATTTAACCCTGAAAAGCGTGAGGTGATACACTTTGGAAGGAGTAATTTGTCAAGGAAGTATTCAATGAATGGCATGACACTAGGAAGCTCTGAGGAACAAAGGGACCTTGGTGTGTGTGTCCATAGATCTCTGAAGGCTGAGGGGCATGTCAGTGGGGTGGTGAAAAAGGCATATGGGACACTTGCCTTTATCAATCGAGGCATAGATTACAAAAGTAAGGAGGTCATGTTGGAGTTGTATAGAGCCTTGGTGAGGCCACAGCTGGAGTACTGTGTGCAGTTCTGATTGCCACATTATAGGAAGGGTGTGATTGCACTGGAGGGGGTGCAGAGGAGATTCACCAGGATGTTGTCTGGGATGAAACATTTAAGTTATGAAGAGAGGTTGGATAGACTTGGGTTGTTTTTGTTGGAGCAGAGAAGACTGAGGGGTGACCTGATCGAGGTGTACAAGATTATGAGGAGCATGGACAGGGTGGATAGGGAGCAGCTGTTCCCCTTAGTTGAAGGGTCAGTCACGAGGGGACATAAGTTCAAGGTGAGGGGCAGGAGGTTTAGGGGGGATGTGAGGAAAAACTTTTTTAATCAGAGGGTGGTGACGGTCTGGAATGCGCTGCCTGGGAGGGTGGTGGAGGCGGGTTGCCTCACATCCTTTAAAAAGTACCTGGATGAGCACTTGGCAGGTCATAACATTCAAGTCTATGGGCCAAGTGCTGGTAAATGGGATTAGGTAGGTCAGGTGTTTCTCATGTGTCGGTGCAGACTCAATGGGACGAAGGGCCTCTTCTGCACTGTGATTCTGTGATATGTGCTGGATATAACTGACAGCAGTTTTGTGTGTGCAGAGCAGAGATAATGATAGATCAAAGTAGCTATAAGCCTCCAACTGTCTCCACAGGAACCAAAGTGAGAGGAACCTCATTTTGAATTTGTAAGGTGAAAATATTTTGCCTGGTGTCTGGTTAAGTCTATGAGTTGCTGTTGCCTTAATGGAGACTAGTTTGGGAATTTGTTGTTATGATAGTAGTAATTTGTAGCCATGTGTATATATTTAACTTGTGTAAATTAATAAATGCCTCATGTATTTTGATATAAAACCTCTTTGAAAATCAAACAACCTCTCAATTTACCTAAAAATGCTAATTCCACTCACACCATATCTGCTGAGACTTCATCCTAGCTTATCCATCTCCATTTCAAATGGCTGTTTTACACTTATTCCCTTTTGCTGATTCAAACCTTGCAGTCTGACTGTCTGCAGTTTAATTAAACTAGACACACCCACAAACATACACACACGAACATACATACAGCACACACCCCACAAGCCTGCTTTAAAGTATCCCATAGTAATATTAGGAAAACAATATATTTCCTTTATACCCTTAATGATGGCCTTGTGCTCAGTTTATGCAAAGGCTCTCAGCATCCTTCACACTAGCCAGAGGAATTGAGACATGCTAGGAGCCTCAGTTGTGAGGCCCCTAAGCTTAATAATAGTGGGAACCTGCTATGAGACTATTGACTGAATTGTTGACTTGATAGTGGAACTAAGTTCAAGAAATTGTCTAAGAAATGGCTGCCCCTTCTCCAGATCCATCCTTGGTGATATCAAACACTGTGACTTGGCTTTGAGAGACACTCTCTGTAACTACACTGGTTATACTGACAAACCAACTCGTGGGGGCAAGACATTGGATGAATGTTTTTGCTCCATTCTTGACTCTTACAAGTCTTTCATTTGACCATGGATTGGAGATTCAGATCATAATGTTGTGCACCTGCTCCCTAAAATATCAATAGAAACTGAAAACAGTAAAACCTGACAGGAAAGTTGTTAAAGTTTGGGATAATGTGGCTATTCAGGATATGCAAATTTGCTTTGATAGCATGAATTGGAATGGACGAAGAGGACGTAAATAAGAGCACAGGTATTATAAATGATTATATCATCTTCTGTGAACAGCTTCATGTCCAAACTAAAACACTTAAGATCTATCCAAATGAGAAACCCTGGATTACAAAGGACTTGAAAACAATAATGAAGGAAAGATAAATTGCATTTAGTGTAGGGGATCAAGACAAACTTGATAAACTATAAATCATGGTGAGAAAGGAAATGCAGAATGCAAAAGATGCATTTAGAGTCAGGCTGCATAACTGTTTTCTGACAAAAAGATGCATCAACGTATGCGCATAAAATGTCGGGCTTTACATCAAAAAATAGAAATGACCCCTTTTTGTCCACAGTCAGTCCTTGTGATATTGCAAATGAATTGAACAGATTTCTTAACTGGTTTGAAAATGCTGACCCAAATATTCTGAACAGGCCTGGAAGCCCTGTTTCCGACCCTGATCAGACAAAAAAAAACTACCCACTTACTTTCCTCCGATTTTTCTGGCCAGTCTTCCAACGGAGGCTCCTGCCAAACTCACTCAGTGCAGGAAACCTCAATGGGAGCAACGGAGAGAATCTGTGCAGAAGCCACGCCCCTTTTTATAGCACTAGCTGCTGTATTCTGGTAAGAGTTTAAATGTGCCAAAGCTTCACAGTGTGTAAGTGAATGAGTGTATGAGTGGATGGGTGAATGTATAGGGCTGGAATCTTCTGCCCCCTCATGAGGTGAGGAAGGAGGTGGGCGGACCTGAAAATTTGGTTGGTTGGCATTGGGACTGATGTCTGACGACTTCCAGCCTCCATCGGAAGTAGGTTCTGGACAGGAAGGCCATGGTCGACACATGCCTCCACTTGAACCCCTTAAGTGGTAAATTAACGACTACTTAAGGGCCTCTTCCTGCCTCAGCCTCAATCTTCCCAGCTCCAGCAGGGCCTGCCAACATGCGGCCTGCACTACTGTTAAAACTGCGGGCTGCATGCCAGCTGGAGGAGTTGGGCGGGCAGGTGCATGCCACTTGACCTGCACTAATCTGTGCATGATCGAAGGCGTGGACATGGGGCAGAGGTATGACTGCTGACAGTCGCCCTTCTGCCCTTGCTGCTGGCTCCCATGGCCCCTCTCTCCCAGCAACCCCCCCACCCCCCACCCACCTCTGCCCTCACCCCCCCACCCAACAGCAATTAGTCTACTGCATTCGTTGCTCCCAATGCGGTCTCCTCTACATTGGAGAGACCAAACGCAAACTGGGCGACCGTTTTGCGGAACACCTGCGGTCTGTCCGCAAGAAAGACCCAAACCTCCCTGTCGCTTGCCATTTTAACACTCCACCCTGTTCTCTTGCCAACATGTCTGTCCTTGGCTTGCTGCATTGTTCCAGTGAAGCCCAACGCAAACTGGAGGAACAGCACCTCATCTTCCGACTAGGCACTTTACAGCCCTTTGGGCTGAATATTGAATTCAACAACTTTAGATCTTAAACTCCCCCTCCCCCCATCCCCACCCCGTTTCTTTTCCCCCCCCCACCCGCTTTTTTTTTCAATAATTTATATAGATTCTTCTTTCCCCACCTATTTCCATTATTTTTAAATCTAAAACTAAAACCTTTAGTCTTTCCACCCCACCCCCACTAGAGCTGTACTTTGAATATCCTGTTTTCCATTCTTAATTAGCACTTTTCTCAGACAAAGACCACCACCTTCAACACCTCTTTGACCCTTTTGTCTATGACATCTTTTGATTATCTGCTCACACCACACCCTCAATGTGTCTCTTCCCCCCCCCACCCACCTTAAACCAATTTATATTTCTCCCTTGTTGAAACTATGCTGCAGTTCTGCCGAAGGGCCATGAAGGCTCGAAACGTTAACTGATTTCTTCTCTGCCGATGCTGCCAGACTTGCTGAGTTTTTCCAGGTAATTCTGTTTTTGTTTAGCAATTACCTTTTTCCTGGATTACTTCTCGATTCTGGGACTCTGGGTTGGGGGTGTTGTTGTGACAGGAGCCATGTGCAAGACCTTCCGACCTCTGATTGGACAGCAGCTGTTGGTGGGGGGGTGATTGTCTTTCGAGGTCCTCAGTCTGGAGGAAGGCCCACCACTGTCCACTTAATTGCCTGTGAGCAGAATATAATGCAGGCCTTCCTCCTCAGTGTCAATGCGAGTGTCTCACCCTAGGTGTGTAAGTGGGTAGGGTAGGTGGGCTAAGTGAGTAAGAGGGTAGGGTGGCTGGGATAAGGGAGTAAAGGGGTAAGGTGAGTGATTTGAGTGGGTAAGGGGGTTGGGTGGGTGAGGAAAGTTGGTGAGGGGGTAGGGTGGCAGCTGGGTAGGGCAGCAGCTAGGTAGGGTGGTTGGTAGATAGGGAAGCAGCTGAGTAGGTTGGCAGTTGGATAGTGTGATAGGTCAATAGGGTGGAAGCTGGATGGGGTGGCAGCTGGGTAGGGTGGTGAGATCAGGTCAGAGGGATGTTGGGAGAGGGTTCAGGGAGAGAATTGGGGGATCGGGGGGCAGTCAGGGTTTGGAGGGGGTTCATTTGTATAGATGCCCAGGAATTAGACTAGGATTTTTCTGTCTACCATTTCCTGGGTAACTTTCCAGAAAAGTAAGTCAAAACCGACTGAAGTCTCAGACTCTAATTCTGAGTCAGAGACTTTTTCGGAGGGTACCGAGAAGCAGGGAAATTGTCCATCAGAAGTTCAAACTTCTTGGGCAATTCCCACGGAGTCATTGCATCGGGACTTCAGAGGGGTCCTGAGGCACGCCTTGGGGGATATGCCTGGTCTCTGAAGATCCAGAGACTAGAAAATATGGGCCAATGAATTTGAGAAACATGTGATTCTGCAGCAGGTTTCATTTTATGGAAGGATATTATGAACAAATGGGAGGTGGAGAAACAATTCAAGTGAGTGAGTCCATGCAAAACATATGGCACCAGTCAGTTCAGCAGACAAATTCTTAAGGAATGATTTAATCAGTTGGCAGTTTCTTCCTCACTGGTCTTTCAGAAACCATTTGACATGCATACTATTCCTTGCTATTGGAAATCATCCATCATCATCCTGGTTGCTAAGGAGTCATAACCTACTGAACTGACTGATTACCGCCATTGATAGTCATCAAGTGTTTTGAGCGCAATGTGTCAAAGCATCTTTTAGATCCTCTTGTTCCACATGTTGATCAGTTACAGTTTCCCTATCAATCTCATGTCAGTGGATGATGCTGTTCTAACCTTGTTCAATTGGATCCAACAACACATGGATAGATTAGGCAACTATTCTCATGCTACACTTGTTGATTTCTCTTCAACTTTTAATGCCATGCAACGGTTCAAGCTCATTGAAAAATTAAAAATCCTTGGGCAGCCGGCAGATTTGTAACTCTTTCGAGTCAAAACAAATAAACTAAATTAACAAATCAAGGGACAAATTAAAAGGCAGTCCCTTAATGGGAAACTGCAAAAAATAAGACAGAATTTAAAGGAAGGCGGGTTTGCAGGTGAAGGGGTGAGCGTAAAATTTCTTGGATGGCTTCCTGCTGGGTTCCCACCATTCCTGACCCCTCCTCAATTTTACCGTGTGATGGATGAGGCCTAGGCCAGCCCACCTGCCCTTGCCCCAATCGAGGCCCTGAAACGACCAATTATTGGCCAGTTAAGGGCCATTTCCTGCCCAACCTCAATTTTCAAGCTGGAAGGAGGGAAGCCCAAAATAAAACCGGGTTCAGGCCTCGGTTGGGGGTGGGGGGGGAGTGGGTGGGTGGGGGGGAATGGGATCTTCCATCAGCAGCCCCCTTTTTACATTGGGTACCTCCCCTCCATAAGATCTGGTTCCTACAATTCCTCAATCCCCCCCCAACTGCCCACCGCCTCTCCTCAAACACCCCAATCCCACTCTGTTCATCCCCCCCAAGCCTCACCTATCCTCCCCACCCTAAGACCCCCAAAACTTGCCTGGTCCTGGACTTAGGCTCTGAGGACTGCATGCAGTCCCAGTGCTGCCCACTGCAACTTCTGGTACTGCAGGGACTAGAGAGCTGTTAGCCAATCAGATTGGCTGGCAGTTCTGAGGCGGGACTTCCCCCCCAAGTGGGTGTACCTGCACCACATGGACTGCAGCAGTTCAAGAAAGCAGCTGACCACCACCTTCTCAAGGACAACTAGGGATTGGCAATAAATGCTGGCCCAGCCAGCGAAGCCCACATCCCGTGAATGAATGAAATAAAATCAGAGGCGGAAGTCTCATCTCCAGCCAATTAATGCTCGTTTGAGCGTTAAATGGCTGCGGAGCAGGCTGTATCAGCAGGGATGTGTTCCCCACTGACTCTTTGGATGACAGGAAGGAAAACCTCGCCATCCCAAAAATCCTGGCCCTTGATGCCAATCCTACTGTCCTACTTTGGATTAGTGATTTCCTTCACAACCGGAACCCAATGGGTGTTAGTTTCTGTGCTTTACTAGGACCCCACGTTAGCAAATGTTGGGTTGTCTCAGGGCTATGTACTATCACCTTTACTTTTCATCTTGCACACGAATGATTGCCGATCAGAGTACGATGACGTAACGATCCTGAAGTATGCTGATGATAGGGTACATGTGGGTTTCATAAGGACTAACGAAGAAAATTACAAGGACTCGGTGGAGAAGTTTGTAGAACGGTGCAATAACAATTATCTTAAATGAATGAAAACAAGACAAAAGGTCTAGTTATAGACTTTAGGAAAAAGCCAGTTAATGGTATTGTTCCTGTGAATATTCATGATGTGGACATTGAAACAGTTTCTAACTACAAGTATCTTGGTATCAAAGTAGATAATCAGTTGAATTGGAGGGAACAGTGTACAGATGCGGTGGCCAAGGGACATGGTCAATTATACGACCTCAGAAAATTAAAATTCTTTCGGGTAGATTCTACAATCATTTAACTCTTCTATACAGCTGTAGTTGAGAGTGCTGTCCTTTTTGGATGTCTCTCCTCGTACTGTTCTCTTAGAAAAGCAGACTCTGTGAGGTTACAGAGATTCGTGAACTAGGCAGGAAGAGTATTTGATAAGCAGTTCTTTCTTGATAAAGAACTTTAACAAAAGTGAAATGTCATGAACAATGAGAATCAACTCTTGTCTCAGTGTTACTGTTGGCTGTGTTCAGGGGAAGGGATACAATCCCTCAGATGCAGGACAAATTGGTTCCTGAACTCAATTGTGCCTACCTCTATAAGAACTTTTAACAGAAGTTTGAGGTATGTATAAGGATATACATTCATAATGGACTCACTGACTGACTATTTTAATACATTGGAGTAGTTTGTCATACATATTTTAATTAAAGTGAGACCTTGTGATAGGGTAATTTTCTTTCTTTTTATTGTTATTATTCATTTGTCTGTAATTTTTTTAATGTGGCCAAAATGAATTTCTGTACGGACAATAAAGTGAAATTGAAATTGAATTGAGTTGGAAATTAATAGTTAAGTAGCTGGCATAGATTCTTCTTGATCTAACAAGAGATGGGGAACTGTGTGAAATTTTCTGGTGAAACCTGTGAAGGTGCAGGTGCTCCTACTGAAATTTCTTAGCCTGCTTTTGAACTGGACATAACCCCCAGCAGAACCATGTTCCACCTCATTTTCCACCTCCCTCTGTCCCACCTGCATTTACATGATAGATGCGCTTGGGACAGAATCAGAGTTCCAGCCCTTTAAATTAAGATAGAAAGAAAGGAAGACTTGCATTTATATAACGATTTTCATGATCTCAGGTTGACCCAAAGCGCTTTAAAAGCAATGATGTACTTTTGAAGTGCAGTGACTTGTCTGATGTAGGAAATGCAGCAGCCAATCTGTGCAAAGCAAGATCCTGAAGGCTAACCCTTCTCTGGATCAGCTACTTAACTTTTGTGGTTCTGGGGTCTACTCTGGGTATCAGTGCCTCAGTGTACATTTTACTTGCATTACAAGCAACACTTTTGTTAACCTAAATCCCTTAGCATATAAATCAATATCAATGTAAAACTACTGGTATAAATACCTGCTACTATATACTCACAATCCAGATGCTTGGGGCAGAATATTATGCTCGGCGTGCGGGCATGTGCCCAACACACTCAAGTGTAAAATGACGCGCGATGACATCAGGCATGCGTCCCAGCGTCATTGCGAAGTCTTGCGGTAATTTGTTCGGGTGGCGCACGCGGGATTACCCTTTCTAAACCTCTCCACCTCACCTTACTCCTTTAAGACATTTCCTAAAACCTTCCCCTTTGACCAAGTGTTTATCCTAGTATATCCTTATGTGGCTCAGCGTCACACTTTGTTTTATAATATACCTGTGAGGCACCTTGTGACATTTTACTACGTTAAATGCATTATATAAATATGTTATTGTTGCTATTTTTCTAAAAGAAATGCATCTATTTTGCACTTGAATGAGTCAGTGAATTAGTATTAACGGCTTACACTATCTCCCTAGGGAATCGATTCTGTAGACTGGCCAGTGGATTACTGAGATATTATTTCCACATATTCGTTTTGAATTTACCCCCCTTTACAAATAGGCCATGTCATTTGGTACTATTCCTTCAGACAAGGTGAAACAGCTTGTCATGGCCTATGTTGCCTTGTTCCTTTTAAAATTCTCGAAACCACAATGATATGACTTCTGAACTTTCTTATTCCCAGTGAGACCATGCCTCATTTACATAATCCAATCTCTCCATTGCCTCATTCATTCTGCTGGCACTCTTCTGTATCCTTTCAATGGCTGCATTATGCGAAAAGCCCTGTGGCGATCACCATTGTACACAATGTTCTAAGTGCGGTTGCACCAATCATTTATAAAGTGGCAGTATTAAGTCTCTATTTCAGCTCAATAATGACCTTTTAATACACCCCAACATTTGATTTATTCTCTGCCACTGAGCATTGTTGCAATAGCTTCAATTTATTATCATATTGATAAAATGGAATGATTGGATTTAATTTCATCCTATCATTGCTCTTTTATCTGTTTTACACTTTGTTGAAACAAATCAAAAAGGATCTAAACAAAATTGTGAACACTGGAAATCAGTGGTTATAAAGAAAAATGCTTTAATTAAACAACAGATTGGTCAGCCCTGAAATGTGAAACTTGGATTTCATTTCAGGTGTCACCTTTCAACAGAATAATTAAGATCTTTTGAGAACATATAGTGGTAGACCTAGCAATTGTTTCAGATAGACGAGTAACTGTAAATTAATGGATTGGTAGTTTTGGGAAGGGTGTTATAGTTTTGAAGAGGTATCCCAGATGAGCTGGGATCAAATAAACCTTGCCACTGGCAAAGGCAGGGCACCTGTAGCCTCATCATTAAAATGAGGCCTCCTCCTTGACGCCTCTTTCACCTTCAAGGAATCTAGATATTGGCCTCATTGCAGTTCTGCAGCATGTAGCACACTATGATTATCTTTGACATCCCAGCTTTACAATACTGCGGTGCTCCCCATCACCCCAACACCTCCCTCCCACCCCCCCGTCACCCCTATCCCAACCCTGACTCAATCAATCCAGGCAACTAACGAACACCTTCAGAATGTCAATAGCTTTTTATATGATGATTCTGCTTGCCTTTTGGGTTGCATCATAGCCGTGCTAAGCTGGTGTCCTTGGAAACTGAACAAGGATAACCAGCCATGACAGTACAGAGTAATCTTGATCCTTGATTATTTGTGCATGTATTTAATCAATAATGGAAATGACACCCGAGGCAGATTGAAATGACCCTAAGCAAAGAAATTGAGGGTGGTAATGACCTTTACAGCACTGGTGGAATGTTACCTGTGGTGGAGAGTGTACCTTGATCCAGCACCATTGTGACATAACTTACAATGTAATTGCTTCACAAGAGATATATAATGCATTTTCCTAATTTACCTTGTTTTGTAATATGCTGACCAATTTTGGACAGAATCTTGGCAGATCTGGTTTATGCTTCTTCCCCACTGTCAGTGCGCTGAAAAACTGCTCTGCATTGCTAGAAATTTCAGGACCAAAATCTGTGATATTGACATTCCTTATACTTTTTATATCTGCTTACATTTTTTTGTGTTTCTTCCCACTTATTTACAATAACATTCTATTTTTCTGACTTCTTTATGCCTCTATCCCCCTTTCCTTGTCTCTGATATAGATTGTGTATATATGCTTCCCCTTGTGACTGACTCTCTCAATTTCTTCTTTCATTGACCTAACATAATACTGTGGAATGAAATTGATCTTGAACAGTTGCGTAAAACTGCTGATGGTAAATCAACAGCACATTTTACATCTGCCTGATTTTCTTTTCTAAACTCTAAAACAGGCTGGCAATTCACCATCGCCCAATTTGCTCACACCCCCCCACCCCGGACCAGTTTTTCCTCCCTAGATGCCCTGGAGGTGAAAGAGGCATCAGGGAGGAGCCCCATTGTTATGAAGAGGCTGCAGATGCATTTAGTTCTCTTCTTACACTGTTGTTTGATTCTCTCACACTCAATTTAAGCTGCGCCGATATGTGGAATAACGGACCCATTCCAGTATTTCCTACTGTTGGTTTCTATTATCTAGTTTTATGATTTTGTGAAATTGTCATTGCTTCTTATTTTTATGCATTAAAACCCAGGGTTGCACCATATTGCAGAACTTCAGCAGCCATAGGTAATGTGCTAGTGTTCCTCACCAGACACTGCCATAATTCAGTATTAATTTTTTTGGTGCTCCATCACAATATGTCAGCAGATACTTTTTGTGTGAATACGTCTTTATTAATAGGGTAATGTTTTTTGATTCCCCCTTGAGAAAAGAAGGCTCATTCTGGTAATGGAGCTCGCATAAACCAAGATGATATATTATTTATGCTCATAGCAATGACCCAAATTTCCTGAAATTGCAATTGAAACAACTGTGTAAATAGGGCATAATGCTACTTTTCACTGTGAAAGGTGATGGAAATTTGGGCCTAAATGTTTTACTCCTATTTTAATGCTGCACCCAAATCTCCTCAATCTTTTCTGCTGATTCTGTGAAACCTCTGCTGAAACTCTCTACTGCTCATTAACATTGCCTAATCATTAACTAAAATATTTCATGGAAACTTTTACATTTACTCACTAAGACCTACCATGTAGTTTTTATATCTTTGAATGGATCTTTATGGCATCAGAATGATTTGCATTAAAAGTGTGAAAAACTTCCCCAGATGCATTTTCTTAAGCATGCAATGATTAGTGTGTATAAATGATTATTTGGTAACTTCAGATGTTAATGTTTCCTCACAAAGAAAGAATTAAAGAAGGAATATGGTTGAAATTCAGTCCTTTTCCCAGGCGTGGGTCAAAATTATCCCGATTTCCACTTGTTTTATTCTGGTTTTTGCAAAGGCTAACAATATTCTCAGAAACTATCAGCGTAACCCACCAGTGGGAAGATTGGTTTAAATATTGATGTCATTCTCCAGTGTGAAGATATTTGTAAATATCAGGAATGTTTAAGTCAATGTTATACACAATGTCACTGGTTTAGCCACTTATATTAATTTGTTTTGAGACAAAAAGTGATCAGTTTATGCTAATTTGAAGACTGTACAGCAAAATCATTGTGTAATCTGAAATTCTGATTAACTACCAGTGGGTCAAATAACTGTTTAGTCTTCCTTGCTTCCACCCTCCTTTCAGGTGGTTTCAGATATACAAAGGAATGGCATGTTTAGTTTGTTTATCTTTAAAATAAAACGCCCTATTGTAAAACTTTGGTCTGGAAAAGTGCTTTTTCAAATTAGACATTTTAGAAACTGGTTCTTTAATCAACTTATACTGCCTCACTAATTTCTCTCCTTCACTGAATTGGAATCACGGAAATGATAGTGAGGCCAGCACATTGTATATTGCCTTGTAAAAAGGGTGTGGCTTCAACTGTACTCTTCCCACATCTTTTACATGTAACATAATGGCCAGATTTTGCAGTTAGGTGTGAAGGGGCAGTGCTTGTTGCTGACCATGAAAAAAGCTCCTGCAAAGATTTAGGGACCTTTAGCACATTGATTTTTCCTATTTTGAAGTGCTTTGAATCTGGTGCCATCTACAGGGAATCTGTGGTGTCCTGCAGTGAAGCCATCGAACAGATTGATCGGCCAATCAAATTGAAGCAATTGAAGTCAACTTCAAATCACTGACTCTATGTCGATTGTATCTGCAAAAGTTCAATATCACACCCCGTGTAGAGCAGGGTATCACTGATAGCAACATTCCAATTTCCATCTTTAACTGTGTTTGTGCGGAAGCCAGAGGTTGCTGTCAGTAATGATGGCGATGCTGGTGATTTCCCCGTCATTCCAAACACAAATTTCAAGCCAATGTGACTAAGGCAAGACCAATTCTACTATCCAGCATTTGATCAATTGAAACATTATTTGTAATGACTGATTGTGATAAAATCACTAAAGTCTTAAATGTCTCTCCCTGTGCCTTTATCAGATCTCCACAAATTAAGGCACACAGCTTCTTTAACATATGTCAAAAGGAATGCATGAAGAGAAAGAACTCCAGTTGCCTTTGTCCCCACCATGTAATGTTGCTCAAACCGCTCCAGAGTAATCCCTCAGAGCTGATAAATCAAGATTAGTACAATTTCTGCAGCATATTTCCACAGACAGCAATTAAGTGCTTAGGAACTAGGATTAACATGATAAAAATAAGGCAACCACTGCAGGTATGTAACGGATAACAGAGGCATTCAACAGATGTTATCTGAAACGCATTTTGAAGCTTTGAATACTATTCACTGTTTTTAATAATATTATGCATAATAGGTGATACGTTTAAAGCACTGGGTTTTTATGGCTCCTGATACAAACATCAGACTTTCCAGTTTCACATCTTATCTTCCTAAATTTGGAATCAAATCCATATGAAATTTAAATTAGTTCTTTGAGACAAAATCAGTTAAAGCCCACACCTTTTCAATATTAACTCTTCCATGAAATAAAGAATTTATAATGTTTTGCATAATATTCAATAACTTGTTTTGATCAACTCATTGATTTAGACAATGTTGACTAAGTATGAAAAGTTTTTTTATATTTTGATATATTCTGGTGAATGGCATTCTAATATAAATGTAAGGAAAAGTGATTCAATGTTTCCTTGATTTAGTATACAGTAAGTCCTCACTTATTAAAGCTGTAGTTGCATTCTTGAAAATCATGACTAAGTCAAATAACTTTAAACGAATTATATTTTCCCACTAAAACCAATGTAAAAGCTGTAGTTAGGCTCCGTCAAACTTACTTTATCAGAAAAAAAATTAAAACATATTACATTGCTAAATTGCTAAATTGGTAAATGAAATTTCTTTTAAAAAAAAACTTTAAAATATAATAGAAATGTGGTAACTTTCTACTTACAGTAGATCCGGCTCGCCACACATCCCGCTCTCTGATCCCCCTGGTCATTGCCAAACCCTTCCTCTCATTGTCCCTCCAGTGCGCAGCCTCTGTCACTCCCTGACTCACAATCTCACCGATCCTCAGACTTGCAGCCTCTCCCACTCCCCAACCAATCCTCTTGGTGCTGACCCTCTGACATGCGGCCTCTGTTGCTCCCTTACTTACCCTCTAGCTGATCCTTCATCTCTGTGAACCCCCCATTCCGCTGACTTTCCTGCTCGTTGCTTCCCTCCCGTACACCCTTGCTGTGAGCGAGGACTCAGAATATGAGTGGTGAAAGGCAGGAGGTACTTCTCATGAAGTGGGTTTGTGATCAGTTTCATCCCTTTTGATCAGAAATCTCCCTTTCCTGCTCAGGATTTAAAGTCCCTGGGAATGGCCCCCACATCGATAGCACAGGAAGAGGTAGAGTAAATGAGGCCATTGCTCCGTTGGTGTTACCACGACAGTTAGGTGTTGTGCCCCAGCCCGATGTCCATTGTTGAGTAAATTGTCTAGTTGTTGGGATCAGGGGTCTGTTACCAGGAGATTAAGCCTCACCCTGGTCTTTAAAACACAGCCCCTATTTCTATCCTTCCCCAGCAGCACCAGGATCAAGCAGTGGCCACTGCTGGGACTACAGAGCTGATTACCAATTAAGTTGGCTGGCAGCTCGCTAGGGCAGGACTTCCTCCCAAATGGGGATGGAAGCCCCACTCTGAAACAATTAATGCTGCCCCCAGTGTGATGTTGTTGCAGGGCAGCTGGGTTTCAGGTGGGTAGGCTGGCCTCAGACCTTTCGGATATGTCTCGTTTGAAGTGAAACTTGCAAAATTTAAGATGTTGCTATTCTGATTGGGTGCAGGGAATATCCCAAGAACTGATTAATAAGCGTGCACGATTGGGTATGTTTTCTGATTTCATGCCTGTGACAAAATACTTTGCATGCCAAGAGCAGGCATCAGAACATTGTGGATCCATTGCCTGTGATTTGTTTTTGTGTTGAAATCAACGGATGTTCAGGGTCAAGGCGGAAGATGTATGCTTAAATGCAAAGATGCCAGAGATCCATTCGATTAAACCTTGCATATAAAGTGCAGCAAAGTTTCAAACCTTTTTCATCAGGCCATATTTCTGTAGAAGGGTATATAATGTTGTCTGCTGTTACTTATTTTTTTCTCCTGCATTCTTCAGCTCAAAAAGTTTTCGCCCACAAAAATGCTGAAAATGAGATCTGATAAAGACACAGAGAGCGACATTTAATACCTTAATGAACAGGGCAACTGGCAGTGTATTTTCTTAAACAACCAAATTTAAGGATTGGGAAATAAACAGTGGATGGACTAAAAGGAGGGTGAATTAAAGGGGTGAATTCACTGTCAAATGAGGAATACTAAGAGACATAAAGGAAGGGAAAGATTGGATTCTAAAGGGAGAAGAAAGAGATGAAAAGAAAAAGAAAGAATAAAAATGTTAAAAATATAAAATCTGACATTTTTAATATCTCCCAGAAAGATTAAAAAGCTGATAGAATGGGACACTACACTTGTGATAGTTGATATTTGGTGTCAATCAATTGATTGAAAGTCATTAATGTTTATCATGTGTCATGACCATGGATCATAGCCCCGAATCACTTGTGGACATATAGAACTTTTAAGTAAGACATGTGTTTTTCAGGAAAAGCATAGAAGCAAAAGCTGGCTGAGACTGTAAAGTAACCACTTTCTGGAAAATTTCTATGTCGGTTACACTTGACCTAGAGTCTAGAAAGAGTGGAATGTCACATCTAAAATGTGTCAAGGTTACTTCAGACAGAGGCACTTCAAAGGAAGAGATACAATGCAGAAACAGAACTGTAATCTCCTGTGGTTGTGGAGATAATGAAGGCTGATTACCATCTCAGCAGAAACCATCTCCCTTTGAGTTAAATCACAGACTATGGGCATGAACTGAGTTGAAAGAAAGCAGTTTCTAGGCAAAAGACATATTTGTTTTTCCCTTCCAGGAATACACAAGAAAAGGGGTTAAAAGCCAATTGCAACCTTGGCCTCTGTTCTAGTTTTGGTGTTCTGTTCTGGTGCTAGCATGCACTGTGAAGGTCATAGCTAAAGAACATCAACCTGGCATTCCTGAGCTTGCAGGTAAAAAAGTCTCTCTCCGATTGCTGGAAGCAAGTGACAAGTCAGCAAAGCCACAGTCAAAAAAGAAACAGGACAACTCCTTTCAGCTAACCTGCAGAACCAAGAATTTCCAAACCAACTGCTCAACTGTCAAAGTCAGCTCGACCGGAATCACCCAGTTTAAGGGCCGCAACGTTTTGCCATCTACTCATGGACAAGCCAAAAACTGATTTGTATATTTTTGTTAACTTTTATTTCTGTACTCACTTCTCATTTGTAATCTGTGTGTTGTGTTTTATTATTTTTTCTCGTGTTTTAGTAACTAATAAACTCACTCTTCCTTTGACTCAAGAAAGCCTGATTAAATTGGCTCCTTTTAAAACATTAGTACATTTGGACTTGGAAAAGGTATCCATGAGGGAAGGGATCCTTTTTAAATTAACCTTGTTGTAACCAACCGAGGGTGTTGAATTAAGAAGGGGAGCCAGTTCATCCCTCCTCGTCTGGGATCATAATAAATTTGGTGAACCTCGCCCAGGGACTGGTTGTAACACATATCATAATTTGGCACTTGCACTTGTAATTACTAGCCCTAAATATCTGCACCAGGTTGAGGGCATATCTCCATGCGAATACAGCAACTTCATGACTTTCAGTGTGTTTCAATGGTGAGAGAGACAGTGAAGTTCTATTTTCACAAAGTTAGCAATGGCGCAGTGGTACATGGACAGCAATTTATGGATATTTGCATTTAACCACACTTCTTCATCCCCATCTTCTGCCAATGTACCATTTGCATATAAATAATGGCGAGCACCATTAGCCTTACTGATATTTTGCCAGCAAAAATGGCCAATTAATTAACATGCAGTAAATATGTCTGATGAATCTCTGCAATAGGTGATGCAGACTGTAGCACAGATTTAATCAGTATCGTAAACCACTGGCGTTTTGGTCTTCTAGTTTATGACAAGATCAGGACCTGTTAGTTATCTTTCAGCCCATTAACTGGCAAACTGTTATATTAAGTCTTATATGACAGTCATATCTAGAGCTTCCTGCTATGGTAGAATTGTCATTTTATTTTCCACGTTCTCATAATCCTCTTTGGTACAGCTTTCAGGTACCCTTCCATCCTTCTCCAATCCCTACCCACCTACCAGGAAAGAAGTGAATCATGCTACTTCATTCCCTTTCTTTTGGGGGCTGAAAGATAGCTGGATAGTTTGCCCCATTGTCAGGGCTCCAGTTCATGTTCTCAGTCTCAACGCACATGAGGGTCCCATGTTTTCCCTTTTGCAGCCTGGTACCAACTATATCATTACCTGTGCTAAATGGGGCCCTCTGAGAGACAGGGAGGTGAGAGCTCTTGGGTCCAGATTTTCAATCCCAAGGCAGGTGGGCAGAGTCAGGAAATTTTCTGGCTCGCCACATCCACCTCAGGAAAATAGTGCCTTCAATTCTGGGATCTTTGTTCCCATGGGTGGTGGGGGGGTGGGGGGGCGGTGTTGGAGGAGGTGGGGTATAGGTAGATGGGGGTGGGTCTGTACTGGGTTTGGGCCTGCCACCACCAGAATCTGTTCGGAGACGGACACAGAGGCTGCTGAATGCCAAGGCAGACTAACTAAAGGCCTGCCACAGTTCTCTTGCATTTTATCCAGTTGTGTTATTTAATATTAGACTCACTAGCCCTCAACCCTCACAACCCCCTTAGCTCCACCCACTCCCCATGCCCATCGTGTCAACCCATGCATCCACCCCACCCCTAATGTTCCCCTCATATCCTCCATGCTAACCTATGCCCCCCACCCACCACCCTTTGCCCTTTCATCCTCCATGCCAACTCAGCCAGCATCCATCATGGGTAAACTGTAGAGTGAAGAGTTAACGTCAGAAGCATACATGATGCTGATGTAATAATGATGTCAGGTCACATGACTGAGAAGTAAAAGAGATCTTGAAGAGAGCACATGCTCTTACCTCATGTGGCGGTCCAAATGTGTAAATATTTGCTGTAAATAAATAGTTCTGGTTAAAAAGACTATGGACTTGAGCAGCATCCTTTTGGGAGGCTAAAAAATCCTCAAACCTTGTCTAACAAAACATGGTGGCAGCATGTAAATGATCCAACAAAGACTGAAAGAAGCTACAGGGTTGGCAAGAAAAGAGAACCTTGAAGGAAGGACAAAAGGAAACATTCCAAGGCTCATCAAGATTTGTGAACATCGCGGGAGCAGCAGAGGTAAGCTGTGACACAGACCTGGAGACATTACAGCAGTGAGCACAGGAGTGAAACAAGCAGCAGCAGGATCAACTGCAGCAGAAGGATGGAATACACCCGACCACTCCCAGAACCATTTCAGAGTGTGGAAGGCCCACAGCAGGCCCAGAACCGGAACAACTGGAGAAAATGGTTCACAAGGTACAGAGCTGCTTCAAGGTTATACAAAAAAAGACTAGGTCAGTACCCTACATTACGCTGTAGGAGTTATTGCTGATGACATGATAGCAAGGCAGGGGGTTCTTATGCAGAAGTCTGCAATCTTGATTCTTATTTCAGTATCCATCAGAACTTAGTAATTGAGAAGGCTAAATTTAGCAGAAGAGAACAAAGGCTGGACAAAAGCATAGTTTATCAATGATCTCTATAAGCTGGCAGGGAACTGTGCTTATAGAATTTTAAAAGACAAGCTCATTCGTGACAGGATCATTGTAGGGGTTTTAGATGAAGCAATAACAAACCTCTTACAAACAAGGGAGGATTTAATGCTGGTGAAAGCGGTGCAGATCGCCAGACATATAGAACTTAGAAAACAGATTTGGGTGCTTGTTTGCAGGGAAAGAGAGGTCCTGTGGAGAAGATCAGACAAGATCATTTAATTTTTGATCATTCAAAATGGAATTGCCAAAGCCTAACCTCTCCAAAATGGGGAAAAGTGCACCAACTGCCATTTTAAAATGTCTTCAGTGTGGTGAGAACAAGCCACACAAATGAGGAGAATGTCCATTGGAGAGCAGAATGCCACAACTGTGGAAAAATAGGCCACTTTAAAACTGTTTGTCACTAGAAAATGCTGACAACCTGTAAAAAGGGAGAAAATTTTAAAACAGAACCACATTGAAGAAGTAGAAGAACCACAGGAATAGAAATCAGCCTTCCTAAGGGTGATAAATTACACTAAAAACAGGTATTGGAGTGTTAAACCTGAAGTGAATGGACACCCCACAGAGTTTAAATTAAAAACAGGAGCGGGGGTTTCTATTTTATCAGATGAAGTAAAGTGGCTTCATCACATTCTATTTCAACCCTCAACTATTAAATTACAAGGCTCTGGGGTGACTGCACTAAAAGTGAAAGACCAGCTCATGGTAAAGCTGAAATATAAAGATCACAAAATCCTCGAACCTCTCTGTGCCATTGAAAATCAAGAATGCTTTCCAATAAACAGAAAGTTATGCATAAAACTGAAATTAATCTGCAAGGTGGACTAAAGGTGCTGATAAGAATTACAGCACTGCATTCCACAATGAATTCCCAAAATTATTTACAGGGCTGGGAAAATTAAAGGCCGAGTACCACATCACCCTACAGTTGATGCTAAACCAATTTGCCTCTTTACCCTGAGGAGAGTCCCTCACCCACTCTTGGACAAAGTCAAGGTTGAAATAGAAAGGATGCACAGAGATGAGTTATTTATGGTCCCAAATCAAACTTCCCTCTAAGAATCAGCGTGGAATTAACTCAGCTAAACAAAGCAGTGGAACGTGAGATGCACCTGATGGCCTCAGTGGATGAGAGCCTAGCAAAACCAGCCAAGAGCACTTTGTTTATCAAATTGGATGCAAACAGTAGATTTTGGCAGTTGCCTCTGAACAAAGAATCCAGATTTCTGACCAAATTTATAACCCCATTTGGGGCAATTCTTTCAATAGATTGCCCTTTGGAATTGCGGCCGTTCCAGAAATTTTCTGGAGAACAATGTCCAACATTTTAGAAGATATGGAAGGAGTAATATGCCATATGGACGATATGGATCTATGAGAAATGAGCATGATCACAGGGTAACAGCAGTCCTTAGAGTCTTACAGGGTGCAAGCCTAACACTGAAAGAAAAATATGAGTTTACCAAACCCATGATTAAGTTTCAAGGTCACATATTTCAAGCCACTGGAATCTTGGTTGATCTGCCAAAAACAAAAGTTATAAGATAATTTCTGCAACCCAGGAACCAAAGAATCCTAGGGGTGGTGAACCAAATAGGCAAGTTCCTATTGAATTTAGGAGAGGCCAATGAGCCTATGAGACTGCTTTTGAGACAGGGTGAACAGAAGTTCTGGAACTTGGACCAGCAAAATGTTTTTGAAAGGATAAAACAACTTTTAACCTCTTCTAAAATGTTGGCACATTACAACTCAGATTTACTGACTATAGTAGCAATGAAAGCATTGTTTACAGATCTAGGGGCAGGACTATTTCAAATGCAAAAAGACTGCAAGCGTAGACCAGTCTACTATGCTTCTAGGTCACTGACAGAAAGGGAACAACAAAACCCACAATAGAAAAATGAACTTTAGCGTGTAAAAAATTTTCAGACTATGATATGAGATTATGTTTCAAAATCAGAATAGACCATAAACTACTAGTCACCCTTCTGAACATGAAAGAAATTGCAAAAATGCCGCCCAGATTCCAGCAGTTTAGATTAAAATTGATGAGATACGACTTCATCACAGAGTATGTGCAAAGAAAATGTCAAACAATACCAGGGACACTGTCATGAATACCATCAGAAGGAACTGAACAATAGGATTTAGACTTCATCGAGGAGGCTGAAGCATATACATACTTAATCGCTCAGCACTTATCAGCTACTGTAAGAAAGTTGCAAGGAATAAAGCAAGCCCCGAAACAAGATGAAGAATATCTTCAAACCCAAGAATTTTGTCTGGAAGGATGGACTGGCTATATACCCAGTAATTCGATTTTACGCCAATATTTGGACAGCACAAGCACCTCACTGTCATTGCCAACTTACTGGTCATCAACGAGAGATTAATCATATGGAGAACCCTTCAAAGACCACAAGGGCATTTAGGAAATACAAAGTGTCGTGCAAGGGTGCAACAATTAGTCTGGAGGCCAGGTATTACTCACTCTATAGAAGAAATGATTTCTAACTATTATTTGTGCTGTAAACAGGCAGGAACAAAAAGAACCACCATGACCTTCTTCTTTTCCATCAAGGCCATGGGAGCAGCTAGGAATGGATTTATTTGATCTTAAGGGAAAAACCTTCTTTATCGTTATTGATTATTATTCATGGTGGATTGAGGTAAACTAATTGCATAGTATCACAACAAAAGCGGCCATTCAATCCCTCAAGAGAATTTATTCAATGCATACCATTCCAGAAATTGTAGTGTCTGACAATGCACCACAATTCACAAATGAGCAATTCCAAAATTTTGCAATTGAATATGGCTTTGTTCGTGAAACCAGTGTGCCTTGCTACCCCCAAGCAAATAGAGAGGTCGAAAGAGGAGTATGAACCATTAAGTTATGAAAGAAAAACAAAGACCTTAATCTAGCTCTTCTGAGCTATCAGTCGTCACCACTATAGAATGGTTTTCACCATCAGAGTTACTAATGGGTAGGAGATTGAGAACATAGCTTCCACCTCTGACACAAAATTTTGAAACCAAATTCACCACAAATGACCATGAGAGGGTAAAACAGCATGAGGAAGAATGGAAAAACAACTAGGCTTGGAACTTTAATCACAGGCACAGAGCACCAAGTTATCAGTGCTAAAGCCTGGAGAGAGAGTAACAAGTCCGAGACCAAGATAGGAAAGGTACAATTATTGAAAAAACTCCACAACCATGATCATACAGGGTGAGACAGGCTAGGGTATCCTAAAGAGATACCATAGCACCTTAATATACTTTAAAAGAAAGCCAATAGAACACTTGGGCTAACTACTCAGATCCTACAGAAGAAGGAAGACCTACCACAAGCTCTGCAGTCAGCTAGAAGAAGAACACTCACACTGACAGAGGGTAGAGTACTGAATATGCTCAACCTCAAAATGAGATCAGAACAAGATCAGGGAGATTGATAAAGGTACATCAGAGACTAACCCTGGGACTTTCAGGGGAGATGTAGGAGGATGTAAATATGATGGGGATAAATATTTGGGAGGAGATGTAGAGCAAAGGGTTTACATCAGAACCATACATGATGCTGATGTAATAATGATGCCAGATCGTATGACTGAGAAATAAGAGAGATCTTGAAGAGAGCAGAAGCTCTTGCCTCATGTGGAGGTCCAAATGTGTAAATACTTGCTGTAAATAAATAGGTCTGGTTAAAAAGACTGTGCACTCGAGCAGCATTCTTTTGGGAAACTAGACAAACTCCAAACTCTGTTTGAACCCCTACCACACAACGAAACGCAAACCTCAGGTGTCATGCTGAGATGAATTAAAATAAAGTTCTAAGTATCTATTACAGACTTCACTACAAAAAAAAACTCTCATTGATAAAAGCCCATTCAATACATTTAAATCCCCTTATAATCCTTTATAAAAACAAACATTTGTACTCATAACCCCACATCAAAGACAATCCCTTAATAACATCTTGGAGCTGTCAATCAAACTGTAAACCTACAGCCCCTCCCCACCCACTGTGATAATGACAGGTTGTGGAAGCAGTCAAGTACTAATAATGCTATTGTTACAGCAAAATAAGGATGAGTGCAAAGACTCCCTCTTTATTCCCACTCCATGATTAATTGTAACAGAGTTTTTTGACATTTATAAGGATGAATATGCCAGTTCAATGTATGTGCTTGACCATTTATGTGCTGCTTGCAAATAACGTAGCCCAACAGGCTTTCTTGAGTTTAAACACAAATAGATTAGTTTTTATTGTGCTAAAAAGCCATTCAGGTAAAGATAGAAGAATATTTAAAAAAGGTAAAAAGGCACTCATGCGATATGCACACAAACACCAGCATGCAAAACAGAACAGGTTACAGGGTGGAGGAGATGGAATTGATAAGAATGAAACTCTGTAAGAAAATAAAGAAATATACATTCTGATGTTTCTTTGGTGGTCTTGAAATTCCTGGTGTTGCGGCTGATGTAACTTGGTTACTTTTTCTGGAGACAGTCTCTTTTAAACCATAATCCATCTTTTTCCAAAGTGGATGTTATGGCACATAATGTTATACCATAATTTCCTTTCTATCAATATTCTATATCTCTATGAAGTATTCCAAATAAAACAGAGCTAGGGTCCTGAACTTGAAAATAGCAGGGAGAGAGATATGTTGTTGCTGGTCCATTCTGCAGACTTCTTCTGCGCTGTACCCTTCTCCAGGCATCTGTTTTTCTATATCTCTGGCAACAGGCAAGATGGCTGCTGTGTTATGTGACTGGCCTTCAAACAGACAGTTATTGACCAGTCTGGCAGTGGGATTCTCTTTCAGCTGTTGTCAGAAACTCTATAGATCCATAGTGGCCTCCAACAGGTCAGACAATTAATTCCTGTATCCTGTTAGCCATTGTGATAGCCCAAGGTGTTTGAATATTAATATCTCATTCATTAACTCCTTGAATGGTCCATTTCCCCTTTGATAATGTAGAAAAGGGGCTTTTACACCAAGGTGTTGCAATTATCTGAGGGCTCCACAGACTTGAAGACTCCATGATGGGAAATGTGGCTTTCACAAATGCAAATTAGCAGCCATTTTAAGTGTCTTTGCTTGGAAGAAGTCCTTTTAAAGAAGTTCAATATATATGTCTGACCAGCCGATGAAATTAAAGGTTTGTATTCACACGTCAATGTGACACTATAGTGTAGCCATTCGGGTTTTGTCAACAAACAACTATTGAAAGTGCAAGCACCGATTTTTTTCAACTGCAGATAGTTTTTTTTCAAAATCTAAAGGTCAGGAGATATAAATAACTCGACAGCTTAACAGTTTCACAGACTTTATCCGCCTTTCATGAGCATTTACGTTTACTCTAAAAAAATCGTACGTGTACATATTCTACAGCGTACAGCCCGAGACGCTCGAGTGTGAAATAGCATGCAATGACGTCGGGTGAGTATCCCGATGTCATTGTGTACTCGGCTTGAAAGTATATTGGAGAGGGAGGGGGAGGATCCAGTTGTTGTGGTTCACGTCGGGACAAATAACATAGGTAAGACTAGGAAAGAGGATTATCAGGAACTAGGAACTAAATTAAAGAACAGGTCTTCAAGGGTTATAATCTCCGGATTACTACCCGATCCACGTGCAAATTGGCATAGGCACGCGAAAATAAGGGAAGTAAACACGTAGCTAAAGGAGTGGTGCGGGAAAGAGGGGTTCCATTTCGTGGGACACTGGCATCAGATCTGTACCATTGGGACGGTATCCACCTGAACCAATCTGGGACCAATGGTCTAGCAAAAAGGGTAAATAGGATGGTCAACAGGACTTTAAACTAGAAAGTGGGGGGGGAGGGAAGGGTAAAACTCCAAGAAGTATGACTAATGGGAAACAAAGCAGCAAGTTAGCGTGTGGGGGTGGGGTGGATTCAACTTCATGGAAAGTTATGAAAAAACTGAAAAGAAAGGAGAGCCCAGGAGAGGCTATTAAAGTCTCCAGAACACAAAATAGGATAGAGTGGAAAGGGCTAGGAATCTAACTTCAAGCGCATCAGATAAAGGGATGACAATGAGAAAGGGGACGGGAAATGCAGGGCTGAAGGTGTTGTATCTGAATGCACGCAGTATACGAAATAAGGTAAATGAGCTTGTGGCGCAGATTGAAATTGGCAGGTGTGAAGTGGTGGACATTACGGAGACATGGCTGCAAGGGGATCAGGAATGGGAGCTAAATATACAAGGATATACATCCTATTGAAAAGATAGGCAGGTTGGCAGAGGGGGTGGGGTTGCTTTGTTGGTAAGAAATGAAAGTAAATTGATAGCAAGAAATAATGTAGGGTCAGATGATGTAGAATCTGTGTGGGTAGAGTTGAGGAACCGCAAAGGTTAAAAAACCATAATGGGAGTTATGTACAGGCCTCCAAACAGTAGTCAGGATGTGGGGCACAAGATACACCAGGAGGTAGAAAAGGTGTGTAAGAAAGGCAAGGTTACAGTGATCATGGGGGATTTCAATATGCAGGTAGACTGGGAAAATCAGGTTGGTAGTGGATCCCAAGAAAAGGAATTTGTGGAATGTCTACGAGTTGGCTTTTTGGAGCAGCTTGTGGTGGAGCCCACTAGGGAACAGGCAATTCTAGATTTAGTGATGTGTAATGAGGCAGATTTGATAAGGGAGCTTAAGGTGAAGGAACCCTAAGGAGGAAGTGACCATAATATGATAAAATTTACCCTGCAATTTGAGAGGAAAAAGCTGGAATCAGATGTAACAGTATTACAGTTGAATAAAGGCAACTACAGAGGCATGAGGGAGGAGCTGGCCAGAATTGACTGGGAGATGAGCCTAGCAGGAAAGACAGTGGAACAGCAATGGCAGGAGTTTCTGGGAGTAATTTGGGAGACACAGCAAAAATTCATCCCTAGGAAGAAGCAGCATACTAAAGGGAGGACGAGGCAACCATGGCTGACAAGGGAAGTCAGGGACAGCATAAAAGCTAAAGAGAAAGCATACAACGCGGCGAAGAGCAGTGGGAAACCAGGGGATTGGGAAGCCTACAAAGACCAACAGAGGACAACTAAAAAAGAAATAAGGAGGGAGAAGATTAAATATGAGGGTAAACTAGCCAGTAATATAAAAGAAGATTGCAAGAGTTTTTTTAGAAATATAAAGGGTAAGAGAGAGGCAAAAGTGGACATTGGGCCGCTGGAAAATGACGCTGGAGAAGTAGTAGTGGGGAACAAAGAAATGGTAGAGGAACTGAATAGGTACTTTGCGTCAGTCTTCACAGTGGAAGACACGAGTGACATCCCCAAAGTTCAAGAGAGTCGAGGGGCAGAGGTGAGTATGGTGGCCATTACCAAGGAGAAGGTGCTAGGAAAACTAAAAGGTCTGAAGGTGGATAAATCACCTGGACCAGATGGATTACACCCCAGAGTTTTGAAGGAGATAGCTGAAGAGATAGTGGAGGCGTTAGTGGTGATCTTTCAGGAATCACTGGAATCAGGGAGGGTCCCAGAGGACTGGAAAATCACTAGTGTAACCCCCCTGTTTAAGAAGGGGGTGAGGCAAAAGACGGGAAATTACAGGCAGTTTAGCCTGACCTCGGTCGTTGGTAAGATTTTAGAGTCCATTATTAAGGATGAGATTTCAGAATACTTGGAAGTGCATGGTAAAATACGGCAAACTCAGCATGGTTTCATCAAGGGGAGGTCATGCCTGACAAATCTGTTAGAATCCTTTGAGGAGGTAACGAGTAGGTTAGACAAAGGAGAGCCAATGGATGTTATCTACTTGGACTTCCAGAAGGCCTTTGACAAGGTGCCGCACAGGAGGCTGCTCAGTAAGATAAGAGCCCATGGTGTTAGAGGCAAGGTACTAGCATGGATAGAAGATTGGCTGTCTGGCAGGAGGCAGAGAGTGGGGATAAGGGGGTCCTTCTCAGGGTGGCGGCCGGTGACTAGTGGAGTTCCGCAGGGGTCAGTGTTGGGACTTTTCACTTTATACATTAATGATCTGGATGAAAGAACTGAGGGCATCCTGGCTAAGTTTGCAGATGATACAAAGATAGGTGGAGGGACAGGTAGTATTGAGGAGGCAGGGAGGCTGCAGAAGGATTTGGACAGTTTAGGAGAATGGGCAAAGAAGTGGCAGATGGAATACAACATGGGGAAGTGTGAGGTCATGCACTTTGGTAGGAAGAATAGAGGCATAGACTATTTTCTAAATGGGGTGAGAATTCAGAAATCTGGAGTGCAAAGGGACTTGGGAGTCCTAGTCCAGGATTCTCTTAAGGTTAACTTGCAGGTTGACGCGGTAGTTAGGAAGGCAAATGCAATGTTGGCATTTATTTCGAGCGGACTAGAATATAAAAGCAGGGATGTGCTGCTGAGGCTTTATAAGGCTCTGGTCAGACCACATTTAGAATATTGTGAGCAATTTTGGGCCCCGTTTCTCAGGAAGGATGTGCTGGCCCTGGAGAGGGTCCAGAGGAGGTTCATGAGAATGATCCCAGGAATGAAAGGCTTAACATATGAGGAACGTTTGAGGACTCTGGGTCTATACTCGATGGAGTTTAGAAGGATGAGGGGGGATCTGATTGAAACTTACAGAATACTGAAAGGCCTGGATAAAGTGGAAGTGGGGAAGATATTTCCATTAGTAGGAGAGACTAGGACCCAAGGGCACAGCCTTAGAGTAAAGGGAAGACCTTTTAGAACAGAGATGAGGAGAAACTTCTTTAGCCAGAGAGTGGTGAATCTATGGAATTCATTGCCACAGAAGGCTGTGGAGGCCAGGTCATTGAGTGTATTTAAGACCAAGATAGATAGGTTCTTGATTGGTAAGGGAATCAAATGTTACGGGGAGAAGGCAGGAGAATGGGGTTGAGATACTTATCAACCATGATTGAATGGCGGAGCAGACTCGATGGGCCGAATTGCCTAATTTCTGCTCCTATGTCTTATGTCTGTCTTATGAGTGCACAGTAACAGAGCACATGCCTGGGTTACCTGTTGGACTTGAAGGTTGAGGCGCCTTGGGGGGGGAGGCAGAGGGGGGTGGGGGGAGGGGGAGTGGGGTGGCGGGAGCAGGCAAGGGCTGCCTTGTGGTGAAGGTAGCACACAAGTACATGCAGGGTGGGGGGTGGCGGGTGGGCGAGGGAAGCAGCCACGCATTAGGGAAACCTTGTATACAGTGATCATTCTTCTGCAGTTCAGACACCACCACATTGACGTGCATGGAGCCGGGTCTCTTGCTTATCTGCCCACTCAAGCAATGCAGAAGCATCAAATGCTCCAGAGCTTTTCACACCTTGGGCACAGACTGCAAACTAATGAGCGTTTTAGTGGACTGCAGGAAAGTTGGACAACCAGGCACAATCTCCTTGCTAAAGCTGGCCATGGAGCAGCCACTGCTGGAGGTGCTCACAGCCCCTTGCAATGTCATCACCCCGGTTTGGACCAGTCTCCCTCATGATTCAAGCTAACAGCGTAGCCTTGCAGCGCGGGTTAGGAGAATGCCTGCGCCTGAGCTGTAAGCACAGCTTGCAGTCCAGTGTAAAAGCTGCCACCAATCGGTCAGGTGGAGTAAGGCATAGATGGGTGGGTTTTTCTGGCAGCCATGCAACGCACTAATCTTTGCCCATCCAAGCGGTGGCCAACATTCTCTGGGATGCGTAAGGGGCCTTCAGACTTAAACCAGGGCAGGTTCATAGTACACCCATGCTAACCCACGCATCCCTCTCTTTCATCCTGCAGGAGGGGAACATCAGAATCGTGCATCCTGATGAACTAGCTGTATGTCTCGCGGCTTACAGAGAATGAAGACGACGGAGCAGAGAGTGACTGAGGTGCCTCGCTGTGCAGAGGGAAGAGCAGCACCCTCAGGAAGAAGGGGCGGCTGGCACTCCTGCACACGCCGCCAAGGGCCACCGCGAGCCGTCGTTGGTTGGCGCTTAGCTAGACCCAGGGTCTATAGACGCCATCTTTCATTCCTGCAGGTGACCGAGAACCAGTGTCACCGAAGACTGTGCGTATCTAGGGAACTGGTCGGTCATATCTGCCATCTACTGCAGGATCTGGCGCCACGTGGACATGGAGGGCATCCACTGCCAGTGGCTGTGAAAGTGACAGTGGCACTCAATTTTTACACCAGTAGCTCCTTTCAGGATCCCACAGGTGACCCCTCTGGGCTATCAGAACCCCTCACCCACAAATGCATCCATGAGGTTACAGATGCCACCTTTGCGAGGGCACACAACTTTGTGCATTTCGCCCAGGACCAGGACAGCCAGGATGCAAGAGTGATTGGATTTGCCCAGATCTTGGGTTTCCCACAGGTGCAGGATGCCATCAACTGCACTCACATGGCACTCAGATCTCCATCACAACTATGGTCAACTGCAAGGGATTCCATTCACTGAATGTGCAGCTGTTGTGCGATCACCATAAGTGCATCCTGCAGGTGTGCGAAGGGTTTCCAGGGAGTGTGCATGACTCCTACATTCTCAGTCGATCACAGATCCCTAAAGTCTTCCAGAGTCCACAGAGGCTGCAGGGTTGGCTGCTCGGAGACAAGAGCTAACCACAGATGCTGTGGCTGATGACACCTGTGCAGTGGCCTCAGACTGCAGCAGAGTGACGCTATAATAAGGCTTATGCTGCAACTTGCACCTTGGTGGAGCAGATCATCGGGATGTTGAAAATGAGGCTCCGGTGCCTGGACCAGTCTGGTGGAGCACAGCAATATAGCCCACAGAGGGTGTGTACATCGTTGTCACCTGCTGCACCCTTTACAACCTGGTGCTGCAATGGGCAGAGGAGCTTCCTGAGGAGGAGATGAGGAGCTGGAGGTTTCCAACGATGAGGAAGACGTCGGCAGGAATGAGGGTGAAGAGGTCCTCGAAGGCGACAATGACGGGGATGAGGTCCTCGCACTGACCAGACTAGGAGGCGCGCTTGGGAGGCCCTCATAGCTGCTAGCTTTTTGGAGGATGATGACGACATGCATTGAGGAGACACCATGGATCCTCACATTGCATCTGTGAACGTTTGACTCCAATCTGGCTGATAGCAGCGCACATATCCTCTGTGATAATTTCCCCGGTCATGGAGATGCAGTAGAGGCCCTAATACTCAATGCCAGGAGGATGATAACGACATACAGCAAGGACACTCCAGAGATCTTCACACAGCCTCTGTGAATGTCTGACTCCTGCCTGGCCAAGGACAGCTCGCTTGCACTCCGTAATCAAAGCCATATCATGGAGACGCAGCCATGAAACTTTAAAAGCATCTGATCTTTTGTTTTCCTTCAGCACCTGACCCCTTCAGGAGCACAGCGTCACTGGTCACAGATGCTGAAGAGATGGGGGTCAGCCCCACCTTAAAGGTGCTGAGAGCACACAGAGAGAATGACGGAACTCTGTGGAGCCTGTCTACTACATTTTGGCAGCAATGACAAGCGCCATCAAGGTGCAGGCATCACTAATGTGTCCAGGGAGTGTGAGGCCAGACCATCACTTTGGTCTGAAGGCTGCACAAAGCACAGGGAAGAGGCCCTGGACAGAGACACTTGCCTTTATCTTGTGCAGAAAGGTTCCACATCTCAGTGACATGAACACTGCTCATCAGAACCAGGAGCCACAGGCAGGGAGATATTCTTGGGACAAAAACAGAATTACCTGGAAAAACTCAGCAGGTCTGTCAGCATCGGCGGAGAAGAAAAGAGTCGACGTTTCGAGTCCACATGACCCTTCAACAGAACAAATTAGATATTCTTGGGAGTTATTTGACAATAGTGAACAGTATGTAGAAGCGATTAACACTCATGCCCAGGCCGTGCAACTACATCTTCTTAAGTTTCCTAACCCTGCCGCTATGTCTTGGTGGTCCCCGGCCATCCATAATGGATGTGGAGGCAGCCCTGCCTGTGCGAACCTAGGCAGGTGTCCTCTGGAGGGCTGTGACCTGGAGCATCCCGACCTGCATTTGGGGTTCTGCTGTGTGGCAGTGGCACCCTCCACAGTTTGTGGAGCTGGAGCTGCTGAGGTCACAGGAAGAGGGCATTCGGATGGGCCAGACACTCCCAAAGTCACCTGGATGGATGGCCCCAGGGGGTGTACCTGCTGATCCTCCTCCCTGTGGGTGCCCAAGGGCTCTTGGCTGACTCCTTGAAGAAAAGGGGTAGCTGGAGTGAGATCAGGCTGCCCAGCACCCCTCTCGCGTACACATCTTTGGAGACCAACTATGGCGATGGAGTTGAGCCTGTGCAGCAGTACAGTAGCGACTTCCTGGACCAAGGTCTCCATGGCGGCTACCATCCTACCAGTGTTGACCTCGGCGCTTTGACTGGCCGGCACTATCACCTCACCTGAAGGCAGATAGGCTCCTCTGTTGTGTCTTGCAATCTGAGGAGTGCAACGGGCAACCCTTCCTGATGTTCCCGAGCTTGCCTTTGCAGCTCCAGCAACTGTGACATGACCGAGTCCAGAGGCTCCTCATCTGACTTGGACTCAGCAGATTTCTGGCCTCCAGCAGTCCTCCAAGTTCCAGGCACCTAAGAAGTCCCTGCCTCCGCCTGCTGTGGATCAGAAAGTGCGATGTACTCACCAGATTGTGATCCCGAGGCTACTCTAAAGCTAGGTCCCAGTGAGGCGTGTGTCTCTTCACTGGGGGAGGGTATAGGTGAGCACTGTGAGGGGACTTCAGGGAGGATGCCCCCAAATTCCTCTTCAGAGATTTCTTTGGGGTTTGATTGGAGGCCCTGGGTCATGGACACCCTCGGCTGTTTCCCAGATGTGCCTGTGAAAGCAAGGGGAGATAATTAGTGCATGGCAGTAGCCTGTGAAATAGGACACATCACTCACAGCATGGTTGTCTGATGGATGTTGCACTGCTGGATCCTCACTTGGTAGAGCAGCACCGGCCTCATCGTCAGCACAGGACCGGTCCAGATCCTCACCGGCCAGCTGGATGGCTCTATTTTCAAAGTCCGTAAGGAACTTGATTTCAGGCATTCTTCCACCAGTCTGCAACCTCTCCCTCTTACTGTGCGCCAGTTTGTCCTACATGAATAGGGATGGAGAGAGTGTAAGCAGGACACCTGCTAGGCTAGATGATAAGTATGCCTGGCATGTGTGGATGGTGAGCAGTCCCAAGGAGGGAATGAGGACAATGACAGTGAGTGTGAGAGAGTGAATGGTGATGTCCCTTGAACTGGCAGTGAGTGAGGTCCCTGTGGATGTGTGATGGGTTTGTGAGTGTGTGAGTTGAGAGTGATGTGATGAGTGACTTACCCTGGGACTATTCATCCTCTTGCGGCACTGGGTGGCTGTCCTCTTTTGCAGAGCATTGGCGCTAACCACTGCTGCCACCGCCACCCAAGAATTGTGAGGTTGCTGCCCACCCTGTGGCCAGAGTGGGAGCAGAGGATATCACGGCGAGCCTCCACTGTGTCCAAAAGACGCTCGAGGGACACGTCATGGAATCTGGGGGCTGCAGTATTTTTGCCTTTCAAAGCCATGTCTTCTTTGCAGCAGTCATGAGCTCGAAGCACTGAGATGTATGTAGCCGCTCGACTTTAAATGTGGTGCCCGGCATGCTGAAGCGACGAGGTGATGGCGTTGCGGGTGAATGAGAACCTGCCCGCCATGGAAGTGGCTTGTTTCGCGGGAATGCATAATTAACACGGCAGGTTTGGTGTGATACAGCCTGAAAAGTCGCCATTACATTGTGTTACCCACCCGCTACTTAGTGCAAATCTGGGACAATACCGCCCTAAGTCTGGAGGCAGGCCGGAAAGTCATTGTGATTCTTGTTGGGTGGCGGGCTGGGTGAACACGCACGATCTTCCGCTTTTGAGGTAATTAATTATGCATCAGTGAGGAGCTCAGCGAATCTCGTGGCGGGGCAGGTAGGAAGTTGTCCACCCCTCTGTTACCTCATGGCGGTGGAGGGCGCCATTTTTAAAGAGCACCCGGACAGACATTTACTCATTACAGGCCAGAAGCTCCTCACTACTCCTCCAGAGTCCTTGTGGCCACAGCTCATTTGGGTAAGCTCACAGATGTGAGCAACCAATATACAAGGGCGCCTCCGGCATTGGCTTTCGCTCATCCTTAGATAAGAGTACCACAGGTGATACACCAATGGTTGGGCCAATGCTCACATTGTAGTGCTCCATGTTCGCCAGCATCTTGACCTTCTAGGGACCCTGCTGCCTCTTGCTGCTCAGGCCCTATCTTCTCATGGCCTGTGCCAACCAGTAACCTACCGGTTCCAGGTGAAGGACATCCTGGAGGATCAGAGATGGGTCTTCCTCCTGTTCATACCTGAATGTATATGGAGATGTTACTGTTTGACCAGGGTGATGAGATCCATGTGCAAGAAGCCTCACATGGACACTTTTCTGCTTGACTCCACTACCCTTGAAACTCTATAGAGACACCATTGTCTTGGCAGCATAGAAAGATTAACTGAATGATCTCTTGTTAGCCATGAACAATCAGGATGGTGGTTTGGAGTCATGAGTTGACTGCCCTCCACCAGCCCTGTCCCTACCTCTCTCCCTCCCTCCAAACCTGCCTCTGGCAGCAGCTGATAGCAAATGGCACAGAATGAACGCCAGCTCTACACCTTGCTGAGATCTCGATGTTATGAGACACACGAGTCAGGAACAAACCTGCTGCAATGCAACTTCGCCATAGAAAGGAGAACACAACTGAGCATGGCTGACATTCAGGTGCCTCCTAATTATTAGGGCGTCCCTTTAGTCCCACTTCTGCTGATCTTGAACTCCACCCGCCCAAAAAGACCCTCCTCCCACCTCAAGGGATCTCACTGACTGACCACCTGCATGGTCAAGATCCATTTAGAAAAATAGTGCACATCATCTTTCAAACTCGCTCCACCACGTTCTGCCCTCCCGCTGTCACTCACCAACTTGGCACTTGCCCAATATTATCTTTCCTCTCCCCTCTGTCACCCTTGAACCTCCCCCTGTTTCCCTGGACCCTATCACGATCCACCTCCACATGCCTTCCCTCCCCTCAGAGCTGACACCCATTACCGTCCCCATTCCCTTTCCCATTATACAAGTCCACATTCTTAACCCCTCCGTCACCCACTGGATGAGACCTTCACCTACCACCCTGGGCCTGCCACCCTACTGCCTCCCACTCCCCTCTCTGATTGTGACTGTTCCCTCCTATCGTCAGTAGCCTGAGTTCTCCCCCCAAGGATCTAACTTCGACACCACTGACCCCACCTCTAAAACATGCCACCCCCCCTTTCCTGGACACTGTCTCCATTCTTCACCCATAAGGCTGCTTCCGCTGTCCAACCTTTGCTCCACCATTCCAAACTATCCCGCCCCTTCCAGCTCTTGCCTACCTCCCTTGTCTAGCCTTTGTGCAGTGTTAGCTAAGTTAGCAGAGTTATGCAAAGTCCCCAAGAAGGAGAAAGCAACATCTACTGGCCACAAAGTTATGGAAAAGGAGAAGCTCCCCAGGTGCGCGCCACTTCTGTAAAGCCGTAAAACTGAACGTTCTAAATTCCCGCTAATGGGGAACTTAATTTGAAGGGTGAACTTAGTGCCAGCGAGATGGCATTTTAATTAGCATGCTTGAGATGCTAATGCATGCAAATGAGGTTCCCGACATTGATGGTGGGAAGCTCGACCCACCTTGAAAGACAGGAGAACAAATTTCCAACAGTTTATCCTGCTATTGGGAAACAGATTTTTTGACTTGCGCCAAATTAAGTGCCCCTGCCCGCCACGATTCCCGCTGTTTGCGAGAGTGGAAAATTCCACTCTACATTGTATATTCTTGTAAAACCAAAATGCAAATCTAATAAGTAACCTGGAACTTATGCCCTTCTCTCTGCTGCTCCATGTGTGCTTGCCTCCTTTAACTTAGTGGATGAAGAGACTCCTTAAGAAAAGCCTGCTTTCAGCCTCCGATCATTGACCAATTGTAACTTACCTTGAAGCACTTCCCTTTGAATCCCCTGATGCAGCAGCGAACCAAATTAGAAGCTCCATGGGTCATATGTTTTGCCCAGGTCTTCTCTGAACTGCCTATGCTCTTCCTTCTAGGGTGTAATTCCCTGCTGGATTTCACTTCCTCCCCAACCAACCTGTTGTGCTCTGGTCAATCCAGTTATAACAGCCTTTGTCACAGCCAGCCCTGATTTTCCTCCCCTTCTCCTAGAGGCAGGGAACCAATCAAGTGGAAAATTCTCACTTCAATCCAGTGTTGAAATTTAAACAAAGCCTCTCCAAGGAAATCCCGCCCTTCTGGTCCTTCCAACAATCCCAGGAAATCCCAGCTTTATAAGCCTGGTTTTCAATCCGTATCTTTCATTGAGTAAATTGATCAGATAGGGCCGGTCCTGAATTACAGGGAAAGGCCCTTGATAAGCAGAACTTTCGCCAAGGCTTGGTGTCATTTAATGTTAACAGCTCCTTATTCTTATATATTTTGTGACCAACCCTTGACAAAGGAATATATAGAGTTGCCATGTTCAGACTGCTGACAACTCTACTTTCTACAAATGCAGGACTTGTGGCAATCCGAGCATTGGGAATGTTCGCATAATTTTAAAAATTCATTCATGGGCTGTGGGCGTCGCTGGCTAGGCCAACATTTATTGCCCATCCCTAATTGCCCTTGAGGAGGTGGTGGTGAGCTGCATTCTTGAAACGCTGCAGTCCATGTAGTGCAGGTACACCCACAGTGCTGTTAGGAAGGGAGTTTCAGGATTTTGACCCAGCGACAATGATGGAATGGTGATATATTTCCAAGTCAAGCTGGTGTGTGGCTTGGAGGGGAACTTCCAGGGGATGGTGTTCATGAAAATCCATCTGATTCACTAATGCCCTTCAGGGAAGGAAATCTGTCATCCTTACGTAGTCTGGCCTATGGACGTGCATAGCAAGGTGCTGACTCTTAACTGCTCTCTGAAATGGCCTAGCAAGCCACTCAGTTGTATTAAACTGCTGTTAAAAACTGAATAATAATAAAACCAGATCGACTACCCAACATAGACGTATGGATTGGAAACAAAAAAGACAACCCCTTCCCAGCCAACACTGCAAAATTCTCCTCACGAACATCTGGAGTTCCTAAATTGGCAGAGCCGTTCCACAGACTAGCCAAGCAACAGACATAGTCATACTCAATGAATCATATCTTATAGCCAATGTCCCAGACTCATCCAACACCATCCCTGTGTATGTCCTGTCCCACTGGGAGGACTGACCGGGGGTGGTGGTACAGAGGTAAGCAGTCAGGATGGAAGGGCCATGGGAGTCCTCAACATTGACTCTGGATCCCATGAATTCTCATCCCATCAGGTCAAACATTGGCAAGGAACCCTGCTCATTACCATTTCCATCCTCTCTCTTGACCAAGGCGTCATTGCTCCTCCATGTTAAACACCACTTGAAAGAAGCAGTGAAGTTAGCAAGGGCATAGAATGTACTCTGAGTGGGGGACTTCAATGTTCTGCACTAAGGATTGCTCGGTAGTACCACTACTGACCAAGCTGGCCAAGTCCCGAAGATGCCACCTGGCGGCATTCCATAGGGATTGTTCCCTCCGTGACACCCTGGTCCACTCCTCCATCACCCCCTACTCCTCAACCCCTTCCCACGGCACCTTCCCATGCAACCGCAGAAGATGCAACACCTGCCCCTTCACTTCCTCTCTCCTCACCGTCCAAGGGCCCAAACACTCCTTTCAAGTGAAGCAGCATTTCACTTGCACTTCCCTCAACTTAGTCTACTGCATTCGTTGCTCCCAATGCGGTTTCCTCTACATTGGAGAGACCAAACGCAGACTGGATGACCGCTTTGCAGAACACCTTCGGTCTGTCCGCAAGCATTACCCAGACCTCCCTGTCGCTTGCCATTTTAACACTCCGCCCTGCTCTCATGCCCACATGTCTGTCCTTGGCTTGCTGCATTGTTCCAGTGAAGCTCAACGCAAACTGGAGGAACAGCACCTCATCTTCCGACTAGGCACTTTACAGCCTTCCGGACTGAATATTGAGTTCAACAATTTTAGATCTTGAACTCTCTCCTCCATCCCCACCCCTTTTCCGTTTCTCCCCCCTCCTTTTTGTTTTTTCCAATAATTTATATAGATTTTTCTTTTCCCACCTATTTCCATTATTTTTAAATCTATTTCCACCCATTGTTTATCTCTACCTTTTATGCCCTTTTAGTATTATTTCACCCCACCCCCACCCCCACTACAGCTATCTGTACCTCGTCTGTCCTGCTTTCTACTCTTAATTAGCACATTCCTTCAGATAATATCACCACCTTCAACACCTCTTTGTCCTTAAGTCTGTGACATCTTTTGGTTATCTCCACATATTACTGGCTGCTTGTCCTAACAACCCCTCCCCCAGCCATTAAACCAGCTTATATTTCACCCCTTTCCTATTTTTACTTAGTTCTGTTGAAGGATCATGAGGACTCGAAACGTCAACTGTGATCTTCTCCGCCGATGCTGCCAGACCTGCTGAGTTTTTCCAGGTATTTCTGTTTCTGTTTTTGTTCCCGAAGGACATATCTGCTAGATTGGGCCTGCGGCAGGTGGTGAGATAGCCAATGAGGGAAAAATCTACTTGATTTTGTCCTCACCAAGTTACCTATCTCAGATGCATCTGTCCATGACAGTATTCATAGAAGTGGCTACCGCATAGTCGTGGTGGAGATGAATCCCTGAGAAAACCACCCATCATGTTGTGTGGCACTGCCACTGTATTAAATGGGATAGTTCAGAAGTGAGCTCGCAGCTCAAAACTGGGCATAAATGAGGCCACCTGCAACAACAGAATTGTATTCAACCACAACCTGTAACCTCATGACCCGGCATATCTCTCACACTACCATTAGCATCAAACCAAGGGACCCAAGCCTGATTCAATAAGTAATTTAGGGAAGCATGCCAAGAGCAGCACCAGGCACATCTAAAAATGAGATGCCAACCTGGTGAAGCCACAATACAGGGCGACCTACATGCTAAACAGCAGAAGCTGCCAGGAAACAAATTTTTAAGAAATATGTTTTTTTTGTTAACTGCGAGGACTCTCTTTGATCCTTTGGAGTTATTTCTTTCTCATGTTTACAAACTTTGTTTTATTGTTGTCAAGTGTTCTTTATATAACTCAAACTAAACTAGCTCCATAAATTAAGAGTTTTGAGTGTTTTTTCAGTTTTTCCTTCAATCAATTTATGTTTTTTGCCTATTTGGTGTGTTGCAAGAGCTCATTGCTAATTTGAAAGTGTGTTTTTTAACATTATAGAGGCCTGAGGGATACTTATTCCTCTGCACTGTAACTATTCTCTTAATTTTATACCACCCAGTCTAAACCATCCTGCTAATTGGAAAGCAGGAACGAGAGAAAGTATTTTTATAAAAATTAAATATCCTCTTGCAGGAGCTTTTAAAAATTTATTTTGTTTATGATTTTCTGGAAGATAATGCACCCTGGTCTTGCTTTGTATTGTGCCTTCGTAATTAATATAGAATGACTTGTGAAATATTATTTTTAATTTCACTACAGCATATCAATATACTGTTTAAAGTGTTATCAGCAATAGCTCACAGAATAATAAATTGGCACATGCAGTGATGTCAGCCTGAAATATTTTGCTTGCAGACTATTTTGTAACTGTAATAAGTCTACTGGTCTACTAAAAATAAATGTTTGAGTAAGGCAAAGAACCAGGGCAGTTTCTAAGTGTATGACTAATGATATTTACTGAAAAAAATATCTGTTGTTGTACAGAATAAAATACTTTTTGCTTTCATAGTATAATTTGATCTGTGAAAGTATGCACAATCCATTTTATATGTGTAGCCCTCTGGTCTGGCAATGACCATGAACTCATTGTGCTTATGTCGCAGAACTGAAAAGGTGACCTGTTCTTTTAAACAATAACAGTTGCCTGGGAAACATACTTGGCCATGAAGGACATAATACCTTGCATGAATCTGAAACAAGATAGTAACATAGAAAGTGAGCAGAAGTTACTGGTAAAGCATGTTTGTGAACATGATGCTATAATGCTTTTATTACTCTTAGCAGAGCACAAGATTATTTGTTCATCTAATCTGCAGCTCAGTAATCTTAATTTTTTGTGATAAATGTCAGTGTTCAAAGTAATGGAGAAGGATTTCTATGGAGCTCCCCCAAACTCCTCCTATAACTTTGGTAGATGATTGATGGAAACTCTGAAGAAATTGTAGAAATAGCTGTTTATACTATTCCTTTGGAAGTCCTGCTGATCTTTCAGGGTAATAGCAGCAGATCAGCAAATTCCAGGTGAATGGCCCTGAGATTATTTGAGGTTTCTACCAGTTTCCTGCTGTAATTCTGATGGGAGACTGGTGTAACTCACAGTAAAATGGTGGAGACCTGATTATGGCAGGGCTCTTCTGTTTGCGGAAGCTCCTATAATATATGTAATGGGTGGAACTTCTGTACTGTGGGGTCAGGGATTCTCTCAGCAGGGAATGGTTGGGGTGTATTTGTTTACACAAGAACAAATAAGGGTTCAATTTTTGAAGTCCAGGCTAGACAAGAGCACTGGACCTCCAAAGATTCAGAACATTTATTTTACAAATATAGCCACATCGACTTCTATTCTGACAGGGCTTGTAGATGGTGTTGAGGGTGTGAAGGTGGGGATGATGGAGAGATGCCATTGATGACCAAGTGTAGGAGCTTCTGGCAGCCATGGAAAGGCAGATACCCTGAGACAAGGACTTTGCATTGATACATCAGGTTAGGTGCCATTTTGGTAATTGTTGCAAATTCTAATGAGGTCAGCACAGGAGCGCATCTAGTGCGATAACTATAGAAAAGCTAGGGTTGTGACTTGAGGAAATTTGGGAATAAACTTGCAAGAGAACTTTACACTTTACCTCATAATGTCCTTGGAGCACCCGTCACAGTACATTGAAACTTATGAAGTTGTGATGACAAGAATTTTATCTGTGCAACGTAGGCACAGAATTTCCTTATTGTCTTCTGCACTCATACTGTGATAGCGCCATTTTTGTGCTGATAAGACTGAGAGAATTTGCGAACATTTGGGCACACTTGTGCTGTTAGTGTGTTCAATACAAGTTTCCTCAATCTTTTTAACAATGTGCATCTTACCTTCTTGGCTCACATCCACAGCTGCATTGTCCAAGTACTCAAAGGTTTCCTTTGGTTGCACTAGTCGTAATTATACGGCCCTGTTGCAGCGGGGGTTGAGGCCAGAAAATGCGGTGAGCCATTTAAAAGCCCTTTGACTTAGGTGAGACTGGAAAATCGCACCAGCGGGATGGGCCGTAAAATTCTGCCCACTGCTTCTGTCACAGATATAATCTTACACCCACAAAAAAAACCTGTATAATGGAGGGAAGAATAGGGAGGTCTCTTATTACTTGGAAGGCGCAAGTCTAGGTGGGACAGAAGAACAAATGGATCTTGAAATACAAATAGGTCAATCACTATAAGTTGCGCTACAGGTTAGCAAGGCCATTAAAAAAAAACAAGCACTACGCTTTATTTCCAGAGGGATTGTCAAGTAGGGAAGTTATGCTAAACCTGAATTGGACTTTGGCTAGACCACACTTGAGCACTGTATTGCATGCAGGCCTGGTTGCCATATTATAAAAAGGATATAGAGGCACTGGAGAGGAGATTTACAGTAATTAACTCCTTGAAATTATTTTTCACATATAAAAATGCCTGAGAGCTGAGTTTCACATTCAGTTGCTGTGTGGAGGCAGTGAAAGAAAACCAGATATCCCTCCAGCTTCCCATGACCCAGCCCCATTTCTGGATTAAAGGTCAATTGGCATTTTTTGCTGGAGGAGCTAAGCACAAACTGCACAATTTTATTTTCATTGCTCTAGCATAAACCTCCACAGTTGCCACTGTAGACATAATTCATTGCTACTTCTGTGTAATGATGAGACTTGTGCTGTTCACCACATGGTGCAGTGTACAAATGTGTACTCCTGAAATGCAAAGCTCCAATCTCCAGAGTACTCAAATTCCTATATGATAATCACATTCCAGTTACTTGCCCACGCTGCTTACTGTTATTCTTCTTGAACCAATCCTTGCCAATTATTGCTGTGTTGCATTTATCAGGTTTTACCCATATTATTTCTGTTCTCTATGCTCATGCTGTTATCTCCTCCTTTACCAATAACACCTCTCCTCAAAGCTTAGCAAGTCTAAATGTACTAAAATCATCCTACATCTTAGCCTTGCTTATCTTCCACTCAGTCATGTTTCTGTTAATGTCAACATTACAAATCACTTTAATTCTATTTGTTTATTCTTTATTCTTGTTCCCTTCCCTGTCCTATTGAATATCCCCACACAGGTAACTTTTAAACTTTGCATGACTTCTTTGATCTTCAGGCCAGGTTTTTGCTGTCAGCAGGGTAGCTGCCCCATTGACTTTCTGATTAAATGCCTTTGAGGTCCTATTGATGTGATAGGATTCCAATTTTCATAAATCTTCAGGCTCTCGACTAACTCAGAACAAAGTAGGAATGGAGTTAGCTGTCTTTCCACCCTATTTCCACAGGCAAGGGAGTTAAGATTCTTACCTATACTGTGTTTAAATCAAACTTTATGACTAATTTTAAAATTTATTTGCTCAACAAAATAGATTTTCAACCTCACAACACCCAGAGTAACTTTGATACTACCTAACTAAATAGTATGTAAATGATTGAGGATTTAATGAATTCCACCTGATAACATATGATTTATGGATTTTAATACAAAATGCAGAGTGGAGTAGGGATTTTATTTCTACTCTGTAAATTAAGGAGACCTGCATTTTGCAATGCATTGTAATTATTTGTATGTTTGTGTAATCCTTTTTTATTTCATACCTTATATTTTTATTTTTATTTTAGTGATTGTCCATAATTATGACACAAATTCTGATTGGTTGTTTTATTTGTATCATCATCGCAGTTCGCTACCATGATAATTTTTCAATAAACCAATTATCATTTAACAATAAGGATAAAATCTTGGCCTAAACCTGCACTGTATTGTAAATTCTTACATTCCTTAAAGATGCACACTTAATGTTTTAGTACATTTAGACTTGAAGGTGCTACTTTTTAAATATTTCCAGTTTCTTTTCGGCAAACGTACAGGCTCAGCCAGATGATGGATGTCACTGATAGATACTATGTCCATTTTTGTCACCCACCATCAATCGAGCATTGTTTTTTTTTGCGAGGTGCTAAATGGATACATTTATGTAGAGCCTTCTTGTATCCCTCAGAAGAAATTCAAAATATTGCTTTTAAGTGCAGTAACTTTTCTTATCAGGCAAATTTCTCCGTTGCATTTTGAGCACAATGAAGTCTCAAAAATTAAAGTGAAATGAAAACCATCTAATGTGTTCTGGGAGGGAGAGATATTGGTCAGAGTGCTGTTCTTTTTTTGAAAAGAGCTTTGCCATATTTGTTATCCATCTCAGTCAAATAAAAGAGAGGTGCAGTAACCCACTATGCTTCCAATAAGTTGCCAATTTGTGCAGTAGTAGCAGGAAGGAATGGCTATATGCCATGATCCTAAGTAGTAGGTCCATCATTTTCCCTCCTTACCTGTATTTTTTTAATGTTTGTTGTTTTTCGTTTGGAAACTAAGTAAATAAATGTGTGTTGCTTCTGGATAATATTGATTTTTATCTTGGAGGGAATAAATACTGAGTACTGCATTGAAGCTGTTCGAAAAAACACTTAAAAATTATCATTGGGAGTCAAATTGATTTAGTCTGCAGTATCTCCTTCCTTACCTCTAGCCCCATTTTGG